>NW_026732256.1:0-460000 GCF_028476545.2 Physella acuta
AATTCTGATTATAGACAAAAACATTTTGTAAACACGAATAGTGTTAAACAATTTCATTATATTCTAAAGTAATTATTTATTTGTTTTGACATTTATAATTAAATGTGTAGATATATACATATTTATATTAAGAGAGTGATGGTTTCCCCTACTTCACTTGTCTTAAATAATTTCCCAGGAATTATTATGTAAGAAATTTTTTTTACAAGAATTACAAAACAGATTGTGTTACGTTCATTGTTTTTGGTTGTAGTATATATATGTATATATATATATATATATATATATATATATATATATATATATATATATATATATATATATATAGGCCTATATATATATATATATATATATATAAATAGGCCTATATATATAGGCCTATATATATATTGTTTAGATTGATAAAATTTTTGTTTTGTCGGCCTATAGGCCTATTGTGTGTTTTTTTTTATCATTTCTTCAGAGTGCTACTTTCAATTTATTTTACATCATAGCGAAGTAATGACATACAGCTAGTAATTATATATATATATATATATATATATATATATATATATATATATATATATATATATATATATATATATATATATATATAATACACGTATATAGAACGTGTTAAAAATTCGGCGCCTTTTTTTGCTCTTTTCGCTCCCCCTACAACGAAAACCTGGATACGCCTCTGCTGGCACACTATAACTTTTCTATATAACTATAACTATGTCTACAACGACTAACTACTAAGCAGACGACTAATTAGTAATTACAGTTATTAGGCCTAGCCTATTGTGTAATAATATCTAGTTTATTTAATTCTAGATCTAGTACTAAAAGAAATAGTACTACAAAAAGGAATTATTTTATAACATATGGCATTTATTTAAAATAGGGGTCTATTTATTAAAATGAATACAGGCAAAGTCTTTATTACTAATTAATAGGCCTAATTGAAATTTAGGTCCTATAATAATATGTTTAATACAAATTTCTAAGCAAAAAAAGTCTAAAGAAATGTATAGATCTAGAATCTAGGCCTAAATTCAAAAGTAAATTCTAAAGGTCAAAGTTTTCTGTTTTACAAAATATTTGTAGTTTGTAGATCTGTAATAGATCTAGTCACTAGTGACTACAACTTGTAAAAGGGTACTAGTCTAGCCAATCGTAACTCTAGCTAATAATTCTATTATTACTAGCCTATATAGATCTACTAGCTATTAGATACAAAACTAATACTAGATTCTAATATAAACACCTATTAAAAGTATTCATAAATAGTTCACTATAACAGAAAATAACAATAGTACAGTACGTAGGCCTATAGATTATAGTATAGTAGTAATTAAAGTATAGTAGGCCTAGAATAGTATAGAGATAGTGATAGTCTGTATTAGTCTATACTCTATAGTAAGTCTATACGGTAATCTATCGTTTTGGGTACGTAAAATCGCCCGCGGGTATTAATGCACGAAAACGTTACCTCATTGTCAAGGCTTTAATAGAAGTGTATTGTGGTATGTTTGTGTCAAATATTATAGATAAATGAATAATAAACCTAAATCAATGGCTAAATATATCAATATAGGCCAGAAATTAACTTTAAACAGCAGTGTCTGCGACAGTAACGTAGCCAGGATCGTCTCAAGGGGGGGGGGGGGGTCAATTTTTACCCGAAGACAAACTTTCGATGGTCTGCGAGCAAGGGTAATCTATCGTTTTAGGTACGTAAAATCGCCTCCTCAAAATGTGAAATAATTATTAAAAGTTAAGAAGTCACCTGTTTTTCACATTGCTAGTCGCGGGCGATTTTACGTACCTAAAACGATAGATTACCGAAGAAACTCTGCCTAGATCTCTAGAGCTACGCCTCAAACTAAAACCAGATATAAATCTAACGAGTTAGTTGTATTCTAAATACAATTCTAGATCTAGATATAGATCTATATTAAAATCTGCAAAGTCAATCCTTTATCTAGATCTAGAACTAGATTTAGATTCTATTTCGATTTCTAGATCTAAATTCATGAAATTCTGATTCTAAAACTTGAGTTTGTTTTGAAACCAAAAGCGAAAGTAGCTGTCCTAACTTAAAAAAAAAAGATTTAATAAAAATATGCAGATTTGGTTTAAAAAAAAACGCCAACCGGCAGGCCTCAGTTTGGTCTCAACTGCAACAGTTTATGGACGCGAGCGAGAAAGTATTCGAGAGACTCATTAATTAATTTAAAAATCATGCACGGCGAAGTTACAATTAATATGGTTATAAAATCCTGTCTGTTTGGTTTTTTTCGGACTTTACTAAAGATTGGATGTATTTGATATTTTAAATATTTTCGGTAACTAAATTTAAAAAAAAGCAAAAACAATTTGGATTTCACGTGTAATGGCGACATAAACAATGACATCCCGCTATTCGATAGGCCGCCTTAAATTTTATTGTACACATTTTAAGATAAAAAAGAAAAAAGTAGGTCATGGGGTTTAAATTTGCATTGTTATTTAAAAACTTCATCTACACATTTTTGAAAACAAATAATTATCGATCACGGAGTTCCTGTACAGCCAATCAATATGTGTCTTACGAAAGTGAAACATCTGGTTATAACTTAGGCATGATGAAAATAAAAGAAATGTAGCCTTAAACTCGACACATTATTTTCAAGTTCTCTGGATTTGCAACTTTTGAAGCATTAATTCTAAAAATATAAAAAATTCTAAATAAATTTTAGGCTTAATAAGTTTTTATTTTTTTTTATTAATTTTACGGCCTAAATCTAAAAAGAACGTTTTTATTCCATTTCAACAACATGATGGAAGGAGTCTCGTCAACTCACTCGCGTCCATTGCTACTAAATGTTGTACCTTGAAAAAATGCAAGTTTAAAAACTACTAATATAAAATATAAAATATATATATTAAAAAAAAACTTGTATGGGTTGTAGTTTTTTTAATACACTTTTTTTTCTAGTGAAGCCATGTTATTTTCTAATTCATGTGTATAATTTTAGAAAGGCTAAATTATTTTATCTGAGATAAAATGTTCCTGAGTAGACTTCAGCCTCTGTAGTTTCAGATGTGATGATGTCATATTGTCTTTCATGAGGTGATTCTATCACTTCCATATAAGGAGAATCAATCACTTCTATGTAGGGAGATTCTTCAACATTTAAAGCAGATGGTAACGTGCCTTTTATTTCTTCAGATAGTTGTCTCTCATACATCTCGATTGCTCCTAAAAATAATAATATTTTAGAGTATATCTTTTTGCAAACAAAGCTTATTAAGTAACATAAAATAAATAAAATCTTGTTCAAACCTCTGTTTATATAATCTGTCTCCATTCTGTAACAAAAAAATGTTATCTAGAATCTATTTGAATAAATATCATTTAAAAATTGTTGTGAAAAACACAAAACGCTTAGCAATATAATTTAGTCTTACATTCCAAAGGAAATAGTACACAGCTAAATGCACATATGGAAAACTGCGCAAACAGAAACATTCTCAAGCATAAACTTATTATACTAACACATATTTTTTTTAAATCATATTTTGTAAAAAATGTCTTTTTATGCTACAAAATGTAAGAGGTCATTATTTGCTAATATCTATGAATACTGGATTTTAAAAAAAAACACTTTTTTTGTGTATAAATTAATTACGCTAAACCATTCAATAATGTGAATGCCGAAAAAACCCAGTGATTGTTTAATATTAAACAGTTACATTTGAGCAAAACCCATGAATTGTCTTTTACTTAAGGAAACTAAGGCCATCAAGTAATTAAAGCTATCATATCAACTAAAGGCGATTTCTTTATAAATTTTAGCCTGTTGGAACGAGCCTGCTCAGTTATATTTACTTTATATATTAAACTCTTCTTAAAATAAAATGTGTTATTTCAGTTCTGAAAATAAATATAGCTTACCTTGTATTTATATTATGTTTCCTGTATAATTTATATTTCACTGAGATGAATAAATAAAAAAACACACACTAATATATATATATATATATATATATATATATATATATATATATATATATATATATATATATATATATATATATATATATATATATATATATATATATATATTCAGACCTGTCCTAATATCAAGTGCTTTACGGGTAATGTCCTAGAAAATCGTACTTGCAAAGATCTTCATACGAAACAAAATTTTAAAATGCGTGTCTTTTTGTACCCCATAAAGCTGTTTTAATATGTTGCACGAATATACATAATATTCTTCAGTTGACATATTAAGTCTTATACAAGGTAGTTCAATAAACTCTATAATTATGTTGCGTATTTTAAACTTTCTTTTAAAATAATGTTTCGTTTTAGATCTATAACCTAAAAAAAAAATAAATGAAATGTGTTCCAAACTTTTTTGGGTTAACTTTCAGCATAATATGTTATCTTTAAAATTTGACAAATCTAAAGTGATGATAGTTAGAAAATATAAGCTCATTTTAAATTTATAATATACTTTAGCAAGTATTAACAAATGCAATTATCTCAATTTATAATAAATTAAATCTGTCTTTATCGAATAGAATATTTTTTTAAGTAAATTCCAAAATATAGGCAACTTTTCACTTCATACAATTTAGTGAAATACAATATTTTATTTCTCTGTTACAGGTTTCCTTTGTAAAAAAAATCATAAACTTTTCACACTACGCCAGGCTTGTCGCACTGATAGATCCCATTAGCCTCACACCTTTACATTGTTTTTTTTTGGTTATATATATAAGTCTTAGGAAGATATAACGGTTATAGTAATGATTTCACAAATCTGTTATTGGACGCTTTTGTTATTATCTATTAAGTTAAAACTATTATTTTCCCCTAGAAATAGATATTTCTAACTCCATCTTTCATTCGTTTTGAAATTTCTACATCAGTATGTTCTAAATCGTCTTAAATATCATGTCCGAATGTATGTAGGTATGGCTCTCAACATTTTTTCATACTAGTCTATTTTAATGAGATGCTTAATGTTGAAATGTTAAGGAAAGCAATACTTTAAAGCCTCTATGTGCACATTTTGAATATATATATATATATATATATATATATATATATATATATATATATATATATATATATATATATATATATATATATTGGATGTTTATATGTAGCATAAAAGATAGAGACAATATTGTTTTAAAATGTAACATAGTTAAATAATCAACAATTAATGAAATACTGTTTGAACTTAGCTTACCTCCTAGAACAATAGCCACTACCGCTGTTATGATTAAAGCAATGGTAACAGTTGTAAGAGAAGCAACAAAACTCTGGATTGAGATTTCTAAGCTAGAGTTGCTCAGGTCTGAGGGAAAAAAATTCTTAACAGTAATCATTAGTGTTCTAACTTAAAAGTTTAAATCATCAATTGACTCTGGTGATATTATCAACAGTTAATATGGATTAAATAGGCAATATTTTAATTTATGTTTTGGCCCAATAAATATTATCAAAAAGAACAGTTTTTTTTCTATATTTTTAACCTCATCAGTTCAGCAAAAACAATATATTCTCTTTTTAAAATTTACTTACGATTTTGAGAAGTACTTTCTGACGTCACATAGAAATGTTTTGCTGCAAATAGGTAATAGAATTTGACAGTATACATTTTTTAAACCAACTTTTAAATGGTTTTAAATGGAACATTTATATTTAAACATTTTTTTCCAATACTTTTCTGTGTTAATTACAATGTAGTTCGCTAATTTTATATATATATATATATATATATATATATATATATATATATATATATATATATATATATATATATATATATATATATGTATATATATATATATATATATATATATATATATATATATATATATATATATATATATATATATATATGTAACCAGAGTGGTAGTTGTAGCGGCCAACAGCATGTGTGACGTTAGGTCTTGTGCGACCCCTTCCTCACGGCACCCACCTGATATAAAGAAGCACACTCTGCCCGCAGGTTCAATATTACTTCAACTTTATTTCTTCATGAATAATCACAGTTCAGATAATTAGGTGAATCTCAACAGACCTCCACTGTCACAGGCCCACACACTATGTCACTCCGTAACTAAATCTACTAACACTTGTATCTAACTTCTTCTGTCTCTCAGTTCACACCTTCAATATCTACGTTTCTGCATCCATCCGTCTTGCTCTACAACCTGTCTATTCTATCTCTCTCATACCCACAAGTCTCGCTCTTAAATACACACCCAGTCACACGCAGATTTGCATCCGGTGTTGTCAACAATGTCGAACCATTCTATTTCGATACCAACTATTGCGTCGTTTCTATTAATAACTCTAACTTAGTTCAGTCTTGGCCTTGACCTCTATGACAACCAAATAAGTTGTTTTTGTAACTACACTAGTTACACACACACACACACATATATATATATATATATATATATATATATATATATATATATATATATATATATATATATATATATATATACTATAATATATACTGTATGTATAATATATGATATAATGTATACATCACGTACAATAAAGGATATATTTAAAAATGAGGAATAATTTAACTTACTGGCACAATTAAGTTTCGGATTGTAAAATAATTTTTCACTTTTCAATCCCAAAGCATTAATGGCTTCACAGTAAATCTCTTGCACTGTAAACATGTTTACTTTATATTTTGTAATAATTATAGTTTGTGCTTTTTACACTTTTGCCAATTTTTAAGATGATTATAATAATTTTAATAATGCTGGATAAAAGATTGCACATTTAAATGAAATATTATTTTGCTTAGATATAAGAAAGAACTAAGTGTTTATTACAATAAAAAAACAGTACCTGCGATATCTGTTGAAATGTTAAACGAAATACGTGAGATGTGAATATCCCTCGCTATAGCTTCGCCGTTTTTGTACCAATATACCAGTGTTGTATTGTCTTTGTTATCTCTATTATGACACGTGCAGTTGACCTCTGGCCAGTCAAGTTCAATAAAATTGGAACAGTTCGCCAACTGAACATACGGATGGCCTAAATTGCAAAGCTTGAATTAAAACTTTTAATAGACGACATTGATTCAAATATAAAATTTTAATCGAAAATATATACTTTAATCAAAGTGTGCGCCAACCTCCACTTCCCCTTTCCTGAAAGATTCAAGTGCATTACTGCGAAAAATAACTAAAAGAATATCTGTTGATTGTAAAAATAAATCATCGGCAAATAGAAATCGGATAACCACTTTAAATGAACGCTTACCAATAGAAAACGTTGTATTGACTCCAAACCTGATGTCGCTGTCATTGCCAGTGATGTTTGGATACATGAAAACGTGAAAATCAAAAGTTGTTGTTGTTATAGCAGTTGTTGGTATCGATGTCACACATTCAGAGTTGAAATAGTTGGGCTCATCGGGGTTACTCGTGTGTGTTACTGAAGTTTCAAGCCGTGTTACAATCTAAGACAAAAAGAAGCAGGTAGAATATAGAGTATAGAGAAAATAAAGAAATGCCATAAAAACAAATGTCAAAACCATTTACACCAAGCTTTTAAATGCACTGAAAAAAAAAAGAAAATAAAAATAGTTTGCATTCTTTAGTAAAAGCTTTTGTTGCTAAACATGTAAAAGACCTCAAGAGCGACCAAAGCTTGTATTGAAGTGCAGCTTCATCCAAACCATTACGTTTTTGTGAAGCGTTATTACTCCATTAGTAATACACATGACCTAAGCTTCAAGACGTAAATAAAAACAGCGCTACTTGTGTTATCTAATCCTGCACCACTCTCTCCATCCCTCCCCCCGTGATGAGAGTTTATGTCAACAAACTTCCTATCTGGTTAACAAACCACAGCATAATCCACTGAATATAATAAGCAGTTACATCAAGTTATTTCAAAGATGATTAAATGATGTTTCATAAATTCTTACAGCTTTACTGCTGATAACTGCTGCAACTATGGACGTCACCAGCCCATGGGGGTTATGAAGCTTATATCAGCTGAAGAAGTTATTTTCGAATGATATGAAAGAAAAATGAGAAATATAGCATGATCGAGAATTTGTTTCCTCAAAGCTTCGAGTCCAAAAGTAAAATATGAGCAAACCAATTATGACCTCTTAAGAATTTTGACTTCAGTCATCACTGAAAAATGATCTATTTTTTAAAATATCTGAGATGCATGAAACTATTGCAAACATTGAACATGCCAAAAGCCTCTACTGAATAGATTATAGAATGCATTGATCACTAAATAATTTTAAGTTAATACAATACCAGCAGCTTGGGATCAAAACTTACTGAAGGAAAAGACATGTATATGTTTACAATACACTGTGCCCTCGGATAAACTCTTGTGGAAACACATTTAAGGTAAATCCTGCTTTGATTTAGTTCTTCACTGCAGACGAGATTCATCCTATTGTCTAAAATATAAAATTAATTTAAAAAGACAAGCTAATTTCTTTTAAAATTATATTTTTAAAATGCAAAATTTTAATCATCACATATGTATATAACTGTTCATCATTTTACTTAACAAGCGTTTATGAATAAAGATATAGGTTATACCTATTGTTGAAGCTAAACATAAATATCTATAAACACGTTGTTGGAATAAAAAAAAAATTCTTTAAAAATAAGACTGATTAAGATTGACTGGGCTATTGTTAATATAAGACAAACGCCTTATTTCCCACCAAAATTGCTAAAAACCTATATTAATTTTTAACTTACCATATACCTGTAACGTGCACTTTCCTATCTCCTTCATTTGCTCCTTTCCCGGTTTGCTACCTTTCAGTTTAACATTTATGGCCCAGACGCTGTTCGAGTACCTTCTTGTTACATTGGTTAGTAATATCGTTATGTTCATATAGTCCTTAAAATTATATGTTCCAGTACTTTTTTCAATTGATGCAACATCTAAAAATGGCAATATTGTACAGTCCTGTGCTTCTGTACAAGTAGCAATAGTAGAGTTGTTGGCTGTTACCGTGTAAAATTCATTAATATCGTATGCAATATTTTTTAATAAAATGCTGAAAGGTTTGCCTTCTTCTGCATAACCACACGAAGAAATGTCTGTTATATAACAGAAATATAATATTATATCATTAATACACAATATTACTTAAATTTAAGTAGCTCTATAATTACACCTACATCCAGCATTAATTATTTTTATCTAAAGTTCGCACGGGGCAAATCCATGCTAACACGATATGTGTGATTACAATATTTAAAATAAATGGCGGAGAGAAAAAAATTATTTCTGGATTGTTTTTTGTTTTCTGTGAACTACTAAATTATCAAAGGTGCTGTCTTTGATAGTAGTTTAATAATGACTTTTTTTCCGTAGAATATAATGCTTATAACTTTCATAAAACCGAGACCCTTAATCTATTTAGTCTCATAGAATAGCTTGTGTCAAATTTTCTTTCTTTCAGACTTTTTTCCAGAACGGGGGAGGGAGGGGGGGGGGGGAGAGGAGGTAGACGAAGACATGCTTATGGAGGGGGTTATCTCTGAAGAGATTATCGAAAGAATGCCTGGTCTCATAAAACAAATTCTTTAAAATTTTTCAAACTGATGAACTAATGTCATTACAAATATTATGTTGTTTATAAAGATAAGATTTTACTAAAGCTTTACATAAAAATTCCATAATAATGCTCTTGTTATACGTAGCTTCTGCTAAGCTAATTAAAAAAATAAACTCAATAATTATTTTTTTCTGTTAATAAGATAAATAAGATAAAAATCAAAGACAGGTTTTACAATTTTAAAACGATCCTTACACCAGCTTTAGCATAAAGAAAACAACTTTTTAAACAAAATTATATTGATATTACATATCTATATATATAATTCTCTTCATAGAGACCATAGAAAACACCACGCAACTTAGCCACCACCCTCATCCCCAACTGTCAGGTGAGCTGTGGTTCACCCCGAATGTTTACAATCGTAGAGCCGGGTTAGTGATGGCTATTAGGGGCAGATAATTTAGTATTAAACGATTTGAAACGAAGGGGAGGTAACAATTTCTGATTGATCTTTGTCTGTAAACGGCTGCTTTCACTGGGCGGTAGCGGGGGGGGGGGGGGGGGAGGGCTGTAGGGGGTAGGGCTGTTGTCACAAATTATGAATTGCTGATAAGCAGAAAATAAAACAATAAGATGGCGGAGTATACTACGTCGCGGGTCAGCTCGTACTACATAATAAGCATGAGTGAAAATTAATTTCCAAATGCTTAAAGTGATGATTAAAACAAATTATACAATGTATACAGATGCGGCAAGAATTTTTGAGCTTTTAATGTAAAGGGAAGTGACAACAAGTTTGTAAACCCATAGGTATACATCAGATAAATGGATGGCTATTATATGTTTGCTACTATCAAATATTCTAGCTAATATCATGAGTCAAGCAAGACAAGTGTGAAATGCGCTATTTTTTAAATGACAGGCCCTACTTTTCCGTTGAATCAAATGTAAAAAAAAATTATAATAAAACATTACCTTTGCTAGTTACTATGCTGCATACTATAACTGTAAATATAATTATATCATGTAGAAGTAGAGTGCATCCCATTTGTTAATCGTCTTGCAACTTTTCAAAGTTAAAATAAAATGTACGTATTAATATTTTAAAAGCCAGCGATCTAAGTCGACCACCAACAACACAAACATTAAACAAAAGCTAAACGTCCCTCGCTTCAGCAGTTTCCGCTTATTTAACCTTCCTTTATAAAATGACTAAGCGGCTTCCAATTATTTCAAGGTTCTAATATAATGCTATTTAAAACGTGACTTCCGTAAATGAAATTCATTTTCAGGATTGGAACAGGGGGCAACAGATGACGAATGGGCAATTACATTAGCTAATGGTTTACTTTATAATATTCAGCAGTATAAAGCTGAACAAGTAATTCCATAAATCTAATACTATGAATCAATTTCGAATGAAGGCAAAGCCCTTAGCGTAGCTAAGGTAAGGTGGGTGGGACGACCAAAATAGGTAAATAAAATATTTGAAAGGTCACTTTAAGCTGGTATTGAATTATACACCGTCAAAGTGGGACACCAAAGCAAAAAGTATTGACTGATAAAAAGCGAAAACAACCTTTTCAACAGGGGTGGAGCTTTTCAAAATTAAGAATTAATTGAATGGTTTAGATATCTGGCATATAGATTTTTTTTTCGAATACAATATTTGGCATTACAATTATAATACTAATAGTTTCGCTGTCTGTCTATCTATCTATCTTACAAGAATGCTCTAGAGAAAACACAAGCAATTTAAAAACTTTCACAGTGAAACGAAAACGAACTATGACGTCACGTTTAGCATATAGTAGAATATAATATCAAGCCGGAGAGTGCACACAGTAATATGTCGTCATTGATTCTAGAGTAAACATTGAATAAAAAGGCAATTTTGTCTAATCTAAGTGGTTTGCGTGAAGAGTTTCTTTCATACAATTCTTCGGGTAGGGGCGAAGCCCCACCCCCGCGTAAGAACGTCTGAGCCCCCCCCCTCCCCAACTCAAAAGAAATTTCTTCATCGATACTCTATAATAAAATTACCGCCTAATTAATGTGTCTAATCTAAAAAGTGGTTTTCTTGCAATTTCTTTAATGCAATTCTTCGGGTAGTGGCTAAGCGCGACACCAGTGTTTCTTTCAGACTTTTTCCTCCCCGGAGGGGGGAACTTTTTCTAATCTAAAAAGTGTTTAGCGTGCAGTTTTTTTTTCAAGCATCTCTTCCGGTAGGGGCGAAGCCCCGCCCAGATTCTTCCTTTAGTTTGTATGATCTACAAATGCGACCAGTGTTTCTTTCAGACTTTTTCCTCCCCGGAGAGGGGTGGGGGTACTTGAAATTTTCGGGGGCGGGGGTAGACTTTTCTGGGAGGGGGCGGACACTGGAAAAAATATATAATTATATTTCGTTGAATGGGACGGTAGTCATGTTTTGGAGTGTGTGTGTGGGGGGGGGGGGGGGAGGGGGAGGGGGTCGAAGCCCCCTCCTCCCAAGTAGAGTTGCCTGAAAGAAACTCTAAATGCGACTTTTGTCATGAATGAAATTAGGTCATGGTTTAGGGATATGCCTATGACTATATTTTGTATAAATTAAAGTACCGAGAAAATAGCACTATCAACCTAGCGCCCGTTGTATCCTTCCTCAACGGGCCATTTTTCTCGTTTATAAAATGTCGATGTGAACTGTAGGCTTAATGTGAAATTAAAAGTGAGCAGAGTAGTTACAAACTATAGAAACCCTTCATACATTGCTGTTAGGAAAACCGATGAGCCCTACTTTATAATAATAGTTACTATATTTCCAACTATTTTCATTATATTCTTTAATGGGCATCTTAACTACTAATTAAAGAGAAAACACATACTCTTACTCACTGTCTATAAAATACATCTGGGTCTAAACAACGTAGCCGTATTTTATTGAGTAGTAAAAGAAACTTTTTAAGATGTTAAGTTCAACATTATTGCGGATGTGTTGTACTTTACAGATAACGTTAAAACAAAAAACTAATTAGATTAGATCCGCAGACGGATCTAGACTTTCTGTTTTATTTGGATTGCTTATGCGCGTGAGAGTATTTGTGTGTATGTGTGTGTGTGTGTGTGTGAAAGTGCGTATTAAGCTCTTATTGACCTAATTGACCTATTTAACTGCCTTTCTGTGTGTTGTACTTTACAGATAACGTTAAAACAAAAAACTAATTAGATTAGATCCGCAGACAGATCTAGACTTTCTGTTTTATTTGGATTGCTTATGCGCGTGAGAGTATTTGTGTGTGTGTGTGTGTGTGAGAGAGAGAGAGTGAAAGTGCGTGCGTGCGCCCGTCCGTTCGTTCAGAGTATATTTTCTGTGAAGCTTGGTGTTAAATATTTTACTAACGGCTAACTAATAATATTAAGAAAACTAAACATATGACTTAAAGACAGTAGCGTAGCGAGGTCGGGTGTCACCCGGTGCGGCACTTAATGGTGTCACCCCCCAGAGGCGTAGCGACCCTTCCCGGGGACTAATTTTCAAATTTTCGATTTGCACCCCCCCTCAAACTTTCGATTTGCACCCCCTTCCCCTCTAGCTTTCAATTTGCACCCCCCCCCCACCCCTCAAGTTTTTCTCTATATATTTTGCTATTTTTTGCCTTGGTGTCACCCCCCCCCCCCCCTTAATGGTGTCACCCGGTGCGGTTCGCACCCCCCCCCCAAAAGATTAAGAAAACTAAACACATGGGGGTGTTGACACCTTAAGTCCACACGGTAATACTTGTAGTCGTATCTGATCATACAGCTGACTATCTCAATTGATATTAGCCTCAATATAAATATCTTGCCTCAGCATCTTCAGTGGCGAAGGAGCAGCGTCATTTTGTAAATTTATTGCCGTACAACATCAATCTGTACGTTTTATAGGCCACTTTAGCAGCTTGATGGCATAGCCTACTTTTTCCTATAATACTCGAGTGTGACTCGAAGGGGGGTGGGGGGTGGGAGGCGGTCAGTAAGTTTGTGACGGTGTGTAATAAGGGGGTGGGAGTGGGCGTTCACACTTTTGCATTATAATAAGCAATCTTAGAAAACTTTTTTAATAAATTGTAATAGGAATTTATTAAAATACTCTTTTTTGACAGACTTTAGACAAGATTTTGAAAAATATCGTATTTTAAGAAAAATTCAACTGCAATTTTGAGGGGGGGGGGCGTTGTGTGCTGAGGTGTGACGTCATTTTAGGGATGTAAAAATCGTCAAAAAAGCGTGACGTCATTTATGGATGATCTCTTAAAATGAAAGGTCAGTTGTATTTTGTTATGTTTTTCAAACATCAACACTAATTATGTTACGAGCCTAATAAAATGTAATATGGTACCAAAGCGAAATCAAGATTTTTTTTCTGAACACTGAATAAGAAACTTAGGGTACATAAAATTATCTTTACTTAAATTGCAATAAAAATGTTTTTCATCGAACGCCGCGGGGATCTACGACAAAGTCCCGAAAGGACATTTGCCCAAAATCGACAAATGTCCAAAATGGAAAATGCCCTAAGAAAGGTTGCCCAAAAAAGATTACTATTATATATTACCATGTAGATATTCTTTTATTTTGGTGGATTTCGTCTTCAACGGGTCTTTAGTTTGTTCACTGATCTAGTTCCTCGTCGATTATGGTAACGGATACAAAATATTTATATGAGACAAGTGTTTACAAAATGCACGTGTCCAATATAATTCATCTGCCGGTGATCAATGAACAGCAGAACTCATTACATCGCAAATTATATGTTATTTAGAGTCAAACGCTACGCTAATCTTAATTTTTTTTCCCAGCAAGTTCTTGTTAAACAACTTTACAATAATAGCATTGTAGTCACTACTCATTGGTTTAATGCTTTTGTCATACTGTAAATAACACTATTCCTTAGGGATTTGTGGGCAATGTTTCTAAAGATTGAATAATTATAAAATAGACATAACTTTATTTGTAATTTATTGAATTAATACGATAAGCTTTTTACAGCAAGTATTTTTTTCTATTTGCCATCAAAAGATATTCAAAATGTTTATATATTTTTGTTACAAGATATTCATAATGTTGTGTAAATTACTGGACTAATTCTTCAAGTTGTTAAAATGTTGGAATACAGCATGAGTGAGAATATGTTCAAAGTAAAAAGTTAAATAAAATGTAACCGTCACCTTTATATAACAGTATTTATGAAGTTATAATATGTCAATGGTCATTGTAAAGCTAATGACGTCTAACACTATATAAAAACTTTGATTTAAAATATTGCTTGAGTTTACTTGAGAGAAAGGTAATGACTACATTAAACACATTTTGAGCCAAGTTAATAACAATGGTTTGGTCCTTCTATTGTACTGATGCCAAGCGTTCTTAAAATGGAATTAGGAAAAAATGATTTTTTTACAGCATCATTGATCAGTAGTATTTGTTAGGAAATCTAATAAAACGATGACTTTTTATCGATCCAAACAGTTTATACTGTATACAATTTTAGAAAAGGCTAAATTATTTTATCTGAGATAAAATGTCCCTGAGTAGACTTCAGCCTCTGTAGTTTCAGATGTCATGATGTCATATTGTCCTTCATGAGGTGATTCTATCACTTCTATATAAGGAGATTCTTCAACATTTAAAGCAGATGGTAATGTGCCTTTTATTTCTTCAGAAAGTTGTCTCTCAGACATCTCTATTGTTCCTAAAAATAATAGTATATAAAGAGTGTATATCATTTTACAAATACAGCTTATCAAGCTACAAAACCAAAGCCTGAGCTATGTACCAGAAGATGTATTTGTTCTCTTCACTATCATGGATAACTCCAATATAAATGTGAATGATATTAAAAGAGAAACACAAAAAGATGAGTGCTTAATAAAAGTATATGAGCACTGTATGAATGGTTGGCCTGAAGAGTCTGTGAATGATGACTTAAGGCCATATAAAATAAGAAATAAAACCCTTTGTGAAGATAATATAAAAGATGGAGAAGATACAGTCCATTATCAGTCAGAGTTGCCTAAACAAAGTACTTGTAACTTAATAAATGATTATGGTGATATGGCAATTTCAAATGTTTTAAAGAGAATACATTAGTAAGAAGGAATGTGATCATCAAACAACTTTGCTAACATCATTAGCACTTACAGAAACTAAAAGGGTAACATCAAAAAAAAAAAAAAAAAAAAAGATTTTTTGCCATTTAATACTTTCAGATGCCAATTCAAAAATAGTTCCATTAAATCATGACAACTCATGCATTGAAAGAGAATTTGCAGTTAATGATAATGTGTATCTGAGAAATTATGGGAGAAAGGAAAAATGGATACCAGGTCAAATTGTTCAATGTACAGGACCTGTGTCTTATAAAGTAAAAACAAATGATGGACTTATTGTCCGTAGACATGCAGACCAGTTAAAAATAACTTGTGCAGATAATAAGTGTGAATCTGTCAATCCCACCAAGTCTGATCAGTTCACACCAACTCAGTTTGTTCCACAACCAAGTTCTGTTGATATGAGTGAACCAAGTGGTCTGGAGTCAGAAAATGTAAATTCTGGAGTTAATGATTTAAATCCTAGACCTCCTGAGATAGAGAATCCAGATGGTCAGAATATTGAGTCACCAAATCAAAAGCCACTGAGAAGGTCAAACAGGACAATCAAAGTCCCAAATAAGTTAGACCTATGATTTTAAAGGTCAAAAGGACTTTGACATTATTGTTTTGTATCTTGATTATGTTGTGGCATATTGTGCATTGTTTGTAAGGATGTAATCTACCATAATGTTCATGTTACAATATAATTGGTGATTTTAGGATACTATCAATTGTTCTATTGAGAGATGTGTTATTGTGTTCTAAGGGTAAAGGGATGTAATAGATTGAAATAATTGTGAGGTCAAGGGAACTCACTCTTCTGTATTAGTATTATATTTATATTGTTATCTTGAGTGATGTCCCTTACATGTTGTTATCTATATATAGTGGTCTCTGGCCACTTCCTCTCGCTCTCTTTGCATCATGGCGTCTGTACATAATAAAGGCTGTTAACAACCAACGCGGCTTCTCGTCAGTCATTACAATCCACCTCAGATAGGTTAAGCTTTTACCTTGAAGCAAACGACGTGACGATAGAAGCCAAAAAGAGAGCTGTTTTGTTAACAGTCATAGGGCCTCAACAATTTAGGCTACTAAAAGACTTATGCGCACCAGCTAGTCTAACTACCAAGAGCTTTAACGAGATGAGCAAATTGCTAACAGACCACCATGCGCCTGTACCATCAAAGTTTCTATGTCGAGCTAGATTTGACAGTAGGACTCGTCAACCAAACGAGTCAATATCAGAATATGTTGCTGCTTTACGTCATTTAAGTAGATTTTGTGAATTCGGAGACACGCTGTCTGACAGACTATGTGAAAAGTTTGTGACAGGTGTAAACAGCCCTGATATTCAAAGAAAGTTGCTGCTCGAGTCAGATCTAAAATTGGAAAAAGCAATACAACTTGCAATTTCATTCCAGCAGTCATCTGATGCGGCGAGATCTTTAGCACCTTCAGAGATCCATGCAGTAAACAGCAGGTTAGTCGATAAACATCAACCCCATCAGAGCATTCCAACTTATGCTAAACAGCCTGCTCGTTCAAATCCTAGATCTAAATCTAGTAATAATTATCAAAAATGTCATCGATGCAAAGGTCCCCATGCATCTCATCGGTGCAAGTTCAAGTCTGCAACTTGTTATAAGTGCAGTAAGCAAGGTCACATTGCCAAGGCCTGCTTTGCAAAGTCTTCGTCTGTTGCTAAATCTAGTCAGTCAAGACAGTACCGTAACCAAAGGCAGCACTATGTTAACTCTCACCAAGACTACCTAACCCAACCAATGAACCACTCTACCTGTGAAAATGCTCAAACTGATTCGCAGCCGGATTTCAACCTATTCTCTGTGAAATCAATAAGTCATGCTCCCATCAATGTACCAGTTTATATCAACGGTAAGAGCATCAGCTTCCAACTTGACACTGGAGCATCTCTAACAGTCATAACAAAGAAAGATTTTGACGCTGTCACAGGAGGATCAGTGCCTCTACAGCCATGTCACAAGTGTCTAACAACATACACTGGTGACAATGTTCCGGTAATAGGAGAGTGTATGGTTCATGTAAGTTATAATGGTCAAAGTGTTAAACTTCCTCTTCTTGTGGTTGAAGGAAATGGACCACCATTACTAGGTAGGAACTGGTTAAGTGATCTTAAGTTAAATTGGGAGAGTATTTGTTCATTGAAGAATGTAAAAGAATCTAGTCTTACTTCACTAGATAAAGTTATATCTGAAAATAAATGTGTTTTTGGTAACTCTGGATTACTAAATGATAGAACAGTGAAGTTAAGCATTAAAGACACAAATCCAAGATACTGCAAAGCTAGAGTTCCACCTTATGCAATGAGGAATAAAATTGAAAATGAGCTAAGTAGATTGGAATCCAATGGCATCATAAAGAAGGTAGACTATTCCGATTGGGCAACGCCCATTGTGCCAGTGTTAAAGAAGGATGGTTCTATAAGAATTTGTGGAGATTATAAAACTACACTGAATAAGCAAATAGAGCTAAATAGGTACCCTATTCCTAACATTGAGGAAATTTCTTTGAATTTGGCAGGAGGAGACAAATTCACTGAATTAGACTTTAGTCATGCTTACACTCAACTAGAACTGCATCCAGATTCAAAAGTCTATACGACAATAAACACACATAAAGGACTCTACCAATATGAAAGACTATGTTTTGGTATATCATCCAGCCCTGGAATTTTCCAAGCTGTCATGGATAGTATTTTTAAGGATATTCCAAATGTTTGTGTGTACTTTGACAATGTGTACATAACTGGTAAGAATGACACTGAACATCTTAAAACACTTGATAAAGTATTGAAAATTGTTGGTGAAAAAGGTTTAAAGATAAACAAAGATAAATGTCAATTCATGCTGACAGAAATTAGTTTTCTTGGTTATATATTAAGCAAGCAAGGTCTCAGACCTCAACCTGAGAAAACAAAAGCCATTAAAGAAGCACCCAAACCTGAAAATACCCAACAACTAAGAGCTTTTTTGGGCTTAATAAATTACTATGCAAAGTTCATAGGGAATCTGTCTGGTAAACTATCACCACTGTACAAGCTGCTACAGAAAAATGCAACTTGGCACTGGGGTAAACAACAAGATACTGCTTTTAATACAGCAAAAGAGGCTTTGTCTTCTGACACCTTACTAACTCACTATGACCCAGGGAAAAGACTTATATTAACATGTGATGCTTCACCAGATGGTGTAGGAGCAGTCTTGTCCCACATGGATGAGAAGGGTGACAGACCCATTGCTTTTGCCAGTAGATCTTTGAACCAGGCTGAGAAAAATTATTCTCAGTTAGATAGGGAAGGCTTAGGCATCATTTTTGGTGTTAAGAAATTTCATAAGTTTCTGTTTGGTAGGAAGTTCACCATATATGGAAGCCATATAAAATAAGAAAAACAGAGTTAAGTCTAGAAGATGGATGTATACTATGGGGGTCAAGAGTAATTATCCCCAAAATGTTACAAAAAGAAGTTTTAAGAACTTTACATGATACTCATCTTGGTTCTTCCAAAATGAAGAGTCTAGCAAGATCATGGTTCTGGTGGCCACATATGGATGCTGATATTGAAAAATATGTAAAGCTTTGTTCAAGCTGTGCACAACATTCAAATCAACCAGCTACAGCACCTTTGCAAAACTGGGACTGGCCAATCGAGCCATGGAAACGTATACATATAGATTTCGCAGGACCTTTCATGAACAAAATGTTCTTAATTGTTATTGATTCACATTCTAAATGGTTAGAAGTTAAAATCATGAACACAATCACTGCAAATGATACCATTATAGAACTTAAGGAAATATTTTCAACTCATGGATTACCAGATCAAATTGTTTCAGATAATGGGCCTAGTTTCACAGCTCATGAGTTTAAACTGTTTTGTGTGGCAAATGGTATTGAGCATATAACCACATCCCCCTATCATCCTGCTGGGAATGGTTTAGCTGAAAGAGCGGTAGGCATATTCAAAACCGCTATGGTAAAAATGAATACCGGTAACAAGTTTTCTCTTAGAGAAAGAGTAAACAGGTTCTTAACCAAATACCGCACAACTCCTCATATAACAACAGGTGTTGCACCATGTGAATTGCTATGTGGTAGGAAAATTAAAACTCATCTTGACCTACTACATCCAACTGTTCAAAGGTCTGTTTCCCAACATCAACATACACAAAAAGTAAATCATGACAAATCATCCATTGAAAGAGAATTTGGTGTTAATGAGAATGTGTATCTAAGAAATTATGGGAGAAGGGAAAAATGGATACCAGGTCAAATAGTTCAATGTACAGGACCTGTGTCTTATAAAGTAAAAACAAATGATGGACTTATTGTCCGTAGACATGCAGACCAGTTAAAAATAACTTGTGCAGATAATAAGTGTGAATCTGTCAATCCCACCAAATCTGATCAGTTCACACCAACTCAGTTTGTTCCACAACCAAGTTCTGTTGATATGAGTGAACCAAGTTGTCTGGAGTCAGAAAATGTAAATTCTGGAGTTAATGATTTAAATCCTAGACCTCCTGAGATAGAGAATCCAGATGGTCAGAATCTTGAGTCACCAAATCAAAAGCCACTGAGAAGGTCAAGCAGGACAATCAAAGTCCCAAATAAGTTAGACCTATGATTTTAAAGGTCAAAAGGACTTTGACATTATTGTTTTGTATTTTAATTATGTTGTAGCATATTGTGCATTGTTTGTAAGGATGTAATCTACCATAGTGTTCATGTTACAATATAATTGGTGATTTTAGGATACTATCAATTGTTCTATTGAGAGATGTGTTATTGTGTTCTAAGGGTAAAGGGATGTAATAGATTGAGATAATTGTGAGGTCAAGGGAACTCACTCTTCTTGTATTAGTATTATATTTATATTGTACTTCCTCTTCCTCTTTCCAAAATGGCTGTAAATAAAGACTGTTAACAATCAACGCGGCTTCTCGTCAGTGATTACAATCTATCACAAGGATCACACTTTAAAATTTAACTATATTTTTCCCTATCAATGGAAAAAAAATACATGAAAACAAAATATTCACACCAATCTTTTATTTTGGTTTTCATGAAACAACAGAAACACAATATAGTAAGTATAATTAAAAGGCTGTAAAATGAATGCTTATGATATTAAAAATGGATTTTTCTTAAAAGAAAATAATAGGCAAAATCGCAGAAATTATTAGGCAAGTAAAGTCTAGTTTCATCTTTTATTTTATTGGACTAGAAGGACACCTGTGAACAGCACCAAGTTAGGCTGGGCTGGGACTTCAGTACTCTGGACATCAATAAGAGTAGGATGAATAAAAGGGAGTTTATTACACATGCAGAACTTAAATTTATCTATTTCCGTTAATTTTACAACTGTTGATGGATAACGTCAGTGTGACAAAATGTCGTTTGTTTTACTTTTAACACTTACGTGCAGACAACTTTAGAAAAAATGATTGTCAAAGCATATTTTAGGGGCAATAAAAAACACACGTAATTTAACTACAAAATGCAATAAAAACGTAGGAGTTCCATTAAATAAAAAACGTAATGTAAAATAATTACTACGAATGGAATCTTTGAAGAAAAACACTTTGCAAAAAATACAATTGACAAAAAAAATTTAAGAGAAAAAATACAAAAATAAAGCATTTAGTAACAAATTCATAATGCTGATTTTGTTAAATTAACGATCAGGTAATTACTTATCATTCAATAAAGATTCATGAAAAATGTTTGAGAATAATTACTGGTTACACCAATTCAACGGATCTTAGCAAATTGTTACTGCTGTAAAATGATATTTAAGCATTTGGATTAACAAACCATTAATTTTACAATAATTATAGACTAATATAGACTAATACTATACTACTAAATATAGAATAATACTATAAAACAATTAAAAGTTATTTTTTAATTGACAAAATTAAAATTTAGAATATTTAAAAATATTAATAAATATCATGCCATGCATTGTAATCATAATATTGACATTCTTCTTTTCCTAAGACGAAATTTCTAGTAAAAAATGTTAATTTAAAACCAGTTTGAATAAACTAATCATTGTAACAATATCATCAATTGCACACACTAGCAAATAACACCTAAACAAAAAAGCGGTGATAAGTTAAATTTTGAAAAGCACATGATCAGAACACTAATTGACTACAGTTTTGGGAACGAAATAGCAAGGACTCAAGTATTACTTCTTGTCTGTACTTCTGACGTCACTTCCTCTCGTTTTGTAAACACGTTTGCGTACAATCTCGCAACTCTTTTGTTGCAAGTAAAGGAAAAAAACAAGAAAACACCTTGAAGTCCTGAGAGAACTGTCGAGATGATCCTGAAAAAAATGTAACATCACGCTTAAAAATAGTTGCATTGCCTAATAGATGCTTTAAAAAAAAATTATAAACGAAGATGTTTTGTCTAAAAACATTTATGCATTGTCATTACACAAAGCAAACAAGATAACAAAAAACAAAGGTTTAGATAAAGTCTTCTCACCAAACACATTTTAATTTACTGTAAGGTTTTCACTATTTTAGTATCAATTATGACGTAATTTAAATTAAATTATATATTTTTGCCCAGAGTACTAATGTCATATATATTCCAGTCACCTTTTTCAACCGATTGAATAACATTTATATTATCATGTATTAATTAAGTTTTTATAAACATTTACCACAAGATATCCGAGTCCACGGACACTGCTATGAGATCAACATATTAAATGATCTATCCAAACCTACTACAAGTTGTCTACAGCCACTGCTATGAGATCAACACATTAAATGATCTATTTAGTCCAACCGCAAAATGTCTACAGCCACTGGTATGAGATCAACAAATTAAATGATCTATCAAGACCTACCACAAGATGTCTGAGTCCACGGCCACTGCTATGAGATCAACAGCCCAGGAGAGTCCGGTAAGTGTGGACAACTTGGCGTAGATGAAAATCGTGTTGTGAGTTCTCCTGGAGAAATCTGATGTTTGTAGGCTGCACACTTTGTGGATGCTGTAGGTTGTTACGCCGTACAGGATGATGTTCGCAATGGTAGTTACCAGCAGTGGTGTAACCAGGAAAATTACTTATAAAGAGAAAATAATATAAATTAAACACTGAACCATGTACATTACTAAAACAAAAATTAAATGTTGAACAATTTTACTTTATTGTTTAAAAAAGATAGGGGAAAGTATTTTAATTGAAGCCCTTTGTTAAATCTAGATTATGACATCTTTCTAAGCTTTAAGGCTACAAGATATGGAAAAATTTCTGTAACAATTTCTGTAAGGTGGACTAAATTCTATGTACGGATAGTAAATACGAATTTGTGTTTTATATCATTTTTTTAAAAACTATTTTCTCTAACCGTTCTTGGTAATTTAAACAATTTCCGGTTTTCGAAAAAAAAATATTTAGAAGATGACTATTATATATCACATTTTCAAATAGCAACATACTCGAAGAACATTTCACGTCGAAGAATGTTCTCGAAAAACAAGCTGCCTTGTCACAACCTTACCTACCCTTTCTATATCCCGATTCCACAGGAAGTCATATTCCAACCCTTAATCTTACATAAGAATATACGTGAAACGTGAGTGAGTCACAACATATTTATTATGATTATTTCAAAGTTGTTAAGAAGGTATAGGCCTTTTACCAAAACCTCAAATGGAAACGACACAAAAATGGCCTAGATCGAAATGTACAGACGGTCCAGTGTCCAGAGATTAAAAAAGAAAGAAAACAGCAGTGTAGAAGTAGACCAAAGCTTTCTCTTTCTCTGTGCTATAGAGCAATAGAAGTGGATGGATGACGTTTCGAAAAATTTAAATAATTTCTATTTTTAAAAATAAACGCACTGCATAAACTTAACACAAATACTAAATCATTGAAACAAAAATCAGTTCGTAATCTTAATACATTACCTGGAAATTATTTCAAAAATAAAGATAAAATGTTGTCCAAGAGGACATACATACCCGTGAAGTTGTACGAACTGAGAAAACAGCCATCCCCACCATAAGGCCAGGTTTCTCCACCTGACATAATCATTGAGGTCGAACAAGCAACAGCAACAATCACCGCTGGAGGAACCAATGACAGAGCTGACCTTTTGATGAACGAGTGGCTTTCGATGCGATCCGAGTTGAAGGCTCTTCTGGTCGTGGAGGTAAAAACCTGGTACATGTGTAGCGTGCTGAGGAACGTCCACGTGAACATCCACAGCCACAGGAAGTGGGAGGCCACGCCTACAACAGTGCACACGACTTTTTTAAAAGACCTAAAAAGAATCAAAATTTTATTGTAATTGTTACGGTTTATCAATGTGTAAACTAAGATAAAAAAATATATCAAGTGTAGGCTATGTCCAAAGTCATTTGAATTCGGAGTTGTGTTTGAGATGAGGGATAAAAATATTCTTAAATAGGATCTGCTCTCAAATCCGAAAGATGCTTATGTATCAAATAATTTGACCCCCTACGAAATGTAAAAATCGGACGGTTACACTGATATCTACACATCCTATTATTTAAGATTTGATAGCTACATCAACTGGCAGTTCTAAAGTGATATCTTTTATTCAACGCCACAAAAAAAAAAATCACGCTCTTTTCGAAAACTAATCACAATAAAATGATATATTATCATACATTATACTATAGTTTGTCAAATTGTTGGATTTTTAAACTAAGTTCCGTTTTCGTTTTTATTTATTTTGCTAACATTTTACATATTAATACATACACATTGGTTAAATATTAAATAATAATTTAATAAAACGAAATACTTACACAAGAGATGTAACCAGCATTAATCCTAAAACCAGGATAACACTGGTACACAACATCATATTTGTTCTACCAGCCTCGGCTTGAAGTTCAGAAAATATTAGATACGTCACAAGTGTCAAGGTCAAACACACAATGGAGAGAATTAAAATCGCCTTCATTAAAATATCAGTTGCAACCTGCATTTGGGTCTTGAAGACTTTATGTTCATTCCTATAGTCGGGTGTGTCTAGTTTTCTTTCTAAAAGTTCGGTACAAACACTCAACACACCATCCAGTTCTAGCGATATCATACTGTAGTCTTTGTAGTCCGATATTTTCACTTGGGCAATTACAGAATTTATTTTGATGGTAACCAATGGTGGAATTGTTGCATTATTGATTTGTATGGTAAATTCGGATGGGTAAAAGTTAACGTAAGGGCAGTCCATGATTCTACTTATCAAAGAGTCTTCTACAGTAATTACTTTCTGATTTAGACCCTTATAGGTTTTTTCCAGCATATAGCAGGTAACATTTTGCTTCATTTCAGAACTGCAAAATTTGTTTACATTGAAGTCTGCAATATCTAAGACTGGGGAAAACCTCACCTCACTTGTGTTGTCATAATGTAGAGTAAGTGTGTCGGTAAAAAGCCGTGTAAATTGAATTTCAAAGTCACTAAAAAGTTTAATTCTCACCCACAAAACACAATTGAACTCATTAGAAATAGTGTGCTGGTGTAAAGCAACAATGCTAATCAAACCGCGATCACGTGCATGTTTTAAAAATGCATTGATCTGAGAAAGAAATAAAAACGGTATTGTTATTAATTCTGTTTATATCTAATAATAAAAAAGGATACACTTAGTTTGATTTCGCACTTTTATTATTCCTCTTATAATTGAAGAGCTCAATAAAAATGAAGAACATAATAAGTGTAATTGCATAATTTGTGAAATGAACGAGCAGAGGCGTAGCGACCCTTCCCCGCGCCCGGGGACAAACTTTTCGATTTGCACCTCCCTCAAGATTTCGATTTGCACCCCCCTCAACTTTCCAATTTATTTTTCCAACCCATTTTGGCGCCCCCTAAGGTCGGCGCCCGGTCCCCCCCCCTCGCTACGCTACTGTGAACAAGTTCAATGTATGTTATAATAATGTTGAAATACCAAGCACTTCTCAAAAGTTTATGAAACTAATTACTGGGCTTATTTTTCATTTTCAAATTTACCGGTATGGATGTAATACTTTTTCAAAATAAATAAATAATACACTACTGTTTAAATACTATAAAGAAAAGCGTGGGTCACAGTATTATCTATTGCATACCTTACTAATATTTAGGAAGAGACCCACGCTTTTCTTAATAGTTTTTAAATTTTTGTTTATTGTTATATATTTAAAGAAAATCGTTTGTATTCTCCCTTTTAGTCCATTATTACATAAAAGCTTATTATTATTAAGAGAAAGCACACATCACCTTTGCAAGTAAATTAATAATCAAGCTCTCAAAAAACACTGTTTTGTTTAATGTTTGTAAACGATGTATTGTAGAATCTGGCAGAAGAAACATGCGCAGCTCCATTGGTTCAACGCCGATATTGTTCCTGCATGTTCCGTTTTCAGGCAATACATCAGAGAAACACTTGATTCGAACACAAGCCTAAAAAACATAACATTAAAGTAAAAAATGTTAATTGAAAAATGGATGACTGTTTGCATGGATGGAATGTTTGAAAGACGGACAGATTAATGGACGAATAAAAGGATGGACGATTCAGTTGATTGACGGATAGACAGACGATTAGACGAATGGATGGCTGGACTGATAGAAAGATGGACAACTGGACAAGTAGATGGATGGACGGCTAGACTCAAAGATTGATGGACGGACGGATGAACTTTTTTACGGCTGAAACTCACTTTTGAGGTCGCCCATTTGAAATTCGTGCAGTTATAATTCGTTTCTGGTGGTTCTATGTCAATTCTTGAGAAGTCTAATTTAATGACACTTCTGATTGTTATAAACAAACAATCATCGCAGAAGCTATCGAATGAGTGTATCTTCTGTAAATTAAAATTAATTCAGTCAATAGATTATTTTTTATAGTAATGAAGTATTATTAATAATAGATTCTTAAAATTGTTGAAGATGAATTTCTTTTGCTTTAAAAGTCACAGAATTTGTGATTTTCATACTGTAAATAGTTTCTGTAGTTGATAAACTTGTATAGAAAAAAATACTTTCTAAACTAGAGAAAAAAGTTAATTTATTATTCACTGTATTGTTATATGCATTCAAATAGTCATTAGCACATTTACTACACACCTTAATGTGACAAGATAGTAGTTTTGTCCAAAATAAAACCAAACTTAATTTTAAAAATAAAATATGAGAAAAAAATAGCATTTCAGTTTGCCAAAATTAGGAACTGAACAAATTATAATACTTACCAGATTACAAATGAGGCAGAAGATATTTTTGTATGTAATATTCTGGTGCCGTGATACCAGTTGGATGTTGTCGTCAATCTGAGAACAGGCCCTGGCTACGTCGGTGTTAAAAGTCCACGTCGTGTAGGAGTTGTCGCAGCTGTCTACAAATTGGCTACTGTAGATGAAATTATGTATTATATGACTTATTACACATTACACATCAGATTGAGTTGTATATATATATATATATATATATATATATATATATATATATATATATATATATATATATATATATATATATTTACTTATTGATTTATTGATTTATTTATTTTTGTTACACTTTCAGTCACATTTAACATCAGAGCTTCCAAAGTTTTATAGTGTAATTAGAACGGCTGTGTGCGGCATGTGTGTAATGTGCGTGTGTGCGTGTGTGCGTGTGTGCGTGTGTGTAAGTATTCACATTTTCTGGACATACAACCCACTGCACAAAATCGTACAAAAAGATTTAACAGTAGTTAATTATTTGCTGTTATTTAACACCCGTTTTTAACTTCTTCTATGAGCATAATTTTTCTCAACATGAAACACCAACACATAAAGGATTCTATTTATTAAATTCTATTACAATAAATAGATTAAAATATATTGCCATTATAAAAATATGTATGGCGTATAATACATTACCTGTTATTTAAATGACACCTGCTGTCTTCATAATAAATCTCTTTAAAGTAAAAAAATCTATTTATGGTTTTGCCCTGTATAAACAATCCGTTCGCATCGAATGTAGAGCGTTCGTCTAAAGTACGCTGGTTCAGACCAACTGATAAGCGATTCACCTGAAATACAATTGATTACCACGTGTTTATATATGTTTCTAGGTGAAGATTTAAATCTATTTCACCTTAAGTATAAAAGTGTATTTTCTAAAAGTAATCATAATGCATCCACATTTAAATTTCTATTTAGCTTATTTTATAATTCATTTCGTGTTTAGATGTAAATAATTATGCTACTTCTAGCACCGACCTCCGTTCCATTTAAATTTCTACAAAACTTTAATGCTGATCTATACAAATTCCACCTATGCATAGAATGCCGATTACGTTCTCAAGACAGTATTTATCAGCAGTAGAATTATTAACATTTTATAACAAGTTTTTATATATTCACAAAAGGAGGAGTACAAAATGTTATAAGAAAACAGTGCAACAACCTCTAAAGAACTGTAGAGAAAATCTCGAATCTCTAAATTCTTTTTTCAGTTATCTTCCTAAAATTGTATAAATCGATTTTTGTTGCTGATTTAATTATGGTGCACTGTTAGTTATTTAAAGAAAACGTTTTTTTTTCTTCATTTTATTGCACATATATGTTTTATTTTTGTTTGTAATATAAAATATTGTTAGTATAAACATCTTAAACTTTAAATGAATCGAATCACAATTGAATTACGCAACATATGAACGAGTGTAAACAGCTCGATAAAACGTGTACATTGTACAACCATTTTAATATTTTTAAGAATAATAAAATATCTGGTTGTAACAATTTTGATGTCACCTTATAATATAATTTGGTCCTGACTTACGTAAGTTTGAAAAAATATACATTGATAATCCAATTATGTATTTTAAAATCTCTAGATTTTACTTTTATTTTCTTACTTTATTTGCACCATTACATAGAGCACAGTATTTGTTGTAATAGTAAACACCGGATATAGGATCGACTACTCTAATCACAGTTTCAGGTGTTTTGTCTTCAAAGCTTAGGACCTTTTCGCACAGTTTCACTACAGTTTTATTATCAGTGAATTCATCGGGGCATTTTCTAATATAATAAAACTGGTCGTAAAGATCAATTTCTTTTTCACAAAACAGTTCCACTGATCTACTACCATAATTAAGTGGAATAACCTCTCCTTTGATTATATTTAACTGTGGGTTAAAATATTCGTAGTCTAACTGAAATTCCAAATTGACCACATTGTTTGTTGTGCCAACACTGTACCGGATGCCAGGAAAAAGCTTCTTCTTCTTCTTCTTCGTTCTTAATTATTAGTGTTGAAGGGTGATCGAGATTTATCTGCCAGTGGGTTTTGAACTCGAGACTTTGTTCGAATTTATCAACCATGGGCTTTTTGCCGACTCGACCACGCCTCCAACACAATTAAGCGTTACGTGTCAAATGGTTATGCGCCTTTGAGGCCATTGACTCCGATTTCAGCCTGCTTTTCTTTTTGGATTTGCTTCCATAGCCTTTGTCCAACCAAGAACAAACTACAAGGCAGCAGTTGTTTAATTTTGGAGTTGTCTCTCCTAGAAGAGTGGCTTTCCCCAGCTAACGAGCCTCATCTGCCCGAGGGTTCGAACTCAAGACTTTTCGGTTTAGCAACCATGAGCTTTACCGACTCGACCACGACGACCCCTCAGGAAAAAGCGATCCAGTTGTATTTAACAAGGGGCAGCCTTTTTTATGTAACAGACAAATCTCACTGCAGCAACAGTCGAAGTAAGTCGCGAGATTACAATCCTCGTATATCTGGTGTATCGCCACGACGTTCCCACTGAAACATCTATAAGGGTACATGCTGATGAGGAAATCTTCTGATAAAATGGTTTGGTTCCATATGATGCTGTGATAAGCCTTGTCTGTTTGTTCCACCGCAATAATGTTGTAAGATAAAAGCAT
Source organism: Physella acuta (assembly GCF_028476545.2). NCBI lineage: Eukaryota > Metazoa > Mollusca > Gastropoda > Physidae > Physella > Physella acuta. Next base: position 29,639 of record NW_026732256.1, read on the forward strand.
AACAGCGATTAGATTTAGCCAGAACATTGTTATTTTGTTGCTTAGGACTAAATTATTTCAATCTAATAGCAAAATATAACACATAGCACAGCACTAACATATGATTTAGAAATTTTAAATAATAGAAAAATCAAAATTGTTAAAATTAGCACGTAGATAGAGAAATAACGAATAGAACAAAAAATAAACTTTCTTTCGCTAATGTTGTTAACAAACTGGGGCTGAAAGTCTTTTTCTTCGAGTATAAATTCAAAATTTTCGGCGGAAAAAATTTAGTAGCCTAAATGTGAAACAATAATCCTAATTAAAATATTGATTTTTGGATTTTTGAAAATTAAATATTTTTTTATTACTAATTTTCACTGGCTCACATATTTAAAAGCAGACTTGTAATAAGGTATCTTCACTCTGTGTCCTGTTTACTTTTCTAAGTAGATCTTACGATATTTAGAATAATATTTCTTGTTTAAATGCAATTTGAATTTTGAGGTTATGGTCTCTGTTAAAGATAATTACAAATAATTGTAGTTATAATAAACACGCCAGATCATTAGCAAAACAGCATATAATACCTTACAAACTATAATATTACAGACAATGGTTTGAATTTTAAAAAGAAATATACATTAATTAAAATAATACATTTTTTAAACATGGAGACACGTGTGTGTTTACGTATATATGTGTGTGTTTGTGTGTGTGTGTATGTGTGTGTCTGTGTACACGCTTTTAATAAATGTTTGTAAACACTTAGCCCTTAAATGTTATTTCCAACATATACGACTTTCTAAACATCGAGGTTTAATTCATTTCTATGTACTAATCTTCTTGAATTGTTTCCATTAAAATATTTTATTAAGATTTTTCCTCGCTGCAAGACATTTGAAATTTTAACCATTTAAATTTAAATAAAATTTCGTCTTGTAATTAAAAATAAAATCAGTTAGTATTTTGTTGCTCTGTTTAACAAAGTATTTTAAAAAAATAATTGTATTGTAAAAAATTGTAATTACTAATCGTGAAGAGGGTTTGAAAGGAGGCGTTGTAAATAAAATAGCAAAGTAGACACAAGTTATTATTTTAATGCAAAAACTGGAAACGTGTACTTAATATAGTCGCAGAAAAAAATAGAATAGTCTACAACCAGACAGGATCTGTTTACACTCCTGACGGTACGTACGACAGGCCAGGCAAATTGGTGCCGCGTGGATGGCGGAATCTGTAACTAAGCGTGACGCTACATGGGTATGTCATCTACTTGTGTTCAATATTTTACGAAGTTTTATCAATCTCTATAGCAATATTTTAACCATATTTAGTTATCTTTGCTACACAACTAACTATACTTTATTGCATGCCAATTTTCTCAATTTAAATAGCATTTTATTTAAGGTTTAAAACTCTCTCTCTCTCTATCTCTCTCTCTCTCTCTCTCTCTCTCTCTCTCTCTCTCTCTCTCTCTCTCTCTCTATATATATATATATATATATATATATATATATGTATATATATATATATATATATATATATATATATATATATATATATATATATATATATATATATATATATATATATACATATATATATATATATATATATATATATATATATATATATATATATATATATATATATATAGAGAGAGAGAGAGAGAGAGAGAGAGAGAGAGAGAGAGAGAGAGAGAGAGATAGAGAGAGAGAGAGAGAGTTTTAAACCTTAAATAAAATGCTATTTAAATTGAGAAAATTGGCATGCAATAAAGTATAGTTAGAAAACATAACATATCACCTTACAAAACACACTTAAAAATGATTGGGCAGGTAAAGTAGAGTTCACCTGTTCCATTGATCTTGGCATATGAAGGGGTAATGTGATCAGAACAACACCCAGCCGCTGTTACTTTCCCTCATGTTAAACTTTATCGATTACTCTTAGATAACACTAAAAGGTGAGGCAACTCTATTGCAATAAGGATATAGACACTTTTTTTCATATCTTTTTTAACATAGAATAGAATCTCGTAGAAAAAAGAATTGCCCACCAAATGAACAGCAAATTTATTAGTATACGATGTTTGTTTTACAGGTATAGTTTTTTTTTATTACTTTATTAATCAATTATTATTTACAGCTTAAGTGTATAAAGGGTCTTCGATCGAATTATATTTTGGATGGTTATTTTAAAATTGTATCGAACTTTTAAAATGAAATCAACAATTTTAAAAATAAATACACACGAAAGAGCACACAATTAACTTATAGCACTTGATATTTTAAAGACTCGCATATTTATAAATGCTAAATATTATTTTACTTGGTACATTGTGTGTATTATAATTGCGATCTGAAATTTTATTTTGTCTGAGATGTTAAATTTATCCTCGAGATATGTTGTTATGAGAATGTAATTTGTGACATGCTTGATTTGTGATTTCTCATAAAATCTAGATTCACCACAGAGATTAAAGAAAAAAACAATTTTTGTGTACACAATTTATTAAACAACTCACTATTTAAAAAACAATAAGGTAATAAAGCAACATAAACACGTAAATTATGTTGTACATTTATTTTGAAAAATAATGATAATACAATTTAGAATTTTTTTCTGGAATACCGGCTCCAAAAGAACTCACGTTTCCATTTACTTTGAAATTATTAACAAATGTCATCAGTGAATAGATTTACAATAACACTTTACTACAAACATAACTTTCAGAAAATAATTTTTATAAAAATGCAAAAGTTTTTTATACTTTTGAAATGAGGTGATGACGAAAGATATATAACGTTTAGAATCACATTTAAATTTAATTTAATTACGGTTTTATACAACAAGATGAAAAAACAAAATTCAGTATACTATCTATATTTGCTTGTTATTATATAACTTTTTAAATGATACAAAATGTACATTCCTGATATTTAAATATTTGATAATTTTAAAAATCTTTAGTTTATTTAACTTACATTAATAATTCAGTAATAGTAATTATTTTAAAAAATCTATATTATATTATAGTAAAAAAAAAAGATAAAATACATACATGGCTCTATATTCTAATAAACGATCGCGCATCGAAAATAAAAATAAAAAAATCAAACGTTTTCATCAAGTTGAGAACAGCCTATATATCAGCCCCCCTTAACATTACCCAAAGGGAGAGGCACTACCTAAATAGCCTGGCCTTTTCTTTCACATGAGCAAACATAAGTTGGGAATCCCATCGCCTTAGGGGCTACACTCCTGTATAATTCCTGAGTTTTCTATTCAGGCGCCTTGATATTAACCGCTGACGAGCTCCATCAGCCAATACAACAATATATTACAAGACACTTAATTTAAATAATGTATACTTAAATTCTTATAAGATATCAAATTGACTTTAAATATTACGACACCCAGTCCTGACTGAAATCAAATCGCAGCATTGCTATGTCCTCTTGGGTTAGGATCCGCAACATCAACTGCTCCTATAGTACTTATAGTTTGTATATCTGAGGATACGATCTCTTGTTTTTTCAACAACTTCATGTACAGCTTGACTACGCGTTGGTTGCAAGTGAAGGTTAGAAAAAGAAAAACGCCCTGCAGCCCGCTCAAAGTTGTTGAGATCAACCTGATTGAAATTCATGTAAAAAAAACTGTATAATATAATGCAAAAAAAACAGTATACAATCTGAAAATTTAAATCTAAAACATAGTTAACTTTACTAGCTTAATAATTTCCAAAGACAGCAACGCGTGTCAATTACAAGTTTTATTTTAACATATGTTCATTATTATTTCAACAAAATGAAATTCGGTCTCAAATTTCTAACTAAAATTTAGAAATACTCGAAAACAAAATATATCATTAAAGTGAAATTTTATGATGTATAGACAAGTGAATACCATTAGTATGCTGCAGAAAAATATAGAAAAAAAAGAAGCTAAACTTACTTGCAAAACAGGTTGATCGATTTAATATTAAATTAATTTTTGTAAACACAATACGGAATTGACTATAGACAACACTGTATTTGAAAAAAATAAACTTAATACTTTGTAACATTTTGAAAATGATTTCATATGTCAAACAAGTTAGTTAAAAAGTCTAGTGACAATTTTAGAGCAATTTACTTATGTTATCTAAAAATAGCTCTGACGTATAATGCTGGGGTGCGTTCAAGCTAGGAGAACGATCGGTTTGTAGGTGTTTATGTAATTTTAAAATTTGTGACCGAACGAAAGGATATTTTTGAAAACTTTCTTCGGCAATATTGTTCTAAATTATGGCAGAAATCGATTGGTAAATGTTTCAAGTCGCTAAGTGGTCTGATTGCCGAGATATGGGCAAAAAACTGCATTTTTTCGAGGTTTTTTGGATTTTCCGTGAAATCCAGGAAGGAATTCCGAGATTTTTTTTGGCCCATTATCATCCTTGGAGCTTGCTTAACAAATTTGCTTTTGGAACTAGTCCTCGATATTGCTTCGTTGAGGAGGAGATACGACTTAAAACTGCGAACACACATCCATCCATTCCCAGAAAAGACGAGTTAATAAACGCAATTCTCCAGAATGGAAATTGCGCTAAAAATAGTTGCTTACAGTTCTAACAAGTTGTCTGTGTCCACAGCCACTGCTATGAGATCAACATATTAAATGATCCATCTAGACCTACCACATGGTGTCTACAGCCCCTGCTATGAGATCAACATATTAAATGATCCATCTAGACCTACCACAAGATGTCTGAGTCCACGGCCACTGCTATGAGATCAACAGCCCAGGAGAGTCCAGTAAGTGTGGACAACTTGGCGTAGATGAAAATCGTGTTGTGAGTTCTCCTGGAGAAATCTGATGTTTGTAGGCTGCACACTTTGTGGATGCTGTAGGTTGTTATGCCGTACAGGATGATGTTCGCAATGGTAGTCACGAGGATGGGTACAATCACAAAAATCACTTTTGATAAAAAAAAATGTACAAAGAATAAATCTGGAGAAACTGTTTACATATAAGATTTTATAGAATGGATAACGTAAATATTAAAGAGAAGTAATTGAATTGAAAACTGTTCAATTATACGTCTACGTCTACGTCTACGTCTACGTCTACGTCTACGTCTACGTCTACGTCTACGTCTACGTCTACGTCTACGTCTACGTCTACGTCTACGTCTACGTCTACGTCTACGTCTACGTCTACGTCTACGTCTACGTCTACGTCTACGTCTACGTCTACGTCTACGTCCACGTCTACGTCCACGTCTACGTCCACGTCCACGTCTACGTCCACGTCCACGTCCACGTCCACGTCCACGTCCACGTCCACGTCCACGTCCACGTCCACGTCCACGTCTACATCCACGTTTACGTCCACGTCTACGTCCACGTCTACGTCCACGTCTACGTCCACGTCTACGTCCACGTCCACGTCCACGTCCACGTCTACGTCCACGTCTACCTCCACGTCCACGTCTACGTCCACGTCTACGTCCACGTCTATGTCCACGTCTACGTCCACGTCCACGTCCACGTCCACGTCCACGTCCACGTCCACGTCCACGTCCACGTCTACGTCCACGTCTACGTCCACGTCTACGTCCACGTCTACGTCCACGTCTACGTCCACGTCTACGTCCACGTCTACGTCCACGTCTACGTCCACGTCCACGTCCACGTCTACGTCTATATTAATTATTTACTCTACTTCATTTCCGAAAATAAGAAAGTTCATTATGCAGTTCTAAATACAAGTTCAATACAAGCGACAAGCCTACTATTACCGTTATTCAGCATCCCCGCTGTAAAGCTTTTAGCCAAATCAACTTTAATGGAATTCAACATTATTTATTTGTTATTACCTAACGTTATGTGACATTATTAAGAGAGACTCTGATTAACAGATACTTCATGTAATTATACGCGATTCGAATAGCCAAGCAAAGATATATTGTAAAAGACATTATATATGTTAATGTATTTAATTTTACAACATTAAGTAGTTGGTGCTACTTATACTGTCTAAACCTGTATAGGTCGTAATTTCTTTAGCGATCCTTTTAATTTAATTTTTCTTTTCCTTTAAGTTACATGGTTTGGTGATCAAATCTGACAGTAAACGAGAGAGATGGTTCAGCACTTTTCACTATCATATATGGGCACACAAAAACCAAGATAACTAAAAGATATTACCCATAACGTTGGAAAACCATACTGTTTAAATTAACATTTTAAATAAAAAAAACTAAATTTTGAAAAAAATATTGAATAACCTTTAACAAATCTTTTCACCCAATAAACAAATGAAAAATGAGGAAATGGTTTGCATTGTTTTTTGGATAATAACATAATTTAAACGATTTACATACCTACGTGCAGATACGAACGGATAAAACAGCCATCGCCACCGTAGTAAAAAACTCTTCCAGTGGACTGTAGTAAAGAGGTTACAGCCGAGGCGCTGACTAGCACTGTTGGCGGAACGACCGAAAGTTTGAGTTTTCTTATAAATAATCGATTGTAGTATCTGTCCGCGTTGAAGGCTCTTCTGGTCGTGGAGGTAAAAACCTGGTACATGTGCAGCGTGCTGAGGAACGTCCACGTGAACATCCACAGCCACAGGAAGTGGGAGGCCACGCCCACGACGGTACAGACGGCAGTTTTGGTTGTTCTGGTGTAAAAGAAAATAACCAAGAATTAACACATAGATTTCTATATTAGAGCCACACCCTACATAATGCTTAGTTTAAACTTGTCTGTGTTCGTCTGTCCGTCTGTTTGTATTTGACATCGTTGGTAGGTGTCATGTTAAGAAACGAGTGGTCCGGGTTACGGGTGGGTCAAGGGGAGGCTGAATAGAGCTTAGGAACGGATAACAGAAACGTAGCGACGGGGGGGGGGGGGGGGTATATATGTCCCAGGCGTCGACCCTAAGGGGCGCCAAAATGGGTTGTGAAAAAATATAAAAGCTTAATTTAGCTACAGTTTTGCATTTTACATATAAAACAAATATATGGGGGCTGGGGGCGCGAAATTGAAAATTTGTCCCCGTGCGCCGGGAAGGGTCGCTACGCCTCTGATGGATAACTAGTTTGTCTATCGTAAGAAATATTGTAATTGGCTATGTGTGTCTGTAATTTAGTGTAACTCTTTACATTAAATGTCATAATAGAAAACGAATTTAAAGGGGTAGTCGAACTTTAATGAAATATTACTTTAAATTTCATTACATTTAGTATCAACGGAATTGTATTCTTGGGAATTGAATTATACGTCTGAAAATATAACAAGCATAAGTTGTTTTCTTTCTGTGTTTGTTGTCCAAGAATCTTTACAGCTAGTTAAAATGTTTATGTAGACTACACGAACATATTTTAAGTAGGCCTGCCAACTATTTACTAAATGCATACGTCTATGGGGGATGTCACCTTATTTTAGGAAATGCACAATAAAAACTGAATTAATTAAATAACAGCAGATACCTCTAACGTCAGACATCCTTGTAATACAGTGTTAAATATATTTGAATTATTATTTAAAAAAAATAAAAAGCATGTTATTCTTTTTTAAAACTCAAACGAAGCTTACAGAAAAATCAACTCACATATAAAGTTTAGCCAGTGTTATTCCAGACACCAGAAGAACACTTGTACACAGCATCATATTTGTTTTACCCGGCTCGGTATGGAGCTCTGGAAATATTATGTATGTCAGCAGGGTCAAGGTTACACCAAAAATGGAGAGAACCAACACTGTCTCCACTAATATATCTGTCACAAATTCCATCCTCGTCTTGTGGGCTCTTTTATTTCTATTAAACGTTTCCAGTTTCTTCTCCAAAAGTTGGGTGCAAACATTCAAAACACCGTCGTTATCTACCGTTATCATACTGAAATCTTTGTCGTCTGAAATGTTAACCTCGGTGAATTGTAAATCTATTGTTATTACCATGACTGGTGGCAATGTTGAGTTGGAGATGTATTTTGTGTAGTTTGAAGGTTGGAAACTCATATAAGGGCAGCTTAATAATTTATTTAACATCAAACTTTGTAGGTTGTTCTTTTTATTATGGGTGGTGCTTACATACTTGTTGACGAAACACGTAATATTAGTATTATTTTGACATAATGTACTAACATTGACTACGCCTATATCAAATAAGGAATGAAATGTTAAATTGTTATCTTTATAGATAATAACAAAATCGTCAAATAAAAGACTTGTGAAATCATTATTATAATCAGTATATCTGCCTATGAATTTTATATTTAACCAAAATAGCAATGTAAAGGGTGTAAGGCTATTGTGGTCTATCATTGCGACAAGCCTGACATTGTGTGAAAAGAGTGCGATTTTCTTTACAAAGGAAACCTGCAAGAGAGAGAAAAAAATATTGTATTTGCCTATATTTTGGAATTTACTTAAATAAACTTTCTATTCGATTAAGACAAATTTAATTTATTATAAATTGAGATAATTGCATTTGTACATACTTGCTAAAGTATATTATAATTTTAATATGAGCTTATATTTTCTATCATCACTTTAGATTTGTCAAATTTTAAAGATGACATTTTATGCTGCAAATTAACCCAAAAAAGTTTGGATCACATTTTATTAGTTTTTGGAGGCTATATCTAAAACAAAATATTATTTTAAAAGAAAATATTAAATACTTATAGTTTATTGAACTACCTGATAATAGACTAAAGTTGTCAACTGAAGAATTTCTGCTTTACTATATTCGTGCAACATATTAAATCCAGCGACATGGGGTACAAAAAAGATACGCACTTCAAAATTTTGTTTCGTATGAAGATCTTTGCAAGTACGATTTTCTAGGACTTTACCCGTAAAGCACTTGATATTAGGACATGTCTGGGGATAAATAAATAAATATAAATATATATATATATATATATATATATATATATATATATATATATATATATATATATATATATATATATATATATATATAACCCGAAAGTTTAATACGTGATGCATTTAAAATGAAAAATGAATGGATTGAAAGTTGGATGATGCTTTTAATGTATGCGTTTATGGATGAATCGACACATTTTAACAAATGGTTTGAAATTATAAAAGAAATGGATACACGTAGTAAAATTTGTATTCTAGTCATACTCTATTTGTTGGCCAATTTAGATTTGAGCAATATAAATTTTCACGTCTTTGTTCCCATTTGACGTCTTTTTTTATTAACGTTCTTAATGGCACAAATATTAGATTCGTACAATCTCTCTGGTAGAAGTTTAAGTTCTGAAATAATTGTTGTTTAAAATATGTAAACATGGACATGTGTTATATTAAAGTGCTAGGTTATTTTTTAATTTTGGGTGTTCTTCATTAGAATATACTTTCAGAATAAATTACACAAATTTAATTCCGCTAAGTTATAGTCTAACTGTATTTCATTACAAAAGTAAACATAAGCGTTCGCATTTTTAATGCTCACCAGATTGCAAATCACACAGAAAATATTTTTATATATAATGTATTTATTCTTCGATACCAGTTGGATGTTGTCGTCAATCTTTGAACAGGCCCTGGCTACGTCGGTGTTAAAAGTCCACGTCGTGTAGGAGTTGGCGCACTTGTCTACAAACTGGCTTCTGTAGGAAAAATAGTAGGTGTAGGTGTAGGTGTAGGTGTAGGTGTAGGTGTAGGTGTAGGTGTAGGTGTAGGTGTAGGTGTAGGTGTAGGTGTAGGTGTAGGTGTAGGTGTAGGTGTAGGTGTAGGTGTAGGTGTAGGTGTAGGTGTAGGTGTAGGTGTAGGTGTAGGTGTAGGTGTAGGTGTAGGTGTAGGTGTAGGTGTAGGTGTAGGTGTAGGTGTAGGTGTAGGTGTAGGTGTAGGTGTAGGTGTAGGTGTAGGTGTAGGTGTAGGTGTAGGTGTAGGTGTAGGTGTAGGTGTAGGTGTAGGTGTAGGTGTAGGTGTAGGTGTAGGTGTAGGTGTAGGTGTAGGTGAGGTGTAGGTGTAGGTGTAGGTGTAGGTGTAGGTGTAGGTGTAGGTGTAGGTGTAGGTGTAGGTGTAGGTGTAGGTGTAGGTGTAGGTGTAGGTGTAGGTGTAGGTGTAGGTGTAGGTGTAGGTGTAGGTGTAGGTGTAGGTGAGGTGTAGGTGTAGGTGTAGGTGTAGGTGTAGGTGTAGGTGTAGGTGTAGGTGTAGGTGTAGGTGTAGGTGTAGGTGTAGGTGTAGGTGTAGGTGTAGGTGTAGGTGTAGGTGTAGGTGTAGGTGTTTGCGTTAGTGCGATATGTTGGTGTTGGTATTAGTATAGGTATCTTTTGAAGTTAAAATCCATATATAAATGTGCCTGGCTTATATAATCAGCAATATTTAGCAGAGTTACGAATACTTTTCGTCCCAGATGCACATGCTGTCTTCGCTGTAAACCCGTCTGTAGTAGAAAATGTTGCCCAGCAGCACATTTGTTTTAAATATTGAGAGAACATCCGCCGAGTTGCAATCATGGCACTTGTTACTACTAGCTCCGATCTGCATTCGATTAAACTAAAAGAAAGTATTTTTAAATTATTGCAATCACAGATCAAACATTTATATTTTTTAAATTTACAAGAAGACGTTTAGCTGAAGATGAGAGCGGTCAAATAATTTTTTTTCGCTATATCTTTTTAAATTTTATTCATTCTACTAAACTTTAAACTACACCGACCTTGCAAACCGACATTGAATAACAAGCTTCAACTGACAGTGTTTTAAAGTCAACCTAAAGCCATACCTTAACTTCAACTTGTGCCGGAAATATTTTTGAATTTAAATACGAACTATCTTAAAATAATTACTCACTGCAATTTTAATACCATCATAAAACTACATACTTTAATTTTATTCTCTACAACACCACAATATTTGCAAAATGTTGATTTTAGATTTAAACGTTTAACTACTTTAAAAGAAAACAGTATACAAATGTCATCTTTGACTTTGGAGTTGTTCTCAAGTCATGTAGACAGATTTTTTAGGTTAAGTAAAGAGAACTAAACAGCATATTGTCACAAAAAACAAGTACACATTGTATTTACAGTGAACGAAACTAGATGAGGTTAAAACTCTCAAGGCCTAGATCGTCCAAAGGAGAAATGGATCAGTTAGATTATCATTTTCTTTTATTTAAAAAGTAGCCAAAAACTGAGTGGAATAACAATTACAAGATTATACTATTGATTAAGCATTATTGAAAACAATATTAATTTTTTTTTCCAAAAGAAGCAAGCCAAAATCTTAAAAAATATATATTGATTGGAAAAACGTTTAAACAAATAAAAATAAATGTTTTAGGAATTTTTAATGAGACTGCGATGTGTGTTTTCAAGACTTTTAAAGGTTTGATTAAATTTTTTGAAGTAATGTGTTAAAAATTATTATAAAGTTAGTAAAAGCAATCGAGGATGTTTATGAAACGTGTTATTGTGTAGGCTATACTAGAAGGCACAGATATAACAATATACGGTATTACTTACTGTATATTCACCGTTACACAAGGCACAGTATCTGTTGTAGTAGAGGATACCAGATACAGGCTCGACTACTCTAGTCACTGTGTCAGCGTTAATGTCATCATCGAATAAAGGCATCGTACACAATTTTACCTCTGTTTTATTGTTTGAAAATTTGGCTGAACAACTTCTTATGTACTGGAAACTAAATTCCTCATCGGTGTATTGTTCGCAAATTAAGTTTACATTTTTTTCCAAAACTAAGCCGATGTACATGCCCTTGGATTGAAGTGACATTCATAATGTCGCTGGCACCAGTGAAAAGAAAATTAAAACGTTTTACATCTTTGTGTTCTGTAACGATGTACTGAATACCCGGAAACAGTTCTCCAGTAGTATTAAGCAGCGGGCAGTTTATCTTGTAATGAAAACATAAATTACTGCAGCAGCAATTGATGTAAGACGCTTGATCACAGTCGTCGTATATCTGATGTATCGCCACGACGCTCCCATTGAAGCATCTATAAGGATACATGCTGATGAGGAAATCTCCTGATAAAATAGTTTGGTTCCATACAATTCTGTGATACGCCTTGTCTTTATTGGCATTAGCAAAAGCACAGTGATAAGCAGAGAAAACTGCAAGTAGCTTCATAAATAACATTGTTCTTTCAATTCTTTTAAGACAATAAAAAATATCAATATTATCAAAACCTTACACGCATATAAAAAGAACAAAATCGTATTAAATAAAATAGCAGAGGATGTCACAAATATTATTGAATTCAATAATGAGCATAACATTAAATGTATACCTGCGTCAAAGCACAACGCATCATAATTATTAATAAGCTCACTACAGGCAAAATGTGAATTTATATAAATTTAAATGTTTTTGGCGATGCTATATTAAAAATGTCTCTGTATTTCAAATACCGCTAATGCACAATTTCAAAGTTTGTTTGAGCAATATATACACCCCATATAGCTAAAATATTTCACGTTTCTTTAAGTTAATAATATTTCATTTCCTTTACAATTAGTAGCAGGATGGCGAGATTCATTACGTGGGTGATGTTAATGGTTGTTATTTACATAGTAGTTTGATTTTTATAGCAAATTGTCATCAATATTTTTGTACAATATTGCTTTTACTTGAAATTTATCTTCTGATAATATTTTTTGTATAGCAATTATAGCAACATTCAAAAAGCAGTCTACTAAAACACAAATATATAGCAAAGGCACAACTTCAACTGTTATATGAACTTTAGATGAATTCAAAACATCGGTGACATTTTGTGAATTCCAACTCAATCTTTTTTTTTAATGTAATTTAATTATTACATACAGTAAAAAAAACATGTAATTTATCTTGTAATTATTTAGTACGAATGTTGTTTAGAGATGAACGAATACCTAGAAAAGTTCGTTTTAAAAATAATCTAAAGCCATGGGTCAGCTTGTGAGCATTTGCATTTTAAAGACGGCAATTAGCTTTATCTACCAAAGCTGATTGCAAAAAAATTGTAATTAAAAATATGGATTCAATCACGACACATATTTTACATGTTTTAACCTTTCACTCTGAGCAATCGTTTTAACCTTTCACTCTGAGCAATCGTTTTAACCTTTCACTCTGAGCAATCGCTTGAACTTTAGTTTTGTTTTGCCATTGCTTTTTTTATTTATTATAAAAACTATTTTCGTATATTATTTTCCATAATCCCACATGTTCTTAGCTAATTTTTCCTAATTATTGCAAAAAGAACATAAACTTAATTAAACCACGTGCTGATTAAAAAAATAATTAGCAGGAAATGGCAGAGGTTTTCTAAATACTATGAACTGGTGACACTTGTGACACGATGCAAAAATTGTTCAGATTTTTAACATTAATATACACGTTTATAAGTACTTTAATCAGTAAGGTTTCAACGGTACTAAATTTTGTATGACGCTTTGCTATACCGAGTCTTTTGTTGTTTCATGTGTTTATATAGAAACAGTTCCAAATTCTAAATTCTTTTTGGTCCTCGTGAATAACTTGGACTATATATAAATGGAACACTTGTGGAACACTTATCTCATATAAACATTTCTTGCGGATAACTGGGGCAGTGTATAAAAAATAAACTAGTCGCCACGTGAAAATGTTTGAGACCCGCCACTCGAGCGATAACGTCACACCCTTCTGTATATATATACCAATGTCAGAAACGTTTCATATACATGTCATCATATGTTTTATTTTAAAAAGCCAATGTTATGTTAATTCTCAAACACGTCATAAAATTAAATTAATAAAGGTTGCTGAAAATTTCCAAAAAAAGAAAACACAACTTTTCGCTTTAAGAAAAAAAAAATTAAATAATACGCATTTTTTTTTAGTATTTTAAATGTTCCATCATAAATGGTGACATAGATAGATGTTTATTCAAAGCATATTGTGTTACAACACAGTAAATAACTTTAACCATCTCATATTTAGCAAATATCACACATGTTTGTCATCATCATTCGTCAAACATGATTAAACAAGGATCATGTTTTAAGTTTTATTTAAGTTATGTCATTGATTTTATAAAAATATTTTAACTACACACATATTTGGTCGTTAAAAGCGAAAATAGTTTCCTTTTAATTACTCAACTATAATAATAATAAATAATAATAGTACAAATAATAAAAAATGTTAATAAACCGGGAGTGATCTCCCCTAAACTTTCTCGAATATTTTAATATAACACTACGTATGATGGCAACTCAGAATATAGACATGATTTTTGTTTACTTAAACTTTTAAAAATAGAATAAAATCTAAAAAAAGAATTGCGCACCAAGCGAACGCCAAAACAAAATGTGTATAATAGTGCGCAATATTATTGGTTTTTTATAAATTTACATGCGTTTTTTAAGAAATCGTAAATAGCATAAATTGGTACTTCCTGGCAACGGAAATTACTCAAAATTTCATTTATCTATCTGAAATAGTACTCAAGTTATAGGCTTTTGAAAAATTCAAAGTAGAGAAAGTACCACTTCCGGTTATTGAAAATCGCTCAAAAGTTGATACGGATCTACGATTTTGATAAAATACCTATATATGAAATTTCATCAACCTAGCTGTAACGGTACTCAAGTTATCGTGTTTACACACAGACAGACACACACACAGACAACGGACAGAATTGCAAAGTCTAGTTTTTACTACTCGATAACGCATAAAACGCCAAAATGTTTATGTATTTGTATTTATAATTTTTGCCTGATTAAAATAAGTCCTCTATACTCCGGATGTGATAAATGACTGAGGAGTAAAACGTTGAAAATTTCATGTTATTTTTGTGCACGATTACAATGCTTTCTCTATACTTCGTATATACAAGAAAGTATAAAAATGGAAAGTTCCCATTTTCTAACATGACTGGCCATGGGGTAAGTTAAGTAGAGTAAAGTAGAGTAATGTAGAGTGAAGAAGGGTAAAGTAGAGTAAATAAAATAAAGTAGAGTAAAGTAGAGTGAAGTAGATTGAAGTAGAGTGAAGTAGAGTAACGTAGAGTGAAGTAGAGTAAAGTAGAGTGAAGTAGAGTAAAGTAGAGTGAAGAAGAGTTAAGTAGAGTAAAGTAGAGTGAAGTAGAGTGAAGTAGAGTAAGGTAGAGTGAAGTAGAGTGAAGTAGAATAAAGTAGAGTAAAGTAAAGTGAAGTAGAGTAAAGTAAAGTAGAGTGAAGTAAAGTGAAGTAGAGTGAAGTAAAGTAGAGTGAAGTAGAGTAAAGTAAAGTGAAGAAAAAGTGAAAAAGAGTGAAGTAGAGTAGAGTGAAGTAGAATAAAGTAGAGTGAAGTAGCATAAAGTAAAGTAAAGTAGAGTGAAGTAGAGTAATGTAGAGTGAAGTAAAGTGAAGTAGAGTGAAGTAGAGCGAAGTAGAGTAAAGTAGAGTGAAGTAGAGTAAAGTAGAGTGAAGTAGGGTGAAGTAGATAGAAGTAGAGTAGAGTGAAGTAGAATAAAGTAGAGTGAAGTAGAATAAAGTAGAGTCAAGTAGAGTGAAGTAGAGTAAAGTAGAGTGAAGTAGAGTGAAGTAGAGTAAAGTAGAGTAAAGTAGAGTGAAGTAGAGTGAAGTAGAGTGAAGTAGAGTGAAGTAGAGTAGAGTGAAGTAGAATAAAGTAGAGTGAAGTAGAATAAAGTAGATTAAAGTAGAGTGAAGTAGAGTAAAGTAGAGTAATGTAGAGTAAAGTAGAGTGAAGTAGAGTGAAGTAGAGTGAAGTAGAGTAAAGTAGAGTGACATAGAGTAAAGTAGAGTAAAGTAGAGTGAAGTAGAGTGAAGTAGAGTGAAGTAGAGTGAAGTAGAGTAGAGTGAAGTAGAATAAAGTAGAGTGAAGTAGAATAAAGTAGATTAAAGTAGAGTGAAGTAGAGTAAAGTAGAGTAAAGTAGAGTAAAGTAGAGTAATGTAGAGTAAAGTAGAGTGAAGTAGAGTGAAGTATAGTGAAGTAGAGTAAAGTAGAGTGAAATAGAGTAAAGTAGAGTAAAGTAGAGTAAAGTAGAGTAGAGTGAAGTAGAATAAAGTATAGTGAAGTAGAATAAAGTAGAGCAAAGTAGAGTAAAGTAGAGTAAAGAAGAGTAAAGTAGAGTGAAGTAGAGTAAAGTAGAGTAGAGTGAAGTAGAATAAAGTATAATGAAGTAGAATAAAGTAGAGCAAAGTAGAGTGAAATAGAGTAAAGTAGAGTAAAGTAGAGTGAAGTAGAGTAAAGTAGAGTAACTTAGAGTAAAGTAGGGTGAAGTAGAGTAAAGTAGAGTAAAGTAGAGTGAAGTAGAGTAAAGTAGAGTCAAGTAGAGTGAAGTAGAGTAAAATAGAGTCAAGTAGAGTGAAGTAGAGTAGAGTGAAGTAGATTGAAGTTGAGTGAAGTAGAGTGAAGTAGAATAAAGTAGAGCAAAGTAGAGTAAAATAGACTAAAGTAGAGTAAAGTAGAGAGAAGTAGAGTAAAGTAGAGTAAAGTAGAGTGAATCAGAGTAAAATAGAGTGAAGTAGAGTAAAGTAGAGTGAAGTAGAGTAAAGTAGAGTAAAGTAGAGTGAAGTAGAATAAAGTAGAGTAAAGTAGAATAAAGTAGAGTAAAGTAGAGTGAAATAGAGTAAAGTAGAGTAAAGTAGAGTGAAGTAGAGTAACGTAGAGTAAATTAGAGTAAAGTAGAGTGAAGTAGAGTAAAGTAGAGTAAAGTAGAGTGAAGTAGAGTAAAGTTGAGTCAAGTAGAGTGAAGTAGAGTGAAGTAGAATAAAGTAGAGTGAAGTAGAATAAAGTAGAGTAAAGTAGAATGAAGTAGAGTAAAGTAGAGTGAAGTAGAGTAAAGTAGAGTGAAGTAGAGTGAAGTAGATTAGAGTGAAGTAGAATAAAGTAGAGTGAAGTAGAATAAAGTAGAGTGAAGTAGAATAAAGTATACTAAAGTAGAGTGAAGTAGAGTAAAGTAGAGTAAATGAGAGTAATGAAGAGTAAAGTAGAGTAAAGTAGAGTAAATTAGAGTAAAGTAGAGTGAAGTAGAGTGGAGTAAACCCAGGGATGTTTTTCTGATTTGAACCCGAATTCCAACTCGAGACTTTCGCAGTCTATCACTCTACTGGGATTTCCTCCAACCTAACGGATCCAACCAAGAATAGCCTCAACCTCATCCAAAATGCCCATTACATTTTTTTTAAATCAAGCATGTTACAAAAATAATATCGTTATTGGTTCTTGTTGGACTTTACTAAAGATTGAATGGATTTTATATTTTTATTTTTTCGGTAACTAAACACAATTTTTAAAATGGTCCGTAAATAACGATATATATTAGCTTACGACACGGTGGTTGTAAAAAAACTATCTTTGTAAAAGCCATCACTGCTGAGATACGCTACAAGAATTCTGCAACAACCTAAGGCCTAAAAACAATCTATAAGGAACCAATGTGTTGCCATAGTACGATGGGAGCTGGCAAATTGTTGCAACCGTTCATGTTTGACTTGCCAGGATCTGATTGGTTCATCTCAAACGTCATCTAGAGCTGACATCTCTAGAGCTGACATCCCCAGCTAAAGCATCACTAGCTCAATCAGCGGTCTAAAACATACCTAGCTCAACCAGCTGTCTAAAACATACCTAGCTCCACCAGTTGTCTAAAACATACCTAGCTCATTCAGCTGTCTAAAACATACCTAGCTCAACCAGCTGTCTAAAACATACCTAGCTCAACCAGCTGTCTAAAACATAGTTAGCTCAACCAGCTGCCTAAAACATACCTAGCTCAACCAGCTGTCTAAAACATACCTAGCTCAACCAGCTGTCTAAAACATACCTATCTCAACCAGCTGTCTAAAACATACCTAGCTCAACCAGCTGTCTAAAACATACCTATCTCAACCAGCTGTCTAAAACATACTACCTCAACCAGCTGTCTAAAACATACTACCTCAACCAGCTGTCTAAAACATACTACCTCAACCAGCTGTCTAAAACATACTACCTCAACCAGCTGTCTAAAACATACTACCTCAACCAGCTGTCTAAAACATCGCTAACTCAACCAGCTGTCTAAAACATCGCTAACTCAACCAGCTGTCTAAAACATTGGATTTGCTTCCATAGCCTTTGTCCAACAAAGAACAAACTACTTTGCAGTTGTTTGATTTTGGAGTTGTCTCTCCTGGATGATTGGCTGTCCCCAGCCATCTAGCCTCACCTGCCGAAGTTCGACCTAACCACGCCGACCTCACCCATATCAGATCGGTTAGTCTCTTCCGAAGTGGATTAGTTGTTATCATGCGAGATGCGATTGAGGCAAGGTTCTCAAATTGGGTCTAGCCCGTAGTGTCGAAACGAAAGTAGAAAAATTTTAGTATTGTCCGTACTGTCGAAATTATTTTTTGCTATTTAAAATATTAGATATTGATTATAGTTATAAACGTTTTTGATTTCTTCAAAATATATCACAAATACAATATGTAATTTTGTGTATTAAAAAAAAAATAATCGCAACGTAAATCGGTGTTACAAAATAATCGTACGTGTTAATACTCGATTATTATAAGGGGAAAAAATGTCCAAAACAAGAACCAAAACAAAAAATTACTAAAACAAATAAAATTTTATATTCCTTCGTTTTTGAATTTACAAAAACTGAAATCGTCATTTAAAAACTCAGTTAATGGCATTTTTACAAGCTTTTATTTAACTTGATTGCTCGTGCTATTTCTCTCATGTCTGAGTCAGAGTTTCTTTCAGGCATCTCTTCTGGGGGGGGGGGGGGATTTAATGGATTTTATATAAAAAAAACATTCTTTTAACAGTGTCCGCTTCCCCCCCCCCCCCCCCCAGGTGAAAAAAAGTCTGGAAGAAACACTGGCCTGGGTGGAAACTTTGCTATCAAAAAACAAAATTATACCCGAACCGATGGGGTTAAACTTGAATGTCACTTAGGTTAGATCTGATAATGCAATGTGCCACGAACTTTGACATAATTAGAGGTGTTTCGTTCCTTTTTAAAATTAATTAAATATTTCTATGGCCTATAGTGCACACTTACTTATAATTTAAGGCCTATATATAATAAATATAAGCCTTTTTAAAAAAAGAAAAACGTGAATAGTAACAAAATATATGCGTGCACTATAAAGATGTATGGGACGGAGTGGTCTAGCGGTAGAGTTCGAATCCGGGTTCAAGTCAGTAGAGTCCCTGAGTCCACCCAACTCTGATGGGTACCTAACTCACGTTAGGGAAAGTAAAGGCGGCTGGGCATAGTGCTGACCACACTATCTCTTCATATGCCGAGGTCACAGAAACAAGTGAACTCTACTCAGTGGCGTAGCGAGGTCGGGTGTCACCCGGTGCGGCACTTAACGGTGTCACCCAACCAGAGGCGTTGAGACCCTCCCCGGGGACAAACTTTCAAGTTTTCGATTTGCACCCCACCCTCAAGTTTTTCTCTATATATTTTGCTATTTTTTGCCTTGGTGTTACCCCCCTAAATGGTGTCACCCGGTGCGGTCCGCACCCCTGCCCCCCCCCCCCTCGCTACGCCCCTGACTCTACTTCACTTGCCCCATAGACCGTCAGGTTTGAAAGGGAAACTTTACTTACTAAAAAGATGTAGATCTAGAACTAAAACATAATGACAAAAAATTATTAGCTTTAAACATAATATTGCACCATATTTACATAACTGTTCGTGACTATATATACACCCTTCTCCCATGCATAATATACAGCGATCCATGCTCTATTTATATTATATATATTTGGTTTATATAAAATGTGGTGCATTAATTATTGTGTTTAAAGATAGTCATTTTATTTTATTCTTTTTTTAAGACAGTTGTTATATTTTTTATCAGTATTATTCAACAAATTTAATTTATATCAGTCTCATTTTGTTGCGACCGGGCACCCAAAAACATTTCAAAGTGCAATATTTAACTTTAATTGTGTTCTAATTAATTAATTAGATTAATTCTAATCTAAATTTAGATGGGTTAGCTGAGCCTAGTTTGAAGTCTTGAGTAGCCTATATGTTAAATGGCCCACTCTCCTGTCACCTGTCTATATAAAAAGGTTGGTTATTGGGCGTTTGACTGCTATCCGTAGGTCTTGAGTTTAGATCCCAGAATCAAGTACTTAGGACGTATCTGAGTTGACTCAGATCTGATGGGTACCTGACTATGTTTAATAAAGGTCATAGAACCGACCACATTATTATTATCACTTCTTATGGGTCTTCAATGGTCAGGGAAACAGGAAAACTCTTCTTTGAAGTATGCCCTACTTACTGTAAGGTCCGAAATGGTATTTCCACGTGCTTTATTTTTCTGTAAAATGATTATTATTGTAGTTCAAATTGAATTTCTCCGACGAAGTTTAAACTTAGAAATCTTTTTATTTTTTAATAAGGGGTCATCCATAAATGACCTCACGCTTCCCCCTACCCTCCGTCACACATCTTCACAAAAATCAAGACCCCCCCTAAATGACGTCACAACCTCAGTCTACAACCCACCCCCCCCCCCTCCTTAAAATTGCTGTAGAATTTTTCTTATAACATCGATATTTTTCCAAAATCTTGTCAGAACTAGATGTATGTCAACGGGAACAGGGCATTTCCACCCTGTCAATTACCCCCTGGATATTCCCCCCCCACGACATTACCCCCCAGAGTAATTACCCCCTGTCAATTACCCCCCCCCCCTGTCAATTACCCCCCGCCCAGTAGGACATTACCCCCCCCCCCCCGGACAGGGTTAGAGTTAGGGTTAGAGCTAGGTTTAGGGTTAGGGTTAGGGCTAGGGTTAGCAGTGTTTCTTCCAGACATTTTTCTCCGGGGGGGCACTTGAAATCTTCGGGGGGGCGGTAAACTTTCTTCGGGGGGGGGGGGGGGCGGACACTGTTAAAAGTATATATTTTCTATATAAATTATATAAATTTCATTTCGTTCGGGGGGGGCGGTAAAAATTTTTCGGGGGGGGGGGGGGGCTTTGCCCCCCCGAAGAGATGCCTGGAAGAAACTCTGAGGGTTAGGGTTAGGTTTCAGGGCTAGGGTTAGGGCTAGGTTTAGTGTTAGGGTTAGGGTTAGGTTTTAGGTTTAGGGTTAGGGTTAGGGTTAGGGCTAGGTTTAGGGCTAGGGTTAGGGTTAGGGCTAGGGTTAGGGTTTGGGTTTGGGTTAGGGTTAGGGTTAGGTTTTAGGGCTAGGGTTAGGGCTAGGGCTAGGGTTAGGATTAGGGTTAGGGCTAGGGTTAGAGTTAGAACTAGTTTTAGGGTTAGGGTTGTGTCTAGCTTTGGTTTTGGTTTTGTGTGAAGTTTTAGGCTAAGGTGGATTCTTAGGTTTTGGTCTTTTTCTTAAGGTTTGGATTAAAGTAGTATATAGGTATAAAATTCTAGTTAGAATTAGGATTTTAACTTGAAAGGGGGGGGGGGGGGGTAATTCCCCCGGGGGGGGGGGGGGGGGATTGACAAGGGGGTAATTGACGGGGGGGGGGGGCGGACACTGTCGAAAGTATATATTTTCTATATAAATTCCATTTTGTTCGGGGGGGGGGGGGCGGTGAAAGAGATGCCTAGAAGAAACTCTGCCTGGAAGAAACTCTGCCTGGAAGAAACTTTGTTCTTGTATTTGTTCTCTCTGAAATTGATTAAACCATCATAAAGAAGTCGCAACCCACATTGCCGAGCTTTGACTTACGTTGGTATTGTTTTCTGTACTATTGTCATCGTGGATTCTGGGGCTAATCGCTTAAAGTTTGTCAATATTAGTGAATGAGGCTGACCAGGCGAAATTTTGTTTTTCTCTGGGTCACGAGTAAACTTTTCTTCGTCAGATTCTTGTATCTTACCTTGCATCAGAGTGGATGTACTTGAGAAAGTTGGCATTGGAGTAACTCAGCCTTTTAGAGCGGCAAATAGATTGCGGGGGTGAACATGTACAACACTATTTTAGTTAACGAGTAATATACTTGACGTGTAACTAACTAGTACCTACTTATAAAGTTCATGAAGTCTACATCGGTGTTAGAGCCAGAAAGTATTTTATTACCGGTTTACTAACAAACATTAGGGTACTCTTGTAAATTCCCTAAATCTGACATCCTCACCTACTTCTGTAATAAAGGTGATCCACCTCCTCCAAGCAAAAGTTTGAAATTAATCTGATTAATCCTGTCATAAATGAAGCTCTCGTTGTTCATGAAGCGCCGTAACTAGCATCCCTTTCTGATATTAGACACTTGCCCTAAACCCCCCCCCCCCCCCCCCCCCATAAACCTCTCGTACATAAAAACCACACTGGTATATTAATCCTTTGCTTTTTATTAAGCACCTGTCAGTGTCATCAAGCCATACATATCTTGCAACATATTACAGCTCAATTAGTTGTACAAGTCCATGTAGTACTTTCAAGCTTATTTACTAGTGATTGAGACATTGTCGCCTGTGCTGGTATCCTACATTTTTAAAAGCTTGTCAGTGGGATATATATACACTTTTCTACAGAGGCGTAGCGCGGGCGTGGAGTGCGAACTAGCGACGTCACTGCTTTGCTATACTTTAATGTATGTGTTAACTATATATATGAAGATTGATAATGTGCATAATTATTTTTTTTAACCTCCCAATACAGATGCATAAAAATATGCAATTTGCAATTCTCTTGAATTACTTTTACTAATACTAGTGTAAATCATAGTAAATGCCAGACATGTTTACTTCACTGTGAGATGAATGCCCTTCCCCCTCCCACTACAAGAAAATTACAGGTGCACAAACTGGCTACTTAAATTTATACTGTAACATGAAGCGATAGTTTACTTGTTTAAAATTTTTATTCACATTAAAAGAATACTTTTGATGCTACAATTAAGTAATAGATCATATAGGTTACAAGTGGACAAGTAAGTAGATAGATAAATCAATATTATCAGATTTCAGTATGCTCAATAACTAGACAAAATGGAATCAATACATACAACCTCCACAATAAATACAAATTTGATGGCAACAGACAATCTCTAATCCACATCTTAATCTAACAAGTTTTTAATATTATATGACTGTGTGTAACTAGACCTTAGTTTCACACACAAACATAAATATATGCATATATATATATATATATATATAGATAGAAACACATATTTATAAACAAATACTGCGTAGCAGAATATCTCTACATGAAAGCCAACCTAGTGAAAAAATTGAATTTGCATTCAATCGCTAAGAAATTCAGCAATAGTATCCAACACCTCCACAAAGACTCCAACTGCCAGATTATCCACAAGTTAACCAGCCCTTTTTCAGTGAGTACAGAAATGTTATAAGTATAAGCTTTTCACCAATAAAGTACATCAGACCAAAAGGTTGAAATACAGTGGACCCTCACTTAGCTGGAGGTCTAGATATTGAGGATGCTATACTCTCACATTGACAACAACATGCCCAATCCACGCTAAGCAAACTATGATGAACCTTCTTAGAATAGGCTTAATGATCAACTGGAAAAAACAAAAGAGATAAGAATCAACAACAAACAGGAGTTCCACTTAGGATACAAGAAATGACTATTTTGGAGCAGGATCGCTTCACACATCTAGGATCTGTTGTAAGAAGATGGGGGAGCAGATGAGGACATCAAAAGACATATCAGCAAAGTATCCAACATCCTCCGCACAATATGGATGTCAAGAGCTGTCTACAGTTTTCCAAATATGACTGTTGAACAGCAATGTAAAATTTGTTCTCCTCTATGGTTCTGAGACTTTCAATAATGAATGGCTGTGTAGCAAACTGAACATCAGGTGGGCTGAAAAAATAACCATCTGTGATGTTCTAACATCCATCTTGAAGAGACGCCTTAATCCTCAGGCTGGTAAATCCTGGGAAACAAAAAATACACATTCTGTAAGAAAATAAAGACAAAGGTTTAATCTTTAAAGAGACGCCCTCCACCAGTTGCTGTTATGGTGACATATTAAAACTGAAATATCTTGAGTGTGGAAATTGTACTAAAATAAAGATTGTCTACAAAGGTCTACCCTTTATTTCAAACATTTGTTTGACAATGTGGCTTTGGCAAACATGCTGACTGATATAGCACACATTTTGAATTAACAGTAAGATATCTGAGTTTTTTACATTTAGAATCAATAGTGCCCACATATTAGTTCATGTATGAAAATATCTTTTTTAGTTTAGTTCAACTCATATATAGCCCTACTAAATATTAAAATAAAATAGCATCAAAATTTTTTTTTAGTTACCAGTTATACTGTGATAGCACCTTCCAGCAAGATTTCACTGTTTTATTAATCCAGGTTCGCTGCAGACAAACAAAATGTTTTGGTTAACAAATTAATATTATATGTATCACATCACTTAAGTTTATTTAGCCTGCCGGTCCATGGGGCAAGTGCAGTAGAGATAAGCTGTTTCTGTGACTTCAGCATATGAAGGGATAGTGTGGTCAGCACTATGCCCAGTCTCCTTTACTTTTCCTAACATGAGTTAGGTATCTATCAGAGCAGCTGGGTGAACTCAGGGAAGTTCTGCTGACTTGAATCCAGATTCAAACTTGAGACTTTGGGTTATACCGTCTTGCTCCATAGCTAAGCCACACCATCACCTTACATAATTTGCTTTAAATCAAATGTTTGCACCCCACTTCTCATTGGGAAGTACATTGCAGTACAGTTGGTGCTTGTTTAGTGTAACCTTAAATTCACAATGATAAATAAACAAATGATTTATAAAATATAACTATATACAAATAATACAGTGTATGTGAGTAGCAGAACATTGGATAACTAACCTGATAGTCTCAAGTTCTAATAATGGGCTCTAGTAACTGGTTGGGAAAATAAAGGTGGCTGAGCATTGTATTGAACTTGACTACACTATCCCTTCCTATGCCAAAGTCAGAGAAACTCATGATCTCTCCATCTGTCCCATGGACCTGAAAGGAAGCTTACATGTACAAATAAAAAAAAATTAACAAAATACAATCACAACAGTTCAGCTCTACATAATGGTTTTTAATTTATCATTCAGCTTTATTATTCAGTGTTACATTTTTTACTGTTATAATGCAATTAGTTTACCAACAAAAGTTTCACCTTTAATTAAATCAGATTGGAAATTCTTTCATATTTACAATCATACCTGGTTTGTTTCAACCTATCACAGCACTTGGTTTTATTTTTTACTGTAATCATAAACCCATAAGCACAAAACACCTGCAAAACAATGACAAGATCAGTTTACTTTATTATACTACAGTATAAATGGTACTTAAAAGTGATACTAATAATATTACTAATATCTTAATTTAGTTTACACTCTTAAATGGAATACTTAAAATTTAGAATGTAGTATAGTCCTCCACCCCACAGAAGTCACATAAAGGGATCTGAACAATTAACTCTTAAAGTAACATACATGGTAGTACTCTAGCCACTTGAATACAGAGGGTTGTAAATCAGTTGATTGCAGTGTTCTAGAACATTGTTGGTATCTTTGTCCCTGTGTCTGTCTTATTCCTGTATCCATGTTGAGAGAACCTGAAGATTAAAGTTTTGAAATTAGTAAAAATTTAAATAAAGTGCTTACGTCTAAGGCCCAATGGCATCGCTAGATCGGGTGTCACCCAAGTAACGAGGTTTATCTTTAGTCTGTTAATAATACAGTTGGAACTTGGATGTAGCAATGTTTTCTCTATAGTTAGTACTTTAGTACCTTTACGACATGGTATCACCCCCACCCTCTGGTAATAATTGTCAATTTGTACTTAAAAGACTATTTAACTTTAATTAATCATTAATGGGACTGGCAAAACAACATTTTTCTTCTGTATATTTTGCAATTTTTTGCCTCGGTGTCACCCCCTTAAATAGTGTCATCTGGTGCAGTCTGCACCCCCCACCCGTGCTATGCTAGCTAAGGCAAGGGTTATCAATAAAAATGTTATAAATAAAAAAAAAATATTAATAAATTAGAAATTAATTATAAATAATGTAATATTAATTATTATAATTCATTAGGCCTATTATTAAATTAATTAATAATAAAATACGCTCAACTGGAGGTGAACGTGAAACGGGGAATAAAATACGTTAAAATAGAGATGTAGATGTAGATCTAATTATTGTGTAATTTACTAATCAGTGCCAAGATCTATTTTATTTTCTACAAAAAGATCTAGAGATCTAGATATTTCCCACCAAATCAATCAATTATGTTTTCTGTCGGATTTAGTTTCGGTATCGTAAATTATTTAAGTAAAATAAACAACGATCTTAGCTGTTCGACTACTTAAAAATATTTCAGCGGGATTTTCGACAGTACGGCCAAGTTTAAAATATCTGTACTTTCGTTTCGACACTACGGGCTAATCCCCTCAAATTAACGACTCACAATACATTTAGAAATAAAAATTAAGGGAACCCACAATACATTTAGCAATAATATTTAGGGTACTCACAATGCATTTAGCAATAAAATTTAGGGTACTCACAATACATTTAGCAATAAAATTTAAGGGTACTCACAATACATTTAGCAATACGATTTAGGGTACTCACAATACATTTAGCAATAAAATTTAAAGGTACTCACAATACATTTAGCAATAAAATTTAAGGGTACTCACAATACATTTAGCAATACAATTTAGGGTACTCACAATACATTTAGCAATACAATTTAGGGTACTCACAATACATTTAGCAATAAAATTTACGTACGTACGATTGGCCAGGCGAATTGGTGCTGCATGAATGGCGGTATCTGTAACTAATCGTGACGTTACATGCTTATTTTATCAGCTTGTGTTCATGTCATTTTATTTTCTTCTTTTTATTGCGTATTTAAAGCTTTTATTTTTGTTTGTAATATAAAATCTTGTTAGTATAAACGAATTTAAATACATTTTAAAATTTAGCTGAATCGAGTTAAACAACATATGAACGAATGTAAACAGTGCAATATAATGTGATCTTTATACAACCATTTTAATATTTTTAAGAATAATAAAACATCTAGTTGTAACAATTTAATGTCACCTTGTAATATCGTTGGGTCACGACAAAAATTGAGATTAGTCTTAATTTAATCAAAGTGTGCACAGAAACCTTCATTATCTTATCTCTGGGTTGAATAAAAATAAAGCGGGACTGATCTCCCTTAAACTTTAACGATTATTCTTAGATTACAATAATGAGGGACGATGCTCTAGTGCAAACGGGATTTAGACATAAAAAAAATCAATGGTCAAATATTTAAAAAAAAAATCAATAGAATCTCGAAGAAAATAGAACTGTGAACCAAAGGAACAGAACATAGCATGTGTATAATAGTGCGGAGCATCACTACACTATAAATAAAGACTAAGCAAGTTAAAATAAATTCATAAGCGTTTTTGTTTTGAGAAATCGGAAATAGGGTAAAGTACTACTTCTAGTCATCAAAAATCACTCATAATTTGTTAGAAAATGGAGAATTAGATCTTCTAGATATATATGAACTGTCGTTTATCTAACTGAAACAGTACTTAAGTTATAGGCTTTCGATAAACAGAAACTTAAATTACATCCGGTAATAAAAAATCGCTGAAAAGCTGATACAGAACTACACATTGATATAATACCGTATCATTGTAGGCCAATCCAAACCAAACCAAACCACATCAAATCCAAATTAACCGAACCCAGTTCAACCCAATGAAAACAAACCCAGCAGAAGGTAATAGTTTACCTTATAAATCAAAGTAAATAGTTTGATTCTTACTTAAAGTATGTTTTAAAAAAATTCAGAATATATTTCATCAAAATATTCACTTATTTTATTAATTTTGTATTTTTAATGGACACCTTAAACATTAGGGATAAAAACAAACGAAAAATGAAGTTTATACTTTGAGATTGGAAGTTGTGGCCTGAAAATTATTTGTGTATGAGGTTTCAATTTGTTTTACAGGTATAGATTTTTTAATTAATTTAACCCATGTAATACTTCCTTGTGCGTAGACAGTTTTATGTATGTAGAGCGTGGTCGATCCAATTATATTTGTGTTGGTTATTTTTTAATTTTTGTGAACTGAGTTTTAAAATTAAATACACATGAAAGAGAACGCCAATAGCTAAGAGCATTTAATATTTCAAGGATATTTCTTTTCTAAATGAAAAATATTATTTAGCTTGGTACATTGTGTTAATCGTAATTGCGATCTGAGATTTTGTTTTGTCTTACATATTACATTTATCCTTAAGCTTTGTTGTTTTCAGATGGTATTTCGTGATGTGTTTTATTTGTTGTTTATTTCTCAAAAAATTCTAGATTCACCATAGAGCTTAAAAAAAGGATCCATTTTTGCGTACACAATTTATTAAGCAAGTCACAATTTATAAAACAATTAAGTAATAAAGCAACATAAGGACATAACTGATGGTGTACATTTATTTTAAAAAATGATAATACAATGTAGACGTTTTCTTTTCTTGAATACCGACTCAAAAAGAACTCACGTTTGCATTTACTTTGAAATTATCAACAAAGTTATCAGTGAATATATTTACGAACGATTACAATAACACTACTACAAAACAAAATGTGTTTTATTTTTTAAGTGAAGTGAGGACTATAGATATATAAAGTTTAGAAACATTTTTAGATTTAATTTAATTATAATTAAATTAAATTTTATATAATTTACAACAATAATTCAGTAATAGGAATTCTTTAAAAATATATATTGTATTAAGTTTAAAACAAAAATACACGAAATACAAACATAGCTATATATTCTAATAAATGATAGCGCATTGAAAATCAAGCAACAAACGTTTTCGGCAAGTTGATAGCAGCCTGATGTTGCCTATGTTATACCCCCCCCCTCCCCCACCCCATTAACTCTCTTCTCACTCAAGACTACAGGAAAATAAAGAAAATAGAAACTAAAATTAGTTGTAAAACATAATTTGATCGAGAGTAATTTAAAATTTAATTAATTTAGGTACACTGAATATGGCATAGACTATATAAAACATACAAATGCAAAAAATATGAACTTTATATTTTGTAATATTTTGAAAAGGATTTTATATTTAAAAAATAGTTATTTACAGTTAGCACAAGAGTTCAAGCCCACGGTGACTGCTATGAGATTAACATATTAAATACTTCTTGAAACAATTTTAATTAAAGCGAAATAATACATAAATAAAGCAGCTATTAACAAGTTAATTAAGCTAATTTTGTTAAATTAACGCTCAGGTATTGACTTATCATTCAATAAAGGTTCATTAAAATGTTTGAGAATATTTATCAATACATTGGATCTTTCCAAATTGTTTTTTGCTGTAAAATAAATAATTTTGATACATACGAATTTGGATTAACAAACCATTAATTTAACTGTAATTGTAGACACATATAGACTCAAATGAATAGTAGTGTAAAAAAATAAAAATATCAATTTAATTGACAAAATTATTATTTAACGGCGTTTAAAACATCAATGAATTTTAATAAACATCATGCATTTGTAAACATGACGAACTTTCTAGTATGAATGCATTGATTTAAAACTAGTTACATAAAAATAACCATTGTAACAACATCGTAAATTGTATACACTAGCAAATGATACCTAAACATAAAAGCTTTTATTAATTAAATTTTAAAAAGCACATGATCAAAACAGAAATAGACATCATTTTTTGTGAGAAATAGCAAGGACTCAAGTATTACTTCTTGTCTGTACTTCTGACGTCACTTCCTCTCGTTTAGTAAACACGTTTGCGTACAATCTCACAACTCTTTTGTTGCAAGTAAAGGAAAAAAACAAGAAAACACCTTGAAGTCCTGAGAGAACTGTCGAGATGATCCTGAAAAAAATGTAGCATCACACTTTAAAATAATCTCATTGCCTAATAAATGCTTTTTTAATTAATAATAATTATAAACGAAAGTGTCTTGTCTAAA
This sequence comes from Physella acuta, assembly GCF_028476545.2. Lineage (NCBI taxonomy): Eukaryota > Metazoa > Mollusca > Gastropoda > Physidae > Physella > Physella acuta. Next base: position 59,585 of record NW_026732256.1, read on the forward strand.
AATCATATATGCATTACCCTTTTTTTGTTTTAAACAAGATAACCAAAACCAAGGCTGTTAGAAGTCTTCTAACCAAACACATATTAATTTAAGTTTCAATTATGACAAAATTTAAATTAAATTACATAATTCTTTTTTTATCCAGAGTACTACTGTCATAAATATTTTAGTCACTTTTACAACTGATTAAATAATATTTTTATACTCGTGTATTTATTAAGTTTTCTAACCTTTTACCAAAAGATATCAGAGTCCACAGCCACTGGTATGAGATCAACACATTAAATGATCTATCTAAACCTACCACTAGGTGTCTAGAGCCCCTGCTATGAGATCAACAAATTAAATGATTTATCTAGACCTACCACAAGTTGTCTACAGCCACTGCTATGAGATCGACAAATTAAATGATCTATCAAAACCTACCACAAGATGTCTACAGCCACTGCTATGAGATAAACATATTAAATGATCTATCTAGACCTACCACAAGATATCCGAGTCCACGGCCACTGCTATGAGATCAACAGCCCAGGAGAGTCCGGTAAGCGTGGACAACTTGGCGTAGATGAAAATCGTGTTGTGAGTTCTCCTGGAGAAATCTGATGTTTGTAGGCTGCACACTTTGTGGATGCTGTAGGTTGTTATGCCGTACAGGATGATGTTCGCAATGGTAGTTACCAGTAGTGGTACAACAAGGAAAAGTACTTATAAAGAGAAAATAACATAAATTAAACAGAGAACTCTATACATTACTAAAATAAATATTAAATATTTAACAGTTTTACTTTATCGCTTAATAAAGAAGTTAGAAAATTATTTTAATTCAAGCCATTTGTTCAATCTAACTTATCACAACTCTCTGCGCTTCATGCCTACAAGAGATGAAAACAGTTTTGCTATATAGTTTAAGCTTTTTTAAATAGGTTTGACCAGGGGCGGAACTACAGTGCCGCCAGACCCCGCAATGCGGGGGGGCCCACGCCGTTTAAGGGGCCCACTGCCGCCCATTAATATCATTTTGTTTGGTTAAAATTAATGTTCTTGCATTTTTGACCTGATGGTTGTTTTGAAAATAGAATACTGTAGCTGCGGTTAGAGTATCTTTATTCTATAGACACCATCCCACGCTCTTGTATATTCTTTTTCCTACAATCAAACACACGCTGTTGTCGGCAAAATTCTTTTGAAAAAACATCAATTGCGCGAGAGGCCACTAGATATTAAGACGGCTTTTTGAGACCATCCCAAATTTGGTACTGATGGATAAAAGCACATCGGTGCTTTGTTGTCCCTTTTGTTTCTTTTGTTCCTTTCTCAGACCTCCCCTCCCGCTCTTAGCCTTACAAGAAGCGAATAGATAGCGCCTCAACAACTAAGCTGGCTCGTATCGGTGGTAGTGTAGACAAACTAACGCTCCAGCAATAATATCCAAGAAATAAAATGCCGACATTGTTTACGTTTAATAACCACTGTTCTAGAAAACAAAACAAACGTCTCAAATAAATACACGAATGATTCGAATGATAGCGTGTTATATATATATATATATATATATATATATATATATATATATATATGAGTTTCGTCAATGGCACCTTAATAGTGGTTTTGTAAATAACAAACAGATCTTATACAGTAGTGATGCTATATAGTAGCTAAGACATGCTGTTGCGTAAAAAAATTTTTTTTTAAATATACACATTAGCTGTAGTGTGAAAGATAGGCAAACCCTCAAACCACTTCCATAAATTATTTCCCTTTTTCAAATAGTCAAATAGGGTTGCACAAAAGCTCCTTTTAATAGATTTGTAATAATCAAATTAAACAGCAATTACTGGTCTTAATTATTATTTTAAAAAAAATAAGTACTAAAGAATGGTATAGTATGAAAAAAGAAACGTAGTTAAAATTAATAATATAAATACAAAAAAAACATAAAAATAAACATAACACGAGACACAATTACTTATACAAAGCTTCATGATTGATATACTTTTGACTGACTTAATTATTAGAAGTATTAAACATAACTGAAAACAAAGATTTTCAAAACAGACCAATGCACTTATTCACATGACATGTTGTTGTGATTAGATTTAATTGAATTTTTTTTTCAAAACCAGATCAGGCCAGAAAGGAGTATCGTATGTTCGCATTGTGTTTATATGTATATATATATATATATATATATATATATATATATATATATATATATATATATATATATATATATATATATATATACATATATGGGGGGGCCCAAAAAATATTTTTCGGGGTGGCCTATTTTTTCTAGTTCCGCCACTGGGTTTGACCCATTTCCCTATTTGAATATTAGTTTCTAAACGATGGTATCTTTCAATTTTTCAGCCATTTTCGTTAAATGGAATATTTATCTCTCGCAATTTCCGAGTGAATACAAAAGTATGAGTACCGTTCATATAAGGTGGACTAAATGTTATGTACAGGTAATTAATTCTACTATTTGTTTTATATCAATTTTGAACGATTTTCTCTAATCATTTGTGGTAATTTACACATTTTTTGATTTTCCAATTTTTTTTTTTAGAAGTTGACTATTTTTTAGAATGTACATTCTAAAATAGCAGCATACTCTAAAAACATTTCACCTTTAAAAACGTTCTCAAAAAACGAGCTGCCATGCAACAACCTTACCTACAATTTCTGAATCCTTATTCAACTGAAAGTCATATCACAAACCTTAATCTTATATAACAATATACGATAAAGCTGAGTACGTCACAACATTTTTATTATAATTATTTCACAGATGTTAAAAAAGACTTATTACCAAAACCTCAAAAGAAACTTCAAAAAACAAGGCGTTGGCTAAAACGGATAGACAATGTTGTGTCCAGAGATTGAAAGAGGACTGCAGTGTAAAAGCAGACAAAAGCTCTCTTTGTGACATAGAGCTATGGGGTGGATGGATGGCGTTTTGAAATCTTTAAATATGTTTCTTTTTGAGAAATAAAAACGCAGCACAATTTTGACACTGAAACTAAGTTATTGAAACCAAAAAACGTTTCGTTATCTTAATATATTAGGTGGAAAATAAAACAAAATTGATATAATTTTATATTGACCGAAACGACATACATACTCGTGAAGTTGTACGAACTGAGAAAGCAGCCGTCACCACCATAAGGCCAGATTTTTCCACTTGACATAATCATTGAGGTCGAACAAGCAACAGCAACAATCACCGCTGGAGGAACCAATGACAGAGCTGACCTTTTGATAAACGACTGGCTTTCAATGCGATCCGAGTTGAAGGCTCTTCTGGTCGTGGAGGTAAATACCTGGTACATGTGTAACGTGCTGAGGAACGTCCACGTGAACATCCACAGCCACAGGAAGTGGGAGGCCGCGCCTACAACAGTGCACACGACTTTTTTAAAAGACCTAAAAAGAATCAAACTTGTATTGTGATTGTTACGGTTTGATGACGTGTAAAATAAGACAAAAATATATTGCGTTTCTGCCCAAAGTCATTTGTATCCTAGGATGTGTTGAAAATAGGGGATACAAGAACATTATAATCACTACCATAAATTCTTAAATAGGATCTGCTCTCAAATCTGAAGGATATCTATGTATAAAAATATTTTGACCCTCTTACAAAATGTAAAAATCGGACAGTTAAACTAATGTCTACAAAATCCTATTATTTAAGATATGATATCTACATTAACTGGCAGTTCTAAAGTAATATCTTTTATTCAACGCCGCACTTTGAAAAAAAACGTGCTCTTTTTGAATACTAATCACAATAAAATTATATAAATTGAACTATATTTTGTCAAATTGTTGGAATTTTTACGATAAGTTTCGATTTAGTTTTTGATTAAGATATCTAACATTTAATATATATTGGTACACTGGTTAAATTTTAAATCATATTTTAATAAAATGCAATACTTACACAACAGATGTAACCAGCATTAATCCTAAAACCAGGATAACACTGGTACACAACATCATATTTGTTCTACCAGCCTCGGCTTGAAGTTCAGAAAATATTAGATACGTCACAAGTGTCAAGGTCAAACACACAATGGAGAGAATCAAAATCGCCTTCATTAAGATATTTGTTGCAAACTGTATTTGGGTCTTAAAGACACTTTGCACCATCCTGTTGTCGGTTGTCTTTAGTTTTCTATCTAAAAGTTCGGTACAGACGTTCAACACACCATCAAGCTCAAGCGATATCATACTGTAGTCTTTGTAGTCCGATATTTTCACTTTGGCAAATTCAGAATTTATTTTGATGGTAACCAATGGTGGAATTGTTGCATTATTAATTTGTATGGTAAATTCGGATGGGTAAAAGTTAACGTAAGGGCAGTCCATGATTCTACTTATTAAAGAATATTTTACAGGAATTAAGGTTGTTTCCAGCTTATAGCATGTAACATTTTCCTTTATTTCAGAACTGCAAAATTTTTCTACATTAAACTCCGCAATATCTAACACAGGGGTAAACTTCATCTCACTTGTGTTGTCGTAATGTAGAGTAAGTGTGTCGGCGAAAAGCCGTGTAACATTGAAGTCGTAAGCATAGATAATTTTAATCCTCACCCAAAAAAGGTAATTGAACTCAGTAGAAATAATGTGTTTGTGTAAAGCAACAATGCTAGTAAAACCGATTTTATTTCTACCATACACAATAGCATTGATCTGAAATAAAAATAGTACCTATTTAGTTTCAATTTCAGTTAGATGTAATAAGAAAATAAAAATATATAAATATAGGGCCTATAGTATTTTTTTAAAGCGACTCTTTCTTCGATTTCGCACTTCTAAAAAAAAAATTATTCAGATAGCTGGAGTATAGATGGAAACAGTGTTTCTTCCAGACTTTTCTCTCCGGGGGGGCACTTGAAATTTTCGGGGGGGGCGGTAAACTTTCTTCGGGGGGGGGGGGGGGCGGACACTGTTAAAAGTATATATTTTCTATATAAATTATATAAATTTCATTTCGTTCGGGGGGGGCGGTAAAAATTTTTCGGGGGGGCTTTGCCCCCCCCCCCCCCGAAGAGATGCCTGGAAGAAACTCTGGATGGAAACTACAAAATAGTGTGTATATTTAAATAAATAAATAAATAAATAAGAAAAATTGCGAGATGGTGTTTTATACATAAAAAATTATGAATATTGTGTCGCAAATACAAAATAGTTAAAAAAAAATTATTGGACACATTTTTGTAATAAAAAAAAACACCTTAAGGAATAATTATGCCTAGTTTAAGTTTTTAGTTTACAGTAATATCTAGGTCGAATTCTCAAGGGCAAGGACGGGCGATGAAAACGAAATTAGCATAAATGCTCATTTCTAAACCTAATGCTATAATATTTAGTATTAAGTTTTAACTCAAAGAGATAAGTCTAAAAATAAATCAACAAAAAATAAACCAGGAGTGATCTCCCCTAAACTTTCTCGAATATTCTTTTATGAAACAACAGGGGATGGCAACTCGTGATATAGACATGATTTTTAATCCATTTTAAATACTTAAACTTTTTAAAATAGAATAAAATATTGTACAAAAAAGAATTGCACACCAAGTGAATGCCAATTTAAATGTGCATAATAGTGCGGAATATTATTAGTACTTTATAAATTCACATGCGTTTTTTGAGAAATCGGAAATAGCGAAAATTACTACTTCCGTTCAATTTACTCAAATTTACTCAAAACTTGACAGATGGCATAGAATTAGATCATTTACTTTCGTGTCAAATTTTATTTATCTACCTGAATTAGTACTCAAGATGTAGGCTTTTTTAAAAATTCAAAGTAAAAAAAGTTCCACTTCCGTTTATAGGAAATCGTTCAAAATTTGATACAGATTTACGATTTTGATATAATACTTACATATGAAATTTCAGCAACCTAGCTGTAACGGTACTCAAGTTATCGTGTTTACACACACACACACACACACACATACACACACATACACACATACAGATATACGGACAAGACTGCAAAACTATGTTTTTCCGACTCAGTAAGCTGTACAATTTCGAGATTTGCATAAATCTCGATTTTTTTTTTTGCACGATTACAAGACTTTTTCTATACTTCGTCTATTCGAAAAAGTAAAAAATGGCCAAAAATTTCCTGACATGGTAATGGCGTCCATCTTTGATTTTATTTACTCTTTTAACATCAAAATAACTCGAAGACGGTTTATGCAAATTCAATAAAAACACACAGGATATAGAGATACATGTTGATGTAGATAGACTACATTTTTAAATTTGAAAAATACTTTTGTTTTTACCATTTTTTTTTCTGAAAATCTCTTTACAAAATCAAAATTTATGCCAAAAATAAATCCTTTAACAGTAAAAGAAAAACCATACATGTTTTCAAAAATCTGTTCTATTTATTTCTGTTGGTATGTGTATACAGAATAATAACAGACAATTTTGATCAATTTTAATAATAATTAAACGAGTTTTTTCTTTATTAAAATGGTAAAAAATAGCTGGCCGCTATCAGTTTGGCAACGGAAGGAAATTTTCGGTCATTTTTATTTTTTTAGACTTAACTCTTTAAGCTATAAATATATGATAGATAAGACATCATTAGGTTTATAAACAAGCATGTTGGCTAATTGGGTATTCACCACCCGCCCAATATTGAAAAAATAATGATGCTTTTGTAGATAATGATTGGAAGTAGATTAAAGTAAATCTTAGGGAAAAAAAAAGTTATAACTATAATACGAGCAAGTTTTAACGTTTTATAGGCCAACTATGTGATCAGATACAAACCAAAACATGAAACATTTTTTTTACATTACCTTTGAAAGTAAATTAACATTCAAGCTCTCAAAAAACACTGTTTTGTTTAATGTTTGTAAACGATGTATTGTAGAATCTGGCAGAAGAAACACGCGCAGCTCCATTGGTTGAACGCCGATATTGTTCCTGCATGTTCCGTTTTCAGACAAAACATCAGAAAAACATTTGATTCGAACACAAGCCTAAAAGAACATAACATCAATATTTAATAAAATATATATTGATAAATTGATGGCGGGATGCATGAATGGAATGTTCGAATGACGGACGGATTAATGGACGGATGGACAGATAAAAGGATGGACGCTTCCACTGATGGAGTATGGGCGCCTGGACATAGAGGAATGGACGCCTGGACAGAAAGTAGGATGGGCGGCTGGACAGATAGAAGGATGGACGCCTGTACAATTAGAAGAATGGACGCCTGGAAAAATAGAAGGATGGACGCCTGTACAGATAGAAGGATGGACGCCTGTACAGAAAGAAGGATGGACGCCTGTACAGATAGAAGGATGGACGACTGTACAGATAGAAGGATGGACGGCTGGACAGATAGAAGGATGGACGGCTGGACAGATAGAAGGATGGACGGCTGGACAGATAGAAGGATGGACGGCTGGACAGATAGAAGGATGGACGGCTGGACAGATAGAAGGATGGACAGCTGGACAGATAGAAGGATGGACGGCTGGACAGATAGAAGGATGGACGGCTGGACAGATAGTAGGATGGACAGCTGGACAGATAGAAGGATGGACGACTGTACAGATAGAAGGATGGACGGCTGGACAGATAGAAGGATGGACAGCTGGACAGATAGAAGGATGGACGACTGTACAGATAGAAGGATGGACGCCTGGAAAAATAGAAGGATGGACGCCTGCACAATTAGAAGGATGGACGCCTGTACAGAAAGAAGGATGGACGCCTGTACAGATAGAAGGATGGACGACTGGACAGATAGAAGGATGGACGGCTGGACAGATAGAAGGATGGACAGCTGGACAGATAGAAGGATGGACGGCTGGACAGATAGAAGGATGGACGGCTGGACAGATAGTAGGATGGACAGCTGGACAGATAGAAGGATGGACGACTGTACAGATAGAAGGATGGACGGCTGGACAGATAGAAGGATGGACAGCTGGACAGATAGAAGGATGGACGACTGTACAGATAGAAGGATGGACGCCTGGAAAAATAGAAGGATGGACGCCTGCACAATTAGAAGGATGGACGCCTGTACAGAAAGAAGGATGGACGCCTGTACAGATAGAAGGATGGACGACTGGACAGATAGAAGGATGGACGGCTGGACAGATAGAAGGATGGACAGCTGGACAGATAGAAGGATGGACGGCTGGACAGATAGAAGGATGGACGGCTGGACAGATAGTAGGATGGACAGCTGCATTGACAGATGGATGGACGGCTGGATTGATAAATTAATGGATTGAACTAATTTACGGCTGGAACTTACTTTTGGCGTCGCCCATTTGAAATTCGTGCAGTTATAATTCGTTTCTGGAGGATCAAGGTCAATTCTTGAGAAGTCTAATTTAATCACAGTACTTAGTGTTAAAAACATGCCGTCATTGCATAAACTATCGAATGAGTGTATCTTCTGTAAATTAAAATCAATAAGGTTAATTTTTTTTTTTATATTAAGAAAGTATTATTAATAATAGATTTTTAGAATACACAGCAAGTGTTGAAAGCTGACTTTTTTGTTTGTTTTAAAACTCACAGAATTTGTAATTATCGTACTTGTAAATAATTTTTCAAGTTGATAACATTGTATACAAAAAATAGTTTCTTAAAAAGAGAAAAAATTTAATTTATTATTCACTGTATTGTTATGGCTACAGGACATTACCCCCCTGGATATTTCCCCCCCCCCCGGACATTTCCCCCCCGTATTTACCCCCCGGAGTAATTACCCCCCTGTCAATCTCCCACCTGTCAATTACCCCCCCCCCCCCGGGGAATTACCCCCCCCCTCTCAAGTTAAAATCCTAACTCTAACTAGAATTTTATACCTATATACTACTTTAATCAAAACCTTAAGAAAAAGGCCAAAACCTAAGCATCCACCTTAGCCTAAAACTTCACACAAAACCAAAACCAAAGCTAGACACAACCCTAACCCTATACCTAGCCCTAGCCCTAACCCTTACCCTAACCCTAACCCTAACCCTAATCCTAATCCTAACCCTAACCCTAACCCTAACCCTAGCCCTAGCCCTAACCCTAACCCTAGCCCTAGCCCTAAAACCTAACCCTAACCCTAACCCTAACCCTAACCCTAAAACCTAACCCTAACCCTAACCCTAGCCCTAGCCCTAGCCCTAACCCTAACCCTAGCCCTAGCCCTAGCCCTAAAACCTAACCCTAACCCTAACCCTAGCCCTAACCCTAACCCTAAAACCTAACCCTAACCCTAGCCCTAGCCCTAAAACCTAACCCTAACCCTAACCCTAGCCCTAACCCTAACCCTAAAACCTAACCCTAACCCTAGCCCTAACCCTAACCCTAGCCCTAAAACCTAACCCTAACCCTAGCCCTAAAACCTAACCCTAACCCCAACCCCAACCCTAACCCTAACCCTAGCCTTAGTCCTAACCCTAACCCTAACCCTAGCCCTAGCCCTAAAACCTAACCCTAACCCTAGTCCTAGCCCTAACCCTAACCCTAACCCTAGCCCTAAACCTAACCCTAAACCTAGCCCTAACTCTAACCCTGTCCGGGGGGTAATGTCCTACCTGGCGGGGGGTAATTGACAGGGGGGTAATTGACAGGGGGGGTAATTACTCTGGGGGGTAATGTCGGGGGGGGAAATATCCGGGGGGTAATTGACAGGGGGGAAATGCCCTGTTCCCATTGTTATATACTGTCAAATGGTTATTAGAACAAAATAAAACAAAACTTAATTTTAAAAACAAAAAATGAGAAAATAAAAGCATTTCAGTTTGTCAAAATTAGGAACTGAACACATTATAATCCTTACCAGATTACAAATGAGGCAGAAGATATTTTTGTATGTAATATTCTGGTGCCGTGATACCAGTTGGATGTTGTCGTCAATCTGAGAACAGGCCCTGGCTACGTCGGTGTTAAAAGTCCACGTTGTGTAGGAGTTGTCGCAGCTGTCTACAAATAGCCTGCTGTAGATGAAAGTATGTATTGTATGATTTATTATACAATTCAAATCAGATTGAGTTGTATTTTGGGATATATATATATAGATATGTATATATATATATACATTTAAAAAAATTGTTTTCTAATTTATGTAAACATTTGAGCAGAAAATAATACACCTTATGAATGAACATTTAACATATTGGAGAAAAATTATTAATTAAAATATATTATCCTTTTTAAAAAAAAGTTACCGCAGTTGTATTTGTCAGCAGAAAATCCAAACACTACTTTGCAAATTACTTAAATAATATTTTACACTTACAACAATAAATATATTGCTGTTCAATTAACAAATGTATATATTATTGCACAAAATATTTAAGGTGTAATTTTCAAAACAAAAAGCTTAAAACACTCATTAGTACATTGTCCGAAATAAATGCTCACAGGCGTATTTTAGGTGTGCGAGCAGGTTTAGCGTTATGGTTAATTTTATGTTCTGTAAATAATTAATTTTTTTTTGATTCGTCACATTATTATTTCGACATTTTATTACGATGTCAGTCAAACTTAACCTCTGTGTTTCCAAATTTTTATAATGTAATTAGAACTGTAAGGTTCGCTATTTTCTGGCCTTGCCACTCCCCTACCTCAAAATCATTTGTACCCCCCCCCCCTGCAGAAGATAATACAAATATAGATTAAACAGTATTTCATTACTTGATGTTATATAACACCCACTTTTAATCCTTCAATAAGCGTACTTTTTCTTAACATGAAACCCCAACACAAAAAGGGCTGCAATTATCAAATCTAACAGACAAAGTTTCACTACATTAAAAATATTAAAATATGTGAGCTGACCTGCGGCGTAGCATTCGCCGCTATCTAGTTGTTTTGTTTTCTGCTTAGCCCTATCAGCTATTCATGATTTTTAATTCGACCTCCCCCCCCCCCCCCCCGTGAAAGCAGCTAACCATGACAACAAATTACAGAAGACAATGAAAAGATCAAGCAGAAATGGTTACCTCCCCTTCATTTGGAATAGTTTAGATACTAAATTGTCTGCCGCTAATAGCAGTCACTAATGGACGCGAGCGATAAAGTATTCGAGAGGCCCATTAATTAATTTAAAAATCGTGCACGGCGTAGCTACATTTAATATGGTTATAAAATCCTGTCTGTCTGTATTTGATGTTTTTAATATTTTTGGTAACTAAATAAATAAAAAGCAAAAACAATATGGTTTTCACGTGTAATGCCGACATAAAAAATGACATCCTGCTATTCGATAGGCTGACATAAATTTTATTGTACACATTGTAAGCTAAAAAAAGAAAAACTAGGTCATGGGGTTTAAATTTGTATTGCTATTTAAAAACTTTATCTGCAATGTTTTGTAAACAAATAATTATCGATCACGGAGTTCCTGTACAGCCAATCAATATGTGTCTTTCAAAAGTGAAACATCCGGTTATAACTTAGGCTTGATGAAAATAAATAGAAATGTAGCCTTACACTAAACAAATTATTTTCAAGTTCTTTGGATTTTAAACTCTTATAGCATTTATTCTAAGAATATAAAATTTCTAAATTAATTTTAGGCTTAAGTTTTTATTTTTTAAAAATTGTTTTTACGGTCTAAATCTAAAAGTGCACGTTTTTTGTTCCATGTCAACAACATGATGGATGGATTCTCATCAACTCACTCGCCTCCATTCAACGATTGTTAACATTCGTCGTGAACCAAAGCTCATAAGCCTGGTGGGGAGGGGGGTGGTAGCGATTTAACTGGAGAGCAAGAGAGGGAGAATGGAGGCGTGCTTATGTGGTGGTGTCCCCGTGTAGAGAATTATAGATATAGATTGATAATGTAAAGATTTATACCATATTATATATTACCTGTTATTTATATGACACCTGCTGTCTTCATAATAAATCTCTTTAGAGTAAAAAAATTTATTCACGGTTTTGCCCTGTATAAACAATCCGTTAGCATCCCATTTAGAGCGTTCGTCTAAAGTACGCTGGTCCAGACCAACTGATAAGCGATTCACCTGAAAAAAAAATTATTTCGCTTCTAGGTGCAGATTTTAAACCATTTTTCCAAAAAAATAAACGTTTTTTGTTCTAAAAGTAAAAACAATGCACCCACATTTAAATTTATATTAAGCATATTTAATAGATCGCTTCTGGTTTCAATATAAATACTTATGTGACTTCTAACCCCTACCTCCTTCCCTTGGAATTTCTATAAATCTTTAAGGCGTATCTATATCAACTCCACCTATGCAAAAAATGCCAATTACGTTATCAACACATTATTTACCAGGTATATAATTAATACATTTTTATGAAAATTTAGACTACCCGTTATCTAGTTAGATAACTGTGGGTTTCGGGGGGGGGGGGGGGGGGGCATCCATAAATGACATCACGTCTGTCAGCACTTATCCCGAAATAACCAGACCCCACATTCAGAAAGACGTTTTTATATTTTAAAAACTCTACTAAACTCTACTTCACCTGTCCAGTTCCTCGCCAAGTCTCAGACATGTTTGTATTTTTAAAAAAACGATTCCGGCCGAGCATGGCTCTGACCACACTATCCCTTCATATGCTGAGAGCATAGCAACAGGTGAACTCTACTTCACCTGCCCTGTGCCCCGCGAGGTCCTGATAGTCAACCTTATCATTCGCATACAGGGCTTAAGAAAAAATAATTGAACACATTGTTGTAAAAAGAAAAATCCTTTCACTATTACTAAAGTCATTGTTCTAAACTTTTATAATTAATGTGGTTAATCTACCAATGAATATATCAATAAATTAATTAACGGCTTTAAATTAGTTTGTAATTAACAGTGTGTTTAAGAAAGAAAAATATTTACCACCTAAAATCCTATTTTACAGCTCTACACATAATGTAGATTCTCCCCAATAACAAATCACAAAAACTAACAAACAAAAAATGAGTTATTAAACGTCACTATTCAGTCAAAGTTCTGTACCTTTGTGACTTATAAATTGTTCTAAAACTTTAAAATCCATGTGGTTAATCTACCTATGAATAAATCAATAAATTAAATAACGTCTTTAAATAAATTTGTGACTAACAGTCTGTCTGAAAACAAAAAAAATTCTCTACCTACATACTATTTTACAGCTCTCCACCTAGCGCCAATTTTCTACAGTATTCAATCGGACAAAAAAACAAACAAACAAAAAAACAAACAAAAAAATAAATATTCAAACATGTAAACAAACTTGAGTTTTAGTAGTATATAGATGTTTTATATATTCACCAAAAAACTGTATAGAAAATCTCGAATCACTAAATTATTTTTTCAATTATCTTCCTAAAATTGCATGCATTGATTTTTGTAGCTGATTAAATAATGGTTCATTGTTATTTATTTAAAGCAAGTCATTTTATTTTCTTCTTTTTATTGCATATATAAAAGCTTTTATTTTTCTTTTAACTATAACATCTTGTTAGCAAAAACATAGTTAACTACATCTTGAATTTCAACTGAATCGAATCACAATAGAATTACGCAACATATGAACGAATGTAAACAGCACGACAAAATGTGTACTTTGTAAAACCCTTTTAAATGTTTTAAGAATAATAAAACATCTAAATGTAACAATGTCATCTTTCAATATCGTTTGGTCTTGACTTTCGTAAGTTTAAAAAAAAAATTTACAATCCTATTATTTATTTAAAAATTCTCTAGATTTTACTTTTATTTACTTACTTTATTTGCACCGTTACATAGAGCACAGTATTTGTTGTAATAGTAAACACCGGATATAGGATCGACAACTCTAATCACAGTGTCAGGTGTTTTGTCTTCAAAGCTTAGGACCTTTTCGCACAGTTTTACTACAGTTTTATTATCAGCGAATTCATTGGAGCATTTTCTAATATAATAAAATTGGTCGTCAAAGTCAATTTCTTTTTCACAAAATAGTTCCACTAATTTACTACCATAAATAATTGGAATAACCTCTCCTTTGATTATCTGTAACTGTGGGTTAAAATATTCGTAGTCTAACTGAAATTCCAAATTGATCACATTGGTAGTTGTGCCAACACTGTATCGGATGCCAGGAAAAAGTGAGCCAGATGTATTTAACAAGGGACAGACTTTTTTATGTAACGGGCAGATCTCATTGCAGCAACAGTTGAAGTAAGTGGCGAGATTACAATCGTCGTATATCTGGTGTATCGCCACGACGCTCCCATTGAAACATCCATAAGGGTACATGCTGATGAGGAATTCTTCTGATAAAATAGTTTGGTTCCATACAATGCTGTGATAAGCCTTGACTGGGAATATCTGAGTGTTGGAGCAGTGCGTCAATAACAGGACCGAGAAAAGCTTTAACAATAGCATTGTCTATTTTCAATATAATTCTTTTGGATTAAATTTACTTAGAATTGGTGTTAAGTCATCGACCTCGAGCTCTGACGGGAAACATACAGTTACACATAAAATCTTGTTTACAATTTCTTTGTATTAAATACCACGCTTTTAGTTACTTAAGCTTAACGCAATGTTACGAGTTGAGCAAACACCTAGTAAACATTCTTTTAATAATGATCTAAAGGCTTGTGTCTACTGGTGAGTATGTGAGTTTTAAAGGCAGCGGTTATATTTATCTACAAAAGTTAATTACCAAACGTGATTATCAAAAAAGTGTAATAGAAAAAACAGATTCAAACACGACACATTTTTAACTTGTTTTATTAACATTTGTTGCGTTATTTATTCTAAAACCATTTTATTTTTACATTATTTCCCTTTAACCCCACCTGCTCGTAACGAACTTTTTAACTGTTATTGCAACCAGAACATAAACTTAATTAAACCACGTGCTGATAAAAAAAAATAATTAACTGGAAATGGCAGAGGTTTTCTACAAATTCTAAACTGAATCCACCTGAGGCTCGGTGTAAAAAAAAATATCAGATTTTTAACATTAATATACACGTTTATAAGTACTTTAATCAGTAAGGTTTCAACGGTACTAAATCTTGTATGACGTTTTGCTATAACGAGTCTCTTGTTGTTTCATGTTTACATAGCAACAGATACAACTTCTAAATTCTTTTTGGTCCTCGTCTATAATTTGGACTATATATAAATGGAACACTTGTGGAACACTTATCCAATATAAACATTTCTTGCGGATACCTGGGGCAGTGTATAAAAAAAGTATAAACTTGTCGCCACGGGAAAATGTTTGAGACCCGCCACTCGAGCGATAACGTCATACCCTACTGTATTTACAAATGTCAGAAACGTTTCATGTACATGTCATCATATTTTTTTATTTTAAAAAGCAAATGTTATTTTAAAACTCAAACACTTCAAAAAAAACTAAATTAATAAAGGTTGCTGAAAATTTCCAATCAAGGAAAAGACAACTTTGCGCTTTAAGAAAAAATTAATTAATACGCAAAATTTTTAGTATTTTAAATGTTCCATCATAAATGGTGACATAATTAGATAGATGTTTGTTCAAAGCATACAGTGTTACAGCGCAGAAAATAACTTTAACCATCTAATATTTAGCAAATGTCATCTTTATAAAAATGTTTGTCATCAATACCTATGTCCTTCGTCAAACATGATTAAACAAGGATCATGTTTCAAGTTTTATTTAAGTTATGTCATTGATTTTATAAAAATATTTTAATTACACACATATTTGGTCGTTAAAAGCGAAAATCGTTTTCTTTTAGCTACTAAAATATAATAATAATAAATAATAATAATAACACAAATAATAATACATGTTAAAAAAATGGAAAGCTCCCATTTTTTAACATGACAGTCCATGGGGCAAAGAGAGTAGAGCAAAGTAGAGCAAAGTAGAGTGAAGTAGAGTGAAGTAGAGTGGAGTAAACCCATCTAAGGCCTAAAAACAATCTATAAGGAACCATGACAATGGGTTGCCATAATGCGATGGGATTGGTTGTCTTCAAACGTCATCTAGAGCTGACCTACATCATCCCCAGTTAAAGCATCACTAGCTCAACCAGCTGTCTAAAACATACCTAGCTCAACCAGCTGTCTAAAACATACCTAGCTCAACCAGCTGTCTAAAACATACCTAGCTCAACCAGCTGTCTAAAACATACCTCGCTCAACCAGCTGTCTAAAATATACCTAGCTCAACCAGCTGTCTAAAACATACCTAGCTCAACCAGCTGTATAAAACATACCTAGCTCAACCAGCTGTCTAAAACATACCTAGCTCAACCAGCTGTCTAAAATATCCCTAGCTCAACCAGCTGTCTAAAACATACCTAGCTCAACCAGCTGTCTAAAACATACCTAGCTCAACCAGCTGTCTAAAACATACCTAAAAACATCGCTAGCTCAATCAGCAGCCAAAAACATTGGATTGGCTTCTATAGCTTTTGTCCAACAAAGAACAAACTACTTTGCAGCAGTTGTTTGCTTTTGAAGATGTCTCTCCTGGATGACTGGCTGTCCCCAGCCATCTAGCCTCACCTGCCGAAGTTCGACCCAATCACGCCGACCTCACCCATATAATATCGGTTAGCCTCGTCCGAAGTGGATTAGTTGTGATCCTGTGAGATGCGATTTAGCCAAGGATCTCAAATTAAGGGTACTCACAATACGTTTAGAAATAAAATTTAATTAGAACTTGTGAGCAAAAATTATGTTACTCCGAAATGTACTCACTTCAAAATAAATAAATATATATATATATATATATATATATATATATATATATATATATATATATATATATATATATATATATATATATATATCGACCTAATTCGTTCGCATAATCAATTGCCACTAAAATAGATGAAGTGTTTAGTTCTTCTTAATTTTAGTTCTGGAAGTGGATTCCCTTCTACACAATTAAGCATTCGTGCCAACTGCTGTGCAATATATGCTATTGACTTTTTTTTATTTGCTTCTATAGTATTTGTCCAATCAAGATTAAACTACAAGGCAATAGTCGTTTGATATTGGAGTTGTCCTTCCTAGAAGATTGGCTGTCCCCAACTTATAAGCTTCATCTGCCCCATGGTTCGAACTCGAGACTTTTCGGTTTAGCAACCATGAGCTTTACCGACTCTACCAAGCAGTCCCCTGAAAAGTTTTCGAATCTGTGCAGTCAGTTTTTGCAGGAGTACATAGTGCATAGTTTTTTATAAAATAAAAACTGCAATGACTACCATTAAAACAAATGAGGAAAGTAAATTCCTGGAAACTAGCGTTAACGATAGCAGTACAAGAACACACACAACACCGTGTTTTTCCCCTTTTCCAAAAACAAAAATAATACTTGTGTTTATAACACATATCATTGTTACCAGCCAGGGGGGGATAAATAATACGTTTTAATTTATTGGTTTGCGGCCCCTGTGGGACCGCAACTGTTGATGTCGCTTTTTGCATGCTCTTCGGTGAGCGATTTTTACCTGCGTTCTATATCATGTGACATGGGATTATGGGTAGTTCGTGCCTGTAGCCGTGTTAGTCAGACCCAAGGCTGCTGTGGACACGGAGGGTGACGTTGTCTATAGGTAGATCATGTAGACCTAATGCAGGTAATGTGGTAATATAAATTATGTTTATTATAAGAGTACTTATTTGTGTATTCCCGCTAGTGCTGCATGTTGCACACTAGTTAGGTTGAGTATTTATTTAAGTATTTATTATTGTACTACTTATTGGCAACATATTTTATTACACCCGTGTATTTGTGTTGCATACACGTGGTATTTCCAGTGATGTAACCTATTGTTTACATTTGTTTTTGGGCTACAGTTGCTGTGTTCAACAGTTTTTTTTTTCTGTTTTCGACACTGTTCTCTACAGTATAGTTGGACATCAGTAGTTTGTCTACTGTTTTCTACTGTTTTCTACTGCTCTACTGTTCTACATCGCTGTTTATGGCTTGGTGTTATTGTCAATAAAGCCAGTATTTGACAACAGCGTCGTTCCATTGTGTGCTTTATCTCAGGGTCAGCCCCTTTTTTTCACTGTTCCCTTTGATAGTAAATATTTAGCATTTCATAGCTATGCCATTTTATCGATACTTTTACCATTTTTGTTTGTAATTTTCATGACAAAAATAATTTCTTTTTGGTTGTTGCACGCGAATTTCATGGTTGTTAAAATCTCTAAGCACTGGAGATTGCTTTGGAGTTTGGACTAATACATCAGGCTCTTGAAACTGGTCATAGGGCAAATATAACGTCTGGTGTAATAATTATCAAGCTGTTTTCTATTTCCTTATTAACGGTATGTAGGCTTACTGCAGGTAAGTAGATAAAAAATAAACACAAGAAACTCATTTTTTTTACTCTTGTTTATTTTGTCTAAGGAAGTTTATATGTATATATTTTGAAGACAGATTTATAATTGATTCAAGGATGCCCTTTATTCTTATGAGTTATAATTTGATATTTGATAATTTATTGTTTGTCTTGTGCCAGTGTATGGGTTGTTTATTGATTTAGTTTTAAAATGTTTGTTGATTTATTGTTTGCGATGTTGTTGATTTAGTGTTTGTGATGGTTATTGATTTTGTTTTATGGGATGTTTGTTGACATAGCAATAAAGATGTTTAAATATTTAATGTGTGGGATGTTTATTGATTTAATGTTTGAAGAATGTAGTGATTTGGTGTTTGGGAAGTTTGTTTGGTTAATTTTTTGTTTGTCTGTTGATTGAATGGCGATGTGGCGACGCTGTTAATTTCTTGGTTGTTGTACTGGTTGCTTGTTCTGTTTAACACTGATGGATTTGTGGTTGCCTCAAACGGGTTGGAGCGGGATGTTCGCTTTATTTTAGCTGTTTGTCCATCTGCAGAATTAAAAATATAATTCAATGTGGGTTAGAGTTAGGATAAAATAGATAGATGAGAGTTTAGGTGGGTTAGATTTAGGTGGGTTAGATTCAGGATATACTAGATAGATGAGAGTTACGTTGGGTTAGAGTTAGGATAAAATAGATAGATGGGAGTTACGTTGGGTTAGAGTTAGGATAAAATAGATAGATGAGAGTTTAGGTCGGTTAGAATAAGCGTATAGACAAAAAAAAAACACAACAAAGCTTAGCTGGGTATGGTGACGTTAGTTGGGCTAGTTTTAATTAAGTCAAACAGAATGGATAAAATGTACTCTAGTCAGAGGTCAAACCAAAGAGTTAAGTAGATTAGCTAGAAAAGGTAGGAACTAATCAGAAGTGTGATGTAAGATGAATGGTCAGTGAAACGGTCAGCTGACTTCAAAGCGTAAGTAGTTGGTCATTGGAGCATGCATCGGGCAGATGTGTGTGTTAGAAAGCAGTTGTAGATATGTATACATATATATATATATATATATATTGTTAGGAGATAGTTAATTTGGACTTAGAGATTAGTTATGATATAGTTGAGACAGTTGAATTAGTGTGTAGTACAGTAGAGGTAGGAGTGGAATTTGATGTGTCAAATAGAGAAATGTTTATATATCTTTGAATTAGACTTTTGTTAGTTATTATTGATTCCACTAGAACTTCTGTCGGCTCACATTAAGTTTCGATCCGTTAACCACAATATATAGCAAACATTACGGTGTAACCCTCTCCACACTGGGTTAGAGTTAGAATATACCAAACCTTGGAGGGCTTAGCAAGAAGTTAAATGTAAAATTCACTTTCTGTTGAGTGTAGCGGACAGTGTATTTTAAATCACACAAGTGCTATTCGCAATATTAAAATTACGATTCACCTTTATGTTATTATCTAGAATTAATGATTTTCGTTTTTGAAATTATTTTAATTTAAAATTAATATAATTTTTTTAAAGTCTTGCTAGACTACAAGGAGCCTAACATATTTTATCACCTGTTGTTTTTTTTTTCAGTTTGTGCCCAAGACTCCTGGGGCAGTTAAAACAGAGTTAATCTGTTTCAATGACATCGGCATACGGCGTTTATAATGTGGTCAGCACTGTGCCTAGCAGTTTTGCTTTCATTACATGAGTCAGGTACCCATCAAAGATGGATGGACACAGGACGTCGTACTGAATCGAACACGGGATCAGAACGTGGGACTTTTGGGTTAAAAGTTGTGAGCTCTACCATCAGACCATAACACATTAACTATGTTTAACAAAATGATAAAATCTACATCGATTCAAAATTTTGTTTTATAGTATTAAGAGGATAAGAAAAAAGATGTTTGCGATTATCAATCTGTTACAATCGTAACAAGTTTATAAGAAAGAGAAAACGATAAGGAGCCACATAATTCTCACTTTTGAAACTCAGCGAGTGTAACTGTTTTATCGCCATCAGCGTCGGTTTGGTTGAACAAAGGCTTGTAATCTTTATCATTGAGGACGCAGTCGTTGTTCAAATCGTAGTAGCTCCAAAACTTCATGGCAGTTTCCTTGTAGAAATCTAAGTACTCTTTTTTCTCAATACGAGTGTCGTTGTTGCCGTCGTACATCTGTCACATATAAAGTCACATTGAATTAGCCCGACGTCGGGAAGTAGAGATACGTGACAGAATGTACTAAATTCAATTGCGACATTAACACAAGATTGTGACATTGATGTTTTTTAATGTCAGTGACTCAATCTTTCGACAGTAACACACGGTTGTGACATTGATGTTTTTTAATGTCAGTGACTCAATCTTTCGACAGTAACACACGGTTGTGACATTGATGTTTTTTAATGTCAGTGACTCAATCTTTCGACAGTAACACACGGTTGTGACATTGATGTTTTTTAATGTCAGTGACTCAATCTTTCGACATTAACACACGGTTGTGACATTGATGTTTTTTAATGTCAGTGACTCAATCTTTCGACAGTAGCACACGGTTGTGACATTGATGTTTTTTAATGTCAGTGACTCAATCTTTCGACAGTAACACACGGTTGTGACATTGATGTTTTTTAATGTCAGTGACTCAATCTTTCGACAGTAACACACGGTTGTGACATTGATGTTTTTTAATGTCAGTGACTCAATCTTTCGACAGTAACACACGGTTGTGACATTGATGTTTTTTAATGTCAGTGACTCAATCTTTCGACATTAACACACGGTTGTGACATTGATGTTTTTTAATGTCAGTGACTCAATCTTTCGACAGTAACACACGGTTGTGACATTGATGTTTTTTAATGTCAGTGACTCAATCTTTCGACAGTAACACACGGTTGTGACATTGATGTTTTTTAATGTCAGTGACTCAATCTTTCGACATTAACACACGGTTGTGACATTGATGTTTTTTAATGTCAGTGACTCAATCTTTCGACAGTAGCACACGGTTGTGACATTGATGTTTTTTAATGTCAGTGACTCAATCTTTCGACAGTAACACACGGTTGTGACATTGATGTTTTTTAATGTCAGTGACTCAATCTTTCGACAGTAACACACGGTTGTGACATTGATGTTTTTTAATGTCAGTGACTCAATCTTTCGACAGTAACACACGGTTGTGACATTGATGTTTTTTAATGTCAGTGACTCAATCTTTCGACATTAACACACGGTTGTGACATTGATGTTTTTTAATGTCAGTGACTCAATCTTTCGACAGTAACACACGGTTGTGACATTGATGTTTTTTAATGTCAGTGACTCAATCTTTCGACAGTAACACACGGTTGTGACATTGATGTTTTTTAATGTCAGTGACTCAATCTTTCGACAATAACACACGATTGTGACATTGATGTTTTTTAATGTCAGCGACTCAATCTTTCGACAGTAACACACGATTGTGACATTGATGTTTTTTAATGTCAGTGACTCAATCTTTCGACAGTAACACACGGTTGTGACATTGATGTTTTTTAATGTCAGTGACTCAATCTTTCGACAGTAACACACGATTGTGACATTGATGTTTTTTAACGTGACACTGACATAATACAACAGAGATCAAACAGTGTCAACTATACTCACACTAAATGAATTTTGATACTCGCCCAACGAAAGTACACCATCCTCGTTCACGTCCGCGTGTTTAAAAACTTCGCCGTTCTCATCTTGAGCGGGCACCAATTCATGCAGGAGGCACATTACAACAAATGGCACCACGGCCAATCTCTGAGGTACCAACAGCTGCATTTGTATATCTGATGTCGTACGATTTATTTGAAAGCAGTTGCTTCTAACTAAACTGATTGTCAATGCTGTATAGATGTGTATTCGGTGAGAACAGGTTGTACAAGATAATTATCGATTTACCTTACGTAGTTATTGAGTGTAGATTATAAAGCTTTAGTCGCTTGAATACAGAGGCGTGGAGTTTATGTTAACTAACATGGCCACGGTTTGTGTATCTATAGTTGTATGTTTGGGATAAGAGGTGTTTTAGCTGAGTGTTTCCTTTTGTGACACGGAGATATGCTTATAACCTAGCAGATTCGAACAATAAATGTGTATAGAATACACACGTTTAAATAAATTCATTCTTACTGCTAATAAACAGAGGCAAGCAAAGCTTGAAAGGGGGGGGCTATTTACTTAACATTTTCAGGGGCCCTGCGACTATTTTACACTAGAACAAGTGAAGCAACACGCCATATATTTAAGACAGAATAGGTTATCCAATATAATGTATATTAAACATTAGATGAAAACATTTTTTTCAGTTCATTGTTTATTTTAATTATTATACTTACATTAATTTACTATCGGATATTATCAATCTCGTCTTTGGTCTCGTTTTGATGCAAAGTACATTTTTTTCTCGTTGTCAGAGGATATACATTGCCAAAATATATTTAGGCAACACATACATACATACATATATTCTTAAACTATACGTGTCATCGTCGTCTCTTAGCGCCCATTCGCGCACGAAGCATCAAAGACTGAGTGCCATTTTATTCTGTCTCTAGCTCTAAACTCTGCCTTGTGGGAATTGTAAGTATTTCTCCTTCAACTTCTTCATTGATCTTGTTCCTTTTTTTATCCTTGTTTTTCCTTTGCCCTGCTATGTCCCTCTATTAGTACGTAAACCAGCCCCCTACTTCATTTGTCTGAATACTACTCTAAGCTCTTATTTTTGTGGGTACTTTGACAAAACATTTTTCATCTTAAAAAGTTCGCATTTTGATAACAATATATGATTACAATGACTAGAAATTGAGGAAAATTCTAGTCAAAATATAAATAACAAACTAAAACATGAACACAATTTCATCTACTTCAAAGAGCTGTAGGACAAAACACAACTGCTGTTACGAAATCATTTAAGCTTAGGTTTATTGTGTTATTGTAAGTTTGTTATTGATCGCAATTGTTTAACTGTAAACATTACTTCTGTATATTGTACCATTTTATTACGAAGAGAAATTGTCTACAGCTCTTGTGTCATGACTCATTACTTGTGGTAACCTAACCCTGCAGTGCTTAAACCCAATAATGCAATCCATTATCTAAAGCTCTTATGTCATGACCCATTACTTCATTACTTATGGTAACCTACCCCTGCAGTGCTTAAACCCACTACACCATTGTCTAAAGCTCTTGTGTCATGACTCATTACTTGTGGTAACCTAACCCTGCAGTGCTTAAACCCGCAAATGCAATCCGGATACTTGGTTGGTGCCTACTATTTTATTTCACGTTTATTACCTTTGTATTAAAAACGATTCAATTGTCTACGGCATGGATACCCATGAGGTATCCAGCGGATATTTGATAAACACGTGACACGTCGAGATCAGTCTCGGGGGGGGGGGGGGGGTGAAGAGGGAGAGTAGTCACTCATTCCTTACGACTTGGGGATAGTGAAGGGGCTGATCACACTTTGAACATACAATACCTACATATGCTGAGGTCAAACAAACGCTAACTCTGCCTGAGTGTTTCTAAAATGGCACTTAATATTTACCATACATTAAAACAAGGGTATCATGTTTAGTGTTGGATTTCCCTCTATAAGAGTGATGACATGGGTTGGATAACGAAAAACCTCATGCGCTATAATTTTAGAATCTGCATTACTCTGCAGTCACATACTGACCACACAATCCACATGTACGTCGAGCTTATTGAGACAGTTGAACTCTACTCAATCTGCCCCGTATATTTTGGGTACGAACGGGAATAAATAATGATGATCCTATACTGCCGAAAAAAAAAATTAAATTCCAAAAAGACGGATGTATGTCGCCTTTATTTATGAGCTCTTTAAAATTGGTTCACTTCATTACATGTTGTCACTTATTCGCGCTTCATGTTTATTCAGATTTAACCCAAACAAATTTCAATCGATAGAATGACAGAAAACAATTTTATTTGATATTCATATTTTATTTCAGCCAAGTTTATTCAACCATCAAAACTTTTAACATAGATTTAGTATTTCTGGTGTTACTTAGTTTAAGTTGTATTCTTTAGTGTTTGTTGGTTCTCTAAGTTTGTTGCTTGTTTCTGTTCCAGAGGCTATAAGATTTAATTTTAGCTGATGAGTGTTTTGTGAAGGCTGGTAGTTTCCTTTTAGTGTATGGTGGTGTTTTTTAAGGTTGGGTTGCCAATTGTTTTATGGTTGTTTCTTTGGTCGTTGGTGGCTTTTTGTGGTGGTTTGTTGGTGGTTGATGATTGTTTCGTGGTTATTGATACTGTTTTTTGTGGAATATGATGTTTTTGTATTGGTTGTTTATGGTTTGTGTAGTTGTTAATTATGGTCTAATGCTGTTTGACGGTGGTATTTTGAAGATTGGTAGTTGTCCTGTGGCAGCTGACGTTGGTCTTGTGGTGGTAAATGGTGGCTCTGCTGTGGTTGATGGTGTTTTCGTGGTAGTTGATTGTGTTGGTTTTTTTTGGTGATCAACGGTGATTCAGTTGTGGGTATTTCTGTTTCGGTGGTGCAAGTTTATTTTCTGTAGTAGTTAACGGAATTTTTGTAGTGGTTGATTGTGTTTCTGTGGTCGTTACTGGTGTTTCTGTGGTCGTTACTGGTGTTTCTGTGGTCGTTACTGGTGTTTCTGTGGTCGTTACTGGTGTTTCTGTGGTCGTTACTGGTGTTTCTGTGGTGGTTGCAGGTGGTTCACTTTTTTGCTTCTGTAATGCACGATGATGTTTTATGATAGTTGATGTTTTTGTTGTGATGGTTGATGGTTCAGTGGTGGTTAATGATGGTTCTGTGTTGGATGATGATTTGACTTGTCTCGGAGCCTAGCTGCTCTAAGTTTTTTTGGCTTTAAGACTTTCCACATACCTGTGGAGTAACATAGAGCGTTATATGAGCTAAGTATGTATGTACAAAATTTGGAAGTAAGCAATAATATGTTATACTATTTACTAAATTTGATTGTATTAACTTTTTATCCTAAATGTTATTTAAAATAAATATATTTTACTATAGTTAGAGGTATACGGATCGTATTATATTTAAACCTTCTGTACTAAATAAAACTGCCGTCACAAAAATAAAATCACTCGCATTTAAAAACCAGCGTGAAGTCAATCTATAGCAAAAACTTGTATAAACCAAACTCTCACTTTCTGAACTCCTCAAGTGTGGCCTTTTGATTTTTGTTAGTGTCCATGGTCTTGAATATTTCTTTGAAATCTGTATCGGTCAGAACCCCATCTTGGTTGATGTCGTAAGCATTAAACATGTCTGACGTGTACCGTGTATTGTATTCTACAAACCTCTGACAGGTAATCTCATCCGTCTTCTGTTTTTTATATTTCTAGACGAAAAGTGATTGTGGTTCAAATGTATGTTAAGTAATAAGTTATTTTACTTTGCATTAATGAATATATATATATATATATATATATATATATATATATATATATATATATAAAATTTATATGCGTGTATAGGTATCTGTGTGTTTGCGTGTCTGTGTGTGTGCGTTTATGTTGGTTTGTATTTAGATACTAAATAAACATACTTTGATGTAGGTGTTTTATTGTAATCCTATGGTATAAGAACTTAACCTTAGAGCAAGAAACAAAATAAACTATAAAGTTTGTGTAGAACTGAGCGTTAAACAAATAACCGTAGTGAGTTGATTGATTTTGAACTCTGAATTCATAGATAGTTGATTTTACTCAACATTACATTTAGTGTGGATTCAAAATACCTTTCATTCTAGTTAATGAATTTAATTCACCACTACATTCAGAAATAGTGGATGTATTTAGCTCAGCTTTACATTGAGTCAGAGCCATACACTGCTAAAATGATTGACAGCTATACACATCAGCGTGCTTTTCTAATGTTAGTACTTACATTATACAAATTCGGATACTTTTCACACGTGTGTACTTACGTTGTACAAATTCGGATACTCTTTAAGCGTTAGTTTCCCATCCTTGTCCGTGTCCGCATTATTGAAGTCAGTGGTAGCTTCATCCAAATCTTCAGTCTGACCCAGTGCAAGGCCGGGTAGGATACACATTATCAGTAAGAAAGCCCCGTCCATTTCTTATGCTATGAAGAACTTTAACTGATTATCTAATACTGTACAAGTACACACTATAGAATATTGCTGTGATACATTGTTACTGCAGATAGTGGTAGTGTGATGTGACAACAGCTCGAGTTATTGAACATGAGATCAACATTGTACTGATTACATAGTGGCCAGGTTACATAGGCGTAGTTTCCAGTTCTTTCATGTGGATACCGTTTACATACAAAGCATGAGTGTGTTCGGGTTGATTACTTTATTTTGTGGTATGATGAAAACTCATAGATTTGATATTTGGTAATTCAATATTTGGGTTGTAATAGTTCTATAGGTTTTGATGTCTGAATTGGGATGCTTGTTAATTTAGTGTTTGGAATGTTTGTTGGTTTAGTGTTTGGGATGTTGTTTTTAACAGCAAATTTAGTATCTGGAACATCGTTGTTAAACGTTAATTTCGTGCTATTTTATTGATTTAACCCAAAACTGTGGTTTAATTTTCAATTATCTTTAGTATTTCAGTAGAATATGCAAAAATATATACATATTTAAGCCATATTTATTAGTTACCTTATCCCTACATTACTAGCGACCGCCGAATTGATTACGCTAAAACGATAACCTATATACATATATATCAGGGGCGTAGCGAGGGGGGGGGGCGGGGGGTGCGGACCGCACCGGGTGACACCATTTAGGGGGGTGACACCAAGGCAAAAAATAGCAAAATATATAGAGAAAAACTCGAGGGGGGGGGTGCAAATCGAAAGTTTGAGGGGGGGTGCAAATCGAAAACTCGAGGGGGGGGGGTGGAAATCGAAAATTTGAAAGTTTATCCCTGGGAAGGGTCTCTATGCCTCTGGGGGGGTGACACCATTAAGTGCCGCACCGGGTGACACCCGACCTCGCTACGCCACTGATATATATATATATATATATATATATATATATCAATATCTATACAAGGTATATAAAAAATAAAAGTCGGATGCGGTTCGTCCGAGTGCCATGAAACTTTAGAGAGTAGATGAGAATACTCCCGAGAATATTTCTGCGAAAAAAAGAAAACTAAAGTTTCTTATGGGCGGCGCCATATAGGGTACAACTTTCGTCAATACACGGTTTGGCGCCCAGAGTTTTAGAGCGACTATGTTGGACTTGGCATCAGTGTTTTTTCCAGACTTTTTTCTCCGGGGGGGGGGGGGGGCACTTGAAATTTTCGGGGGGGGGGGGGGGCGGCGGACACTGTTAAAAGTATATATTTTTGATATAAATACGCACCCCCCCCCCCCCCGAAGATATTATTGGAAGAAACTCTGCTTGGCATCCGTTAATCGAGCGTCCTGCATAGCGAGTAAGGGGTACTACTATATTCAGCGGTAAAACTACATCAGGCTTCTAAAAATAACTTTGTAACGCGAGGAAATCCTTCTGTACAGTTTCGTCACCTTTGCGAAAGATGAAAAAATAACTTTTTGAATATTAGGAGCCTACTGTAGAGTTTCGTCATATATATTATATATATATATATAGAGAGAGAGAGAAAGATATTAAAGAGATAGATAGATACGAACATAAGATACTCATTGCTGGCCTGTTCGGGTTATGAAATATTAGGAGCCTACTGTAGAGTTTCGTAATATATATTATATATATATATATATATAGAGAGAGAGAGATATTATAGAGATAGATAGATACGAACATAAGATACTCATTGCTGGCCTGTTCGGGTTATGAAAACAAATTTTTATTCAATTAAATCAAATAACAATATCCTGTCATGTGAGTAGGTGCATTAGTGTGTTTAGTGAAAATAATAAATTTTAAATCAAAGACCGCAAGACCTCAAAATTGCAAAACTATGTTTTTCCGACTCATGGAGGTGTAAAACGTCGAGATTTATGAAAATCTCGATTACAAAACTTCCTCTATACGAGAAAGTAAAAATCTATATGTTTATTGGACTCAAGAAAAAATATATTTTAAACAACAGCAAAAAAAAAGGCATTAAATTGGTGAAAAAAGTGTTTCCAATTTGGTTAGTTTTGGCCACAAAATTATTTTTATCAAATAAATCATTAATATGACTTTTTGTTTTATTGATTTTAAAATGTGTAGATTTAAATTGACAATATAAACATATATATATATATATATATATATATATATATATATATATATATATATATATATATATATATATATATATATAAATATATATATATAAACATATATGTAAAAAATGTTTATAATAAACAGGACTATGATAAATGAAAAAGGCATTTAAATGGAAACATAAGGACTTTTAACATGAATTTAACTGTGATTATCAGCAACAATAAAAAAATTCAGTTTCTTTGAGTATTGTAGAAAACAACAATAATAATTAATATCTGATTAAAAACTTTGAAAAATAATAAAAAGTTTAAATATCATGATCAGAAAACTCAGAAATAATTCATAACAAACCTGACAGTTTAACACTCAAAGGAAAAGAAATGGCTATAAAGACATTTTACATTCCTTCACACATTGATTTTAATTTTAAACTAACCTATTACAAAATCTTGTGTTGACAGTTGAAAATAAAACTATTTTGACATATCCATTCTTTTTAAACTGTATTTGTACATGTAATCTACACAAATTACTTGAAGCATAAAGCGTATTGAAAAAGCAAATTGAAAAAAAAGTAAATAATTATTTTGTAATGATAATACACGTTTTAATAATACTACACTTGAATTTAATCTTGGAGAGTTTTTGGTGCTAAAAATAAATGCATAAAACATATACAAAGTTCCTAAAATATGCATAAAAACAACATTTAAAAGACACTCAATCTTTTTGTCTTTCTCTTTTAATAAACAACTTTAATTTGAATAATAAAGCAATTGTTTTCAATATTCCGTGACATAACATGATTATTTTGAGTACAGTAGATTTTGCACCTAAAAGAATTTTTAAACATTATTATTAAAAATTTGTTTTTAAATAGAAATTTGAACCAGATCTTTCTTTTAAACAGGGTTAAAATACATAATAAGCATATAATATTAATATAAAATGTAATTTGACTTAGAGATTTAAAATGGTATTTGGGTTTAATAAAAATAGTATGTACATTCATTCAAGCATGCATAAACAGCTCAATTTCAGGGATTCAGAACTATGCAGTAAGAAAGGTTTAGGGTGACTAGACTGCATGTTCTATGGATTCATATAATATTTGTAACTTTTTGTCTAAACTAATATATTTAAATAATAAATACAATAAAATATTGGTAATATCCAATCTACATATTCCCTTTAATCCTTTTGAATTGTTAAGCAATTATGTTAATTGTATAGGGTGAAAGATCCCATTCAGATCAGACTGACTCTGGGGCACATGAAAATCATATGATAGATTTGTTTCTGACCTTGGCCCATGAGAGATATGTTTAATTTTCACAAAAATGTAAAATGAAATTGCTGCTAGTTTCTGTATCCATGAAATCATTGCTTTATTCTTTCTAAATTTTCAGACTAAACAACAAAAACCTGATCAAATGTAATGGCAAAAAGTACACAATGGCAGTCCCTGGAGTGGAAACCCCAAGATAAACCTTGAGGTGGAGTCTTTCACCTACAACTAAAGACTGCAGGGCCCTATGCTCCACAAGAAAACCAGGGTTGATTAAAATTTAAGAAGCTACCTATACTTTCTTTATAGTTATTTTATTAGTGGTATATCAATATATTTTAAAAAAGATCATTTATTTCTGCTTCTTACTGCATACTTATATACAAGTTGTTTTTTTTAATTAATTTTGTTTTTATTGCATGTCCACCCAAACATTTAAAAAAAAAAAATTTCAGCATTTTTATTATCATGCCTGTTTTTAAACTTTTCTGAAAGATTTATTTTCATCTGGTTGACTCTAATCATCAGCTCTGTTTGCATTGACATTTTGTTGTTGTGGAGTGGATCAGTCTCTTAGATCTGTGACTTTTACTTCTAATTTAAAAAAAGAATACTAATTAAAAATTGTTCATGTATAAACAAATATAGCATTTTTGTAATTCTGTATATGATAAAACAGGGGTGGGCAAAGTGCGGCCAGCGGGCCATATGCGGCCCGCCACAGAGTTTTTTGTGGCCTGCCAGACATTCAGAAAACCCCGCCTTAAACTGAGATTTGCTTCATGTTCGTGACCAAATTAAGTGAAGCCATGAATCTTAAGAAAAAGGAAAACATTGGGGATGAATACCATGTGTTTAATGAAGAATGGACACAAATATTTCTTTGGTAATACTGGCAAGATAACAGTGTGTTAACTGTGTCATGAAACGATTGTTGTATTTAAGGAGGAAATCTGAAAATACACCACGCAATATCCACTAGCCAAGAGTTGTTTGATTGTGTTGTAAAGTGGCTTGTCATGGAATAGAATGGCAAGCAATACAACAGATGGGGTCAGATGTTTTACTAAAAAAATGTGGGTATAGTTAAGCTGTAAAAAAAAAACAAAGTTACAAGCACAAGACACATTTCATTGTATTTTGCATCAGGAAAGCCTTTGTAAAGCTGCACTTGACTTAAAGCATGTGATAGAACCTGTTGTAAGCGTGGTTAACATAATCAGAGCAAAAGCATTCAACCATCTACAATTCATATCAATGGTTGAGGATATGGGTAATCTTGAGGATATGGAGGTAGATAATCATGATGTAATCTTGAGGATATGGAGGTAGATTATCAAGATATAATTTACCACAACAGGGGCAGGTGGTTGATAAAAAGAGTCAACTTTGACAGACATCATGTAGACTTTAACAAACAGCAGGTCAAAGTTGACAGACAAATGGTCAACTTTGACAGACAGCATGTTGTTTTAAACGGTGGGGCCCTCCGCTAAAATCTGCTACCACAAAGTGGCCAGCCAAAACAATCCCCCCCCCCCATGATAGAATAAATTCTTCCTCAAATATAAACACACATGTATACTATATATATATTTAAAACATCATTTACTGAGAGACACATTTTAATACAAAATATATCCATGTTTGGTCTAAGGACTCAAAGTTGTGCAGGTACCCTTTTAAAACTATAATAATTATTTATTAAAAAAGGAAATAGATTTTTACATTTCAAGACAATGTTTTTATTTTTAATATTGTATTTATAAAGAATTTGAAAAAAAAACTATAAAATCAAACAAGTAATTTGAGTAATATCAAAACTTCTTTGTAAAAAAAAAAACTGAAAGAAATGAAAATAGACCCTCATGCAAAATAACAAAAAAATATTATACATGTACTGATCACACTAGAAATAATATTTATAAACAACAAAGGTGAGTGAACAATTTCAAGCATTCTTTTGAATGGGGCAAAGAGACAGTGAAATCAAAAAGGGATAATCAATCTAGGGTGTAATGGCCTGAAAGGAAGTTAACTAACAATAAATAGCTTTCTCATGGTTTCAACTTTTTACATGAGATTCCATTAATTGTTACTTGCTTGGCTCTATTTTAGAATAAACTGTACATAAGGTGAGAAATAAATTTCTTTAGCCAGGTCAAGAAAAATAGCTAATGCAGAATTCAGCTCTATAATAAAATAAGTCTTAAATTAAATGTTTTAAACATAATAAACACTATTCTGATAAAAAGTGTGGATTCATAATTTTTATAAATAACATTTTTTTAAATTCTTATTTTATATTTATTTATTTGACAGTGGGATTGGTAAAGTTGAAAATTTCAAGAAAAGGATTCAATAAAAAGAAGAGGAGAAGTAAATTTCACAGCAAATGTTTTAAATAAAAATAACACTCACCTCTTTGAATTTGCACATCTTATGCTTAATTTTATCTCTTAAACAAGAAACAAAAATGACAGAGATTAACATTAAATTCATTAATAAATTAAAGTTTTAACATTGTAGGAGATGAGAATTAAAAAGATTAACAAAGCTCAAGCAATATTAATTTTTCCATTTTCTTATTCCCTTCCCCTATGCCCAGTCATTTAACCAATCATTTCTCATAGCTTTTCATCTATCAATGGTACTAATTTTATACATAGACATTTTTAACTCTTTACAGCAGTACCAGGCCTTTAGTTTAATTGAAAGGTAAAGAGATAAAACTAGTTTCAGTACTATAATTATAATTATTTAGATAGTTTAATGTTTGACTGTCCATGGGAAAATGATCTAGAGTTCACCTGTTTTTGTGACCTTGACATATGAAGATATAATGTGGTCACACTATGCCCAGCTGCCTTTACATTCCCTTTACTTTAAAAAGTAGTTAAATAAAAACTGTTAAAATACTTTATACAGTTTTTAGGGTTCCCAAAATAGGCTACACTTATTAATTATTTTATTTATATATTTTTAAAATGGTATTTTGTTACAGACATTATTGATTAATTTAAAAACATAATCAAAAAAATAATTCTGAAACATTTAAAATAAAGTTATTACAATGTTATTATATATATATATATATATATATATATATATATATATATATATATATATATATATATACATACACACACACACATACAAGTACTCTTACACTTCTGTGGGATGATTTTTTTTCTTGTGTGGACTTGGATCAGAAAATCTCTTTCCATTAGCATGCTGCTGTTGTGGAGTGGAATCAGACAATCTCTTAGAACTGTTTTTCACTTTTTATTGAATAAAAACAAAACTTTAAATTAACATTTTAAATTGGAAACACTTTATTAAATTATTTATGAGAAAATATTGTATTCTTTTATTTTTCTTTATAGCTGAAACATTTGATGTTAAAGATTTAATAAAAGGAGAGAAAAAGTCTTTTTAAATCACATTAAATCACTATAATAGTTTCACTACTCTGTCTGTCTGTCTGAAACACAAGGAAATTTAAAAGTTACACAGTGAACAAACATGTCAAATAGAACATATAGAAAATTTTCAAAAATTAAACCAAATATGTATAGTTCTAGAGCTGGAAAAGTACAAAATTTTTAAATGACGTAAACAGAATTAAAATACATTGCTGAAAATAATACACAAAAATAATGACATCATCGATATTTTATAATAAAGACACTAACATTACCGCCTAATTTATTTGTCTTATCTTAAAAGTGGTCTGCTTGCAATGTTTTTTTCAGGCATCTTTTTGGGGATTGGTCATCCCCCCCCCCCCCCCCCTAATCTGAAAGAAACACTGTCTGTATGATTGAGATTTAGCGCCTGTTGTATTTCTACCTCAACAGGGCGTTTATCTAGTGATGAAATAAAAAATACAACACAAACCTTTTTTAATCTCAGCATCTTGATGCTTATTTTGGTCTCTGAAATGACAGATAATACACTGATTAACACTACATCCTTACAATCTTCAGTACATTAGCATTGTTACATTGTAGTAAAAATGAAAATAAAAAAAATAAGTTCACCAGCTGCAGGTATTTAATTTTTCCATTTTCTGATTCCCTTCCCTGGTACCCACTCACGTAATGCAAATTTTTCAGTAGCCAAATTTAAACATGAAACTTGTGTCTCTTAACTGCAGTACCAGGCCAAATAGAATTTTAAAATAAACTTTTATTAACATTATAATTAATTAGATAGTTTAATGTTTTTTGCTTCATTCTGAAGTAATTGACTAAATAGCTTTGACTGGATTTCAAATTTAAAAAATCTTAACATGAAACAAAACATTTGACTCTTCGCAGCGTTACCAGGTAAAATTTTTTATGAGAAACAAAGATTAACATTCAAAATGAGTTACGTTACTCAAGTTAAAACAATGTTGATATTTTTGAGCCAATCTGATGTAATCAACATCATGGCTCTGACCTGTACTCTCACTAGCCTAGTCATGATGGCTGAGATGACAAGGCTGCAACAAGCACCATAAACTATATATTGTCATAACATTTTCTGTAAGCGAAGGTGCAGTTACTGTAGGGTTTAAATATTAGAGTTCATATTACATTTAGAAGCAGTGTATGATACATGTACTAGGGAAAGTAAAGGTTAGTATTGTGTAGTGTTTTGTTTGATGTTTAAGAAAATTATGTACATAGCACAACTATGTTAAAGTTGTCAATAAAACATTTTTGGTACTATGTTTGATTTTCAATAATTAATATATTCACCTTATATATGTCAATCTTATTTTTCATTGTAATTTTAGTTTGTATTATCAAGCTATTTTTGTCAAATTTGAAAAAATAAACACAACCAAACAACAAAAAAGTAAACCTATAACTTCCCTTCTGTACCTTAGAGTTCATGGGAGTTCACCAGTGTCTATGAATTTTAACATTTGAAGTGATAATGTGGTCAGCACTATGTCCAACTGGGTATAATTTTCTTTCATTTAATATGTAGCTAAATGAAAATTTTCAAATGTTTTCTTAACCATTAATGTCCCGTAACGCCCGCTGCCGCCCGACACCGTTAATGTCCCGTAACGCCCGCTGCCGCCCGCTTAAAATACGCATAGAAAAATTAAATTTGTTTCATTAAAATTTGGCCTACAAATCCTAATTTTTAACTAAACAGGAAGTCGGATGGTTTCAGCATCCTTTTCGGGTCTTATAATTTCAATGGCGCTTTTGAAAGATAAAAAATAATAGCTTCTTTTGATCTCGAAATTTTAGACTCATCTGTCCTTTTTTTAGTAGATTTAATATTAAAAATAAAATAAAATAATGCCTCTAAACGTATCTAGGCATGTATTTTATGAATTATTTATCTTAAACATAACCAAATTGATATTTAACTGTTAAATTCGATGCTTAGTTGTTTAGACAAAAATAAATAAAGTTGACTACCGAAAATGACCTGTTTTGAATTTTCTCCGACATTTTTTATTTTTTTACTGTACTTTTACCGAATATAATATATTCTATTTAATACTGTTGGAAAGCCAGGTTTATTCCCAACATTAAGCAGTTGTTTTTATCTTAATTTTCAATTTCATTTAGACAAAAACAAATATTTTGTGAAACTATTCACTTGATCATACAGAGTTATGCTCCTTACATTGGGCCGTCATGGGTGGAGTTTTGGTAGAATGAATGGGACATTAATGGTTAAGCTTTTAAAGCCACCAAAATAGGTTACTCTTAGATAATTATTTTACTTATATATTTTAAAATGCTACTTTGTTAAAGACATAGTTAGTTCAGCCAAATTGATAGATCCAATAATGTAAATAAAAAAGGATTTATTAAATGCATCTCCATTTAAACATTTTAAATAAAATTATTTCAAACAATACATTTTACATATATGCACATGAGTATTCTTACACTTCTGGTGGTTGATTTGTTTCATTTGGTTGACTCTGATCAGTAGAACAGTTTCTTAATATCACTGAAGTGTAAGTTATTTCCCCAGGATTGTCTTTTACTTCTAATAGAATGAAAAGACAACTTATTGAGATTAATATTTTAAATTTTAAACATCTTAATTTAATTATTTTAGCTATATATTTATCTAAAAAGTTATATAGTATTTTTGTTATTAAGTCTTAAATAGATTATAAATTTTTTTTAAATTAAACACACATTCAAATTACATAATTAAAATTTATAAAATGCAACAAAAATAGTTTTAGCAACACTTAGGGATAATGATTTTTATTTGTGATTTTTAGCATGGTATTCATATTTATTCTGAAATAACTATTAAATCAAATAAGTAAAATCAAAACATCTTTATAAGCTAAATACACTAAAAAAGATAGTGCACATGATGTGATCTAGTTCAATTTTTTAGAAAATAAATAGCTGTGTGATCAATATCTTTTATTGGGAACTCTGTCTAACCATTGCAGGCATTTTTTTTCAATAAGGCAAATCAACTAGGTTAACAAAAAAGGGGCTTAGGGGTCATCCATAAATAACGTTACTCTCATAGTGGGGGGTCCATAATTTGGCAACAATGTGTGATGAGGGGGGATGGTTTTCATAGTGTATCTGCACATTGATGAAATTTGGGGGGGGGGGGGGGGGGGATGACTAAAATTGTGGTCATCCTAAAAAGTGTGATGACATTTAGGGATGACTCCTAATTGATATCTGGGGTAATGGTACGAGGGTAATCACTTAAGGGGAAGATAACTGACAAAAAAAACAAGTTTCTAGTGTTTCAATATATCAATATTTTGAGGCTATAGATAATGTAAAAGCTAGTCACCACTTTACAGTAGATTAAATATCTATCTAATTTGTTCAATATTTAAAAAATAAATAAATATAGAATGAAGTAAAAACATGTTCTTTAATCTCATCATGCAAAAAGAGCTAATGAAGAGATTTCAGGTACATAATAAAATGTGCCTTAGATTGATTATTGTAAGCATAGACTAATTAAATCTTCTTGTGATATAACATGTAGTATCACAATATTCCTAGAGAAATTATTTTTAGAAAATTCTTATTTTTTACATACATTTTTAAAGTGAAAAAAAAAAATAGATTAGTAATATGCAACACTTCAAGAAAGACATTTAATGAAAAGAAAAGTAAAATAAAACTTTTGTAATCATATAAAAATATATTTTTTTAAAGTTAAACTTACCTGGTTTTATTACATATTGACCAGTATTTTTACATCTTAAATAAAAAAAAATGCTAGGATTAACATTAAATACTTATGAACATAGATAAATTGAAATTTTAACATTGTAGTAGATGGGGATATTAAACAAACACATATAAGGTGACACAGCTCAGGCAGAGAGAGTGAGAGAGAGAGAGAGTAGTGATCTCACGCTCATAAACTATGAAATGGAATTAATGTTGAAATCATACTTTAACCAGTGTCCAACCCCCCCCTCCCCCCCCCCCCCCCCTCCCTGGAGAAAAAAATGTGGAAGATGGTAAATATAATATCCTGTAGTGTTTTGTGATATGTTAAGAAGACGTTCACTGCTCCAGTTGTCAGTAAAACATATTCCTCATACTGTTTGATTTTCTATATTTTATAGATTAATCTAATAACCTATAAACAGATCTTGTTTTTATGGCATTTTTAATATTACACTATTTCTGCCTTATCTAGATAAATAAACTCAACTATGCTAAGTTAAATGTTCTCGTTAAAAGATGAACATAGTTAAATTTGTATTAGTTTAGTTACTTACCTTCTAAAGAAGTCTAAACACTTTGTTATGATATTTCCTAAGTATAAAAAATATAATTTTAAAAATATTAATAAAACAGATATATTTTAAAGGTTAATCAGATTATTGATAAGTTCTGTCAATCAAAACTTTTATTAAAATAATGCAGCAGAAATCAACCTCATAGCTCCAGATTATAATATTACACTCCACAATCCATTAATTATTAAGTCACATTCCTATTTATTCCTCAGAAACATTTCAACAGACTATTTCAATTATTTTTTTTGTCTAAAGTTTAAATAAACAAAGCGGTTCTTTGAAAAAAATTGAAGTAAGAAATCATAATCGTGAAAGAATCTCAAAAATGTTATTGAAATCAATAATAAGGGTAGATTATTTCTTCTACCTTATTGGCCATAAAATTTTTCAAATGGCTAAACTACAATAATAACTTCTCTTCTTCTTCGTTCTTAATTATTAGTGTTAAAGGGGATCGAGATTTATCTGCCAGTGGGTTTGAACTCGAGACTTTGTTCGAATTTATCAACCATGAGCTTTTTGCCGACTCGACCACGCCTCCAACACAATTAAGCTTTACGTGTCAACTGGTTATGCGCCATTGAGGCCATTGACTCCGATTTCAGCCTGTTTTTCTTTTTGGATTTGCTTCCATAGCCTTTGTCCAACCAAGAACAAACTACAAGGCAGCAGTTGTTTTAATTTTGGAGTTGTCTCTCCTAGAAGAGTGGCTGTCCCCAGCTAACGAGCCTCATCTGCCTGAGGGTTCGAACTCGAGACTTTTCGGTTTAGCAACCATGAGCTTTACCGACTCGACCACGCCGACCCCAAATAATAACTTGTCAACACACATTTTTTAAAGTACAAATACAATAAATAATTATGAGCACAAATTTGTCTTATTGTTTACTTTTCACAGCAAAAGCTAACGTTCTTGTCCTGCATTAGCTTAAAAGTAATAAAGCAGGTACAAAATGTAGCTGAATGTTGTTTTTTAACTGATTCATCCTAATAAAAAGGATGATAGAAGGCAAGGTATTTTTTCTAACATGCAAATATCCATGGGGTATATGACTTCTTTAGGTAGGTAAAGCGTATTTCAGAAGTTGGTGGTATTTCATCAAGATTCTTTTGCAGACAATCTGAAGTTTTGAGAATAACTTTCTTTCATAACATATAGTCACAAAAAGCAAGACCTTCTCTGTAACCCCTAAATTCCAATTTTTGTTTTTTAAATATGTAATTTCTTACTAAACATTAACAAAGGTCAGTAAACATATTTTCAATATGGTTAACGAAACATTCTTTGAAAATGCAAAGTGACAGTTGAAAATTCAGATTACAATATTCCCTTTTAATAATTTAAAAGTGTGAGAAACCTTTTTATTTACCTCCCAAAATAAATCCCCCATTCCCCTTTCAGAGCGTATCATCCTTTATGGACAATATTTTGAACTACATGTTTGATAGGTAGATCACTAACAGTTTTCTCTTTTTATTTAATAAGCAGCACTTCTGTCTTTTATATAATGCTAATGGCTCTTTAATTTGTGAACTTCCAAAAATTTATTTTGTCCCTAGTTAGTTCTCAAGTTAATATCAATGATCTTCTATCACAAAAAGACTTTTAAAAACATAACTCACTTTGCACTTGCATAACATATAATTATTTTTAAAAATTAAAGACATTATGAGTAAAATACAACTTTAAAGTAAAAAAAGAAAGGTAAGATACAACAATAGAACATATCTAACTATGCAGCATTTTAAAAAAAAAACTTATTGAAATGGTAGCTAGAAAAAGAGGTGTGGTGAACAAATTAAAAAAAAAAAACAATTAGACTAATGTAAAGTATTAATTAAGAAATTATGTTAAGTATGAAGCTAAATTGAAAAACTGTATGAAATGCGTAAAACAATAGTGATATTCAAATAATATTTGGTTCTAGTATAGTTTTATTTTATTTTTTTAATCACAAAGTGATTTGCAGACACCTTGGATAGTACTTTAGCTTTAGTGGTATAAAAGCTGACAATTTGTAATTATTTTTAAATTGTTCTTTTTTTAAATAATCTCAAAATACATCCACATGTTAATTAACCCAAATTGCTCACAAGAATATTTTATGAGATGGTCAAATATTACAACTAACAATTCATTGTGTCAAGATGTGTGCATGCATTTTTGGTTTCTAATATTAGTTTCAACTCACCTTTGCAACAAGTGATGTTCATTTTTTTTACTATGAATATTATTAGCATTGTTATAAGGCCTACTGCTGCCACCAATACTCCAGCAACTATGATCCACTTTGAAGTATTTGTTAGCTCTGTAAAACAAAAATGTAGTTTAAACACACTATTAAATAAAATACACATCAATGTTTTGTATTGAAGTAAACGTTAAAAACTGATTTTCAGTTTCTTGGTAGTTGGCTGTCAAATGAGCCTATTTCAAACAAATGTAAAATCAATTTTAGTTAATTGAGATTATTAATGCTCTGATAAGTAGAAATAATCTATTGCCAGCATTCTTTACAAGTGATATAAGAAAACCTTTTAATATCAGAAACAAATACCAACATAATTTGGGAATTGTGATTTTTTATGGAACCGTAAGCAATAAAGACTAAATAATCGGTAGGCCAACATAAAAAAGTAATTTTAAAAATACTATAGTTTACCATTATTTTCAGCAGTTTTTCCTTTTATCTTGCAGGACTGAATGGCTGTCTTGAGCACTTCACCACAAATTTCAAGTTCAAAGGTCAGATTTGCAATCTCAGAAGATGTCAGCTCAACATCAGCACAGCTGCTATCATTAGACTTTACACCATTCTTATATATGACAGAAGTGCATGGCTCATTACCAGAGTGACAGCATAATCTAATCTTGGATGCTATTAATGTTGAATTTGACCCACAGTCTTCATGTGTTAATATTTTATCATCGGCTATAAGTGTGCTTGTAGTTTGATCTAAAGCTGAATAATAAGAATTTTAATGGTATTTTTAACCAATGCAATTTTGAAAAACCTCACAACCAAATCAATTTAACTAAGCCTTATATAGATACAATATGCATCAAATATTAAAAAAAAGAAAACCAAATGAAAGGTATGTTTAACTTTAATAAATCTAGTTAAAAAAAATTAAATTATGCATTATGAAGTAGATGTATTTTATAGCAAAATATGCAAAAACTAAGCGACCCTTGCTGCATTTTTATATCATAGATGCAAAGTGTAACACCATTTAGGAAGTGACCCCAAGACAAAAAAAAATTGCAAAATATATAGAATAAATATGCTTTTTGCCAATTCAAAGAATGGTTAATTAGAGTTAAAAAGTATTTCTAAGTACAAATTGACTATCCAAACATGGGGGTGGAAGGGGGATGACACCATGATGTAAACATGCAAACTATAAAGAAAACAATGCTACATGCATGTATTAATAGCCAAAAATACATAAACATTGTTAGTATTTACTATGAACACTTTAAGGCTATCCTCCAGGGGTGGGGGGTAGAAACCAATAGCAAAATGTATGGGTGGATTAAATAATGTGTACACAATTTAATGTTTTTTGACAAAACTGGAGGGGTGACACTGATTGCAACTATATACATATATATATATAGAGAGAGAGAGGCCTATGGAGACTATCTGTAAAGGACCATGACTTGTGTGTTTATTAAGCAGCATTTTGCAGCCTGGCTTTAGGAAATATATTACCTTTCAAATTAACCCTAACCACAACCAACCACAACCAAAACACAAACAAAATCACAAACCCAAACCCAAAAATAAATGCGAACACAAAAGCAAACACAAGCACAAAAGCCAACATAAAATAAAACAAACTAAAGCAAAAATGCAAACACAAAGACAATGCAAACACAAACATAAATGCAAACATAACCGCAAATACAAACAAAAATGCAAACACTAACGCAAAAATAAAACAAACGCAAACCTAAACAATAAAGCAGAAGAAAAACTTAAAAGCAAATATAAAAGCATAGTGCTCACAGTATAGCCAGGGTGACAAATCGCACGATTCAACTTAGTAAACGACTATAATGCTTCATCTTATCCAGAGGCAATCGCAGTTTAAACCAGACGTAGTTGCTCACAGGATGTATAGCCTATATATGTGAATATATATATATATATATATATATATATATATATATATATATATATATATATATATATATATATATATAATTATATTTCATATATTCTATATAATAGTTTTGCTGTCTGTGTATGTATTTATCTGTCTGACAAGAACGCTCTAGAGAAAACACAAGCAAAATAAAAACATGCACAGTAAGACGGAAACGAAATATGATGTCACATTTAGCATATAGTAGAAAATAGTATCAAGCCGGAGAGTGCACACAGTAATATGACGTCATTGATTCTCGAGTAAACATTGAATTAAAAAGCCAATGTTGTCTAATCTTTGGAGTGGTTTGCGTGAAGAGTTTCTTTCATACAATTCTTCGGGTAGGGGCGAAGCCCATCCCCCGCGTAAGAACGTCTAAGCCGACCCCCCCCCCCCCCCAACTCAAAAGAAATGTCGTCATCAATATTCTATAATAAAATTACAGCCTAATTCATGTGTCTAATCTAAAAAGTGGTTTGCGTGAAGAGTTTCTTTCGTGCAATTCTTAGGGTAGTGGCTAAGGACGACACCAGTGTTTCTTTCAGACTTTTTCTCCCCTTAGTGAGGAACTTTTTCTAATCTAAAAAGTGTTTAGCGTGCACAGCTCTTTTCATGCATCTCTTCCGGTAGGGGCGAAGCCCCGCCCAGGTTCTTCCTGTGGGGGTGGGGATGATAGCGATATGGTCTGTTGCGCATGCTGGAGAGCAAGGGAGGGGACGGGAGGAGGGTTAGGGAGTTGGCTTGCCAGCGTGGTGGTGTCCCGCATAGTCCCACGTAGAGAATATATATAAATATAGATGGGGGGGGGGGGGGAATATTTTTTGCAGGGTAGCCTGTGTCTACCTTTAAGATTGAATGAATACTTTATGCCAATATTTCTATTTGAGTAAAAATACCTGATTCCATATATTCCCAATGTTTTTTAAATTAACTGAAAAAAAGAATGTTACAACTCTCAGAATCATTAAAATTTAAGGCAAAAACTTGGAGGAGGAGTTTTAGATGGATACTTTAAAGTTAGACTATATGTTTATTTATTTAATTGTGGATTAAATATAAGTCAAAATTAAAGCAGGTAAAACAAAAATGACTTTTATAACTAAAAATACTAGTAATAATAGCTTACACTTTACCATGTAATACTGTTTTTGATCATTTTTCACACTGAAACTAATTTACATGATTACTCAGGTAAATAGTGAAGGGATAGGGAAAGCCTCTCTTTATTTATTTTCAGTCATTCTAAATTATTATCATCTTACAGCCCTTTGTCTTCCCAGTATATCAATGACAGGTGTTAAAATATAACCATATCAGCTTTAAAGGAGGATATGCTTTAATAATATAATTATATATCAGTGGTGTATAAGTTGGTAAATGATATGAGACTGAATGCATGATGCAATTATTTATTGCAATAAAAGCAAAAAAATAAAGTCTTTGTTTTTAAGAGTATGGCAGCAAACTTACAAATCATTTCTGGTAATTTTTTCATACTGTATTCGTTGTCTTCACCATTTGAAGACTGAATTAAAACTTTGATTTCAGCTTTACTGTACTGAAATTCTGCAGTTCTGTTGATTGTGAAATGTTTAATGTCACCTGAACAGTTGTTGCAGTAGCAGCTATCAGGTTTGACATTATTTTCTGTGGCTGATGTAGAAATAGGGCAAATCTGCAGCAAGAATATTGTAAAAGATTAGAGGAATACCAAATGATAGACAAAATAATTGAATAATTAAATAAAGTTTGTTAATGGAATTTTTAAATACATATTTGAATATTTGCTGATAAATGTGTTATTATTATATCATATGTATGAAAGTAATAAAGCCAGGCTTGAAATGTGTACAGATATGATTTAACAAAATAAAGGAGTTAGTTGCCACCCATATAATAAATTGTCAGTAATTTATGATACAGTATAAATATATAGCCGTTGTAAACTAACCAATCTTATTATTACAGCTAAATACAATAACTGATACATACATTACTTCAAATATAAACATATCAGTAAACATATTATATATAAACAAGAATCTATTTTAAAAAAAAAAAGATTTTTTTTAAATTGATACATTTTAATAAAGTAAAACCTTGGCATGTTAATTTACTTTGCACACCACCAGTTAGTAGGCTATTCATTAGTTATTTACTTTTTTTTACACCACTGCATGAAATACATTACAAAGTATAGTAAAGTACTTTTAAGAACTGATGGACCATAGCACATATGAAATAGATCCATGTTGCAAATTAGTGAGGGTGAACTAAATAACATCTCAAGTTTTTATAAGCCCAATTTCCTAAATATAAATTTAATTTCGCATAATATCTTTTTAAAACGCAAATTTTTTTTAATCTAGAAAATTGAACTGGTGATTTTTGTTGTGTTTTTGATGTAATGAATCAGGCTAATAAAATACTTGTGTTTAATGTGAAAAGAAATCTGAAGCATGTAGTCAACAACTCTGTTTCATAATTATGAATACCATGTTCACTTACTTGTTTGAAATCATTAGTGGGGTATTTTCGGGTTTGTACATTTACTGTTTCGTCCCATGCGCTACCAGCATCAGAGAAATCCACGGAACCACTCATGAGAAAATAATCTTGGTTCACGATAAGAGAGTTCTTGCATTTTGTGTTGCTGTACTGCTGGTCATACTCATCAAGATTTATATTGACACCTTGTTTGTAGAAAGTAAAATAATAATAACATAAGGTAATTATAGTTACTAATTAATGCGTGATTTTTTAAAGTGTGACTGTTGTAAGTTTTAACAAAGTAAACAGCAGGTATAGGCCTATAATAAAGCATTCATAAAATAAAATGCACCAAATGACTAATCAATATTGATAGTAAATCTTTATGATATATAAATATAAGCCTACCAGTTATGATAACATATTATTATCTAGATCTAATTTGAAGGTTAAATATTTATAAAACGAATAGGCCCTAATCATAATTAGTATAATTTTTAGAAATGGTTTTATTTAAAATTAAATCTATAGGCATAGGGTAAAGCAGGGCACTAAGAGCTGTGTGGTATTAGGCCCCGATGAGCACCCCACCCCCACAAAAACCCCAATAACACTGCTAATCTACTTCTGTGGTAACAACCACTGCTGTT
The DNA here is from genome assembly GCF_028476545.2 of Physella acuta. Lineage (NCBI taxonomy): Eukaryota > Metazoa > Mollusca > Gastropoda > Physidae > Physella > Physella acuta. Next base: position 104,491 of record NW_026732256.1, read on the forward strand.
CTTTGATAACAGAGAAGCAGAGGATTCATTTTATGTAATTTATGACCCACTTGGTCCAATAGGGAGAGGATGAGACAGGATTTAAAATTTAGGTATCTATCCTTTTAGATACGTAAAATCGCGCGTGACTAGTAATGTGAAATTCCGAAGAGCCTGGTACGTCGGACTCCCAAGTCCCCTACATATTAGCCTGGGGAAGGAAAGGTGCAAGACTGCCGGGAACCAAGAAGGGTTTGCACTCAACCCTAACCAGATATCTTGACTTTAAGCTGCGGCCTTCACGTGGCTTCGGAACGGCTAGTGGACAGCAGCTAGAGTTTTTTTATCTGGCCGAACGCCCCAAACGATCAAGCTGGGTACCAGGCGGTAGGACGAAGTCCCGCGTCTGGTGGGTGGGGAAGGAAAGCCCGGTGAGAGCCGACGGAAGAAGCGACCGATGTGTGGGAAACTCTTGGTCGGAGTTTGCTACACTGAGGCCTGCCTGGCTAATGGAAGTCAACCTTCTGAGCCGGTTTCCGTATAAGTAAGGAAGGAAGTAATGTGAAAAACAGGTGACTCCTTAAATTTTAATAATTATTTCACATTTGGAAGAGGGTTTATATTTTGAAAAATACAAAAATGTTTCCTTGTTTCATTTCTGTACCTGTACCTGTTTTTTTCAAACAATTGAATTAAAACTTTTCAGTAGGCTAATAAATGAAGACTAGCGATGTCTCCAACAGATGCAACTAGGTCTAGGTCTATAAGATTTATGGACCTTGACCAGTTGTAGAAAATAAGTGACAATCAAATAATGAAGAAAACAAACTTTAACTTACAGTTTGAGTTTATGATCAAAATGTGAAATAGTAATACATATAGACTTCTAGTTCTAGATTCTAGTAATAAGGTCTCCATTTCTTAGTTTCGATAAAGCCTAGCCGACTTTCTTCTTCTCAAAAGTTTTATTTTATTGTAATTAGTTACTAATTAGGCCCTATACTTCTTGAAAAAAGAAAGACTATAGTGATAGAGATCGAGGATCTAGATCTAGATCTGATTGATACTAGATTCTATTATTAGTACACTTTGAACACGTAACAACAGTAACGAAGTCTATATTTAGATTCTAGATCTAGATCTTACTAATAATATAAATATTAATAAATAAGAAGTTTGTATTGTTACAAGTATCTCCCAGGCATGATACTGTAAATAAATTTATTAGCCTATTAAATAAACATTAATGAACTTACAATAACCCCAAAACTGAAGCCAGCCCATTTTCAAACAGCTATTGCCCGAGCTATGACGTATGCTGCTAATTAAAGTCAATTTGAACTCACGGTGAACCCTTGACAGTGTAAGAGTGTAAGGATTTTTCTCCCGCTGACGGATCCCACGCTATGGGACACCAGCGAGTTGACGAGATTCCATCCGTAATGTTGTTGGCATGGAATAAAAATATTAAAAATGTGCTTTTTAGCGCAATTTCCATTCTGGAGAATTGCGTTTATTAACTCGTCAAGGATGGATGGATGTCCGCAGCTTTAAGTCGTATCTCCTCCTCAACGAAGCAATATCGAGGACTAGTTCCAAAAGCAAAAAAGTTAAGCAAGTTCCAAGGATTATTGTGGGCCAAAAAAAATTCCCGGGTTTCCTTCCTGGATTTCCCGGAAAAGTAAAAAAAACTCGAAAAAATGCAGTTTTTGGCCCATATCTCGGCAACCAGACCACTTAACGACTTGAAACATTTACCAATCGATTCCTGCCATAATTTAGAACAATACTGCAAAAGAAAGTTTTCAAAAATATCCTTTCGTTCGGTCACAAAATTAAAAAAAAAATTACATTATACATAGGCCTAATACATTACATTTTACTATAAAGCAAAATCGGCAGTGGAAGGCGAAGGAGGACGAGGGTAAATCGTGTGACCTGCTCCGCAGCGAACTGCGCTGGCTGGCTTAGCAGCGAACTGCGCGAGACGCAGGCGAACGAGGATGTGACCTGGTTTTGTCCCCGTGTGTGCTTTACGCTACGACAGAGCTATTTTTAAATAACATAAGGAAATTGCGCTTAAATTGTCACTAGACTTTTTAATAACTTGTTTAGACTTAGGACCATAAAACTAATAAAAGATAAAATTTTATTAAAAACTTAAGCCTAAAATTAAAATTAATTCAGAAATGTAATATTTTTAGAATCAATGCTATACAAGTTGCAGATCCTGAGAACTTGAAAATAATTTGTTGAGTTTAAGGCTACATTTCTAGATCTATTTATTTTCATCAAGCCTAAGTTAGGCCTATAACCCGATGTTTTACTTTCGTAAGTCAAACATTGATTGGCTGTAAAGGAACTCCGTGATCGATTTCTGACAGCCCCACTTTATAGTTATTTTGTTTACAAAACTTTGCAGATCAAGTTTTTAAATAACTATGCAAATTTAAACACCATGACCTATTTTTTCTATTTTTAGCTTACAATGTGTACAATAAAATTTATGGCGGCCATTGTTTATGTCGCCATTACACGTGAAAACTAAATTGTTTTTGCTTTTTTTTTTTATTTTTATTTAGTTACCGAAAATATTAAAAACATCAAATACATCCAATCTTTAGTAAAGTCCGAAAAAAACCAGACAGACAGGATTTTATAACCATATTAATTGTAACTACGCCGTGCATGATTTTTAAATGAACTTTTGACTTTTTGGACCTCTCAAATACCTTTGAGACTTTTCTCGCTGGTGTCCAATGGAACAGTTCTAATGCTTTTTTATTTGTTTTTTTTTTTAGGAAGTGGCTATTCTTACCCGGGTATTGAATAGCCACACCCGCTATTGGGACCCGGGTCCTAATAGCCTTGGCCGCTATTGGGGTCCGGCATTAAGTTGTTAAGCACTAGTACAACCTGTATTAAAATTATACCTTTTATGTTTATTTGATTTTTGTTGTGGCTTTTTTCGTATTTTTTGTCTTTTATTGTAATTAGGGTAATCTATCGTTTTAGCGTAATCAATTCGGCTGCAGTAGTAATGTGCGGATGAGGTAACTGATGAATATATTTGTTTAAATAAGTTTATTAAAGTCAAATTTTACAAAATATCTTAGATAATTGATTTAAAATAACAATCAGTGACCAAAACAATTTAAATAACATGAAACTAACTTTAAACTAGGTGTTTGAGATAAATATTAGTAGAAAAAAAACAGCGGCCATCTTTCCAAATAAAATTTAGAGTAGTTACCCTTGATAAAAATGTCTATTCGTATGTATATTGTGTTGACTTTGTTGTTTAATATACATACCTGTCTTGTTTAATATAAGTAAGACAGAGGGCCGTCTTCTTATCTTTAATTTCAAGTGAAATGATGGCTATGTATGTATGTACATCCAAGATCTCAAAAAATTTTGGGAGGTCCAACATTTATTAAACCCTTTTGTACTGATTAACTTGTCAATTATTAGGTCGTCCATATTCCTCATCAATGACGTTGGACTCAAAATATAGGACGGTATAAAATACTTTTTTCAAAAATGATAAAGAATATATTCGTCTTCGTTAGAAATTGTAATTAAGGGTTCGGGTGTAGTAGAACTGCGATATGATATTAAATCATCATCTTGCTTTTAGTAACTATTGGGTGAGAGGGAAATCGTCGGGAAAAGTATGACGTCATTTATGGGCGATCCATTTAATTAAGCCTAGTTGTTTATTTTGTCTGTAGACATTAGTCTTAGGCCTACACTTTTTCTGAATTAAGATTATTGTGTTTTTTAAAAAAAGGTTCACATTTTAATTAGTTACATTTGAATACCACATGCTTTGTTTTTTTTTTTTCTTTGCCTTCTGCTGTCATCAGTTTTTGATTTCTTCAGTAGTCAATGTTTACCCCTCCCCACCATCCATTATTACAACAACAAAACAAAAACAAACACCCACTATATATGTCATAGCGTAGATATATAGAATTAGACGAGTAGAGGTTACTAAGGACGGTACGAACTTGACGGTAGACGATTTGGTGCGAGAGTATGGTGCGCGTGACGTGAGCATGGTGCGACAATGTACCGATGACGTAGAACTCAGCAGTAAAGTTAGTTGGGGGTTAGATATAGTAGAAGACGGACGTATTATTTGATATTGTGCAAATGATCTATAAGTGTGTGTTAATAAAGTTAATGTTATTTCATAAACGAAGTTGTTGACATTGTTAATTAGTGTCTGCGGAACATAAGAGTGATTCCCGTCCTCCTCACGAGTATAATAGTTGCCGTATGAATAGTAGTAGATCAGAATATATTGAGATTATATATAAACCCCCATCACAATATAGTGATATCTCCCTCTAGAAAAAAAAAACTAGATCAACCTATAGTTCGTAGGAAAATTAGAATCTATCACTTATTCGTCTGTTAAAAAAAAAGAAATACGTCCTTTTTCTCAACCACGCCGTTTCATCCCCCACTAAGCACAATGTCAGCGAGTTCGCAGCGCGTGTAACGTCATTTGTCATTGGGCTAATGTTAAAGAAAGAGATACCGTGTAATTTAAAAAAAAAAAACACGCAATATGGGGTTGAGACTTGAGCGACGTTGAGCCTGACGAATAGATCTAAATGACTTTAATACGGTAAATTATATTGGTGTTTATTAGAGGCATGATGTTCTCCCTCTACTATACAAATTCACGTGCTTTTAATTTCTGCAACCTGCTGCTCTGAGACTCTAAAATGCCCGTGACACAGCGGCTTCCGTATATGCATTTAGGCTCCTGGTCCCACCTATAAACTTCGTCTGTCCATTAAGCTCCACGCAAAACCTGTGATTAATATGTGGACATAAGCGGCGCTAGAGGTGGTGTCAACAGAGACACCCCTAAGCTCAGCTCTTAAAGGTGCTCTGCACTTCATAAAAGACAAAATTGATGTTCAGATATCGTGAGACTCGGGCGTTTTGCCGACGGCCGCATTCCTAATGCACCGTCTTAGAGGCTGTCCACTGCTTGCACTATATTAAACCCAGGCCTATACTGAGCTCTGGCTTCACATTAGCTGCTGTCGTATTAAGAGTTGATCTTTTGTTATGCACCATGTCGTGAAACTTGCTGTTTTGTCCAATTTTACCTGCAAGCCAATAATTGTCTTAGACTCTTGTCGAATATTGTTGCCAGGAGCTACTTGGTTTGAGCCTTATTGTCAGAAGTTATTTCATTCGGAGTCAATGTAGTGCGGCTTATTTTCGTCGGTAGGCATTTAGTGGCAGGCCCTTTTTGGCGGGGATGGTGTGCTGAGGTTGTTTAACACCGCTTAGGACAACAGGCTTGCAATAGTTATGATCATTCGTTATGAGCAAAGGTATGCATGAAAACGAACACAGCTTTATAGAAGTCTTCCATAATTGACGTCAGGACCCCCCCCCCCCCAATCACCTCTTCATTATAGGTAATAAATTTCGGTCCTGCGTAAGTTGACGTCACATTAGCATAGCATATGTGACATCGTTTATGCACAACACCATATCACTCATTTTGGGTAGTTGGTATCAACGTTTTGACAACAAAGGTTATTCAAAATGTATATTGGAGGTTAGGACTTGACATTTATCATAAATGACATCGTGCACTTATGGGGTGGAGTAACTGGTTTTGAGACGACGTTTTACGTGGGAAGTGGGAGGGGTAAGAAACGTGAAACGTTATGTATTTCGCCTAATACAAAAATGCTGAACAAAATACTCTTTTTCGTTAGAATTATGGCTTGACTTTTTAACAGGCAGGGCAAAAAGGTAATTTTCGACATTACGACTGTTTCGTGACGGCGAAAACGAGGGGGGGGGGGAGGACTTCATTAGATCTAGATCTAGTATAGTAGCTCTACAAAAATCGGGACTTCCTTAATTTATAAAAGTGCATCTCATAAAAATAATTCTAGAACTGATGATGTTTATTGTCAGTCAATTAAATTGTTTAAAGAACAGAAATTAAAAAAAAACAAAAAAAAAAACGCATACTCTGAATTAAAAAACAAGACAATCGTATTTAACAGCAAACAGCAATATATTTCCATACAAATAGAAATTAAGGGTAAATGACTCAAAATAATACTTTCTTAAGATGGCCGCTGTTTTTGATAGTAAATTTAGTATCTGGAACATCGTTGTTAAACGTTAATTAATTTTAATTTCATGATATTTTTATTGATTTAACCTTGATTTAACCTTAAATATTCAAATAAATTATCTTTAGTATTTTAATACAATATGCAAAAATATATTCATATTTGAGCCAAATTCATTAGTTAATTTATCCCTACATTACTATTTACTAGCACCGGCCGAATTGATTACGCTAAAACGATAGATTACCCGTAAATCTACAAGATCTAGAAAAAAATCGAGATTTACATTTAGATCTAGAATCTAGATTCTAGAAATCTACATTATTGACTAGAGAGAAAAAGTATGTTTCTTCCAGACTTTTTTCTCCGGGGGGGGGGGGGGGCACTTGAAATTTTTGGGGGGGGGGGGGGTGGTAGACTTTCTTCGGGGGGGGGGCGGACACTGTTAAAAGTATATATTGTCTATTTAAATTATATACATTTCATTTCGGGGGGGGGGGGGGGGCGGTAAAATTTTTCGGGGGGGGGGGGGGGGGCGAAGAGATGCCTGGAAGAAACTCTGGCCTAGTGCCTCGTAATAAGTAATGAGTAATGTTTTTCCGACTCAGGGAGGTGTAAAACGTCGAGATTTGTAAAAATCTCGATTTTTTTGCACGATTACAAGACTTTTTCTATACTTCGTATATACGAGAAAGTAAAAACATACGAAGAAATTTCTGGAAATAATACGACAGGCAAGTGTATATTCCCAAGGCAAATTATATGATTTGTCTTGCTTATTGGGTTTTTAGACACAATTCAGACACTTGTGGGGATCCAAAATTGTAAAAGCCCGACAAAAATGAGAAACATGTAGCTCGCGATATCTAAAAGACGATTATCTGGTCCGTGAAAGCAGTCGTCCTTGACTTTATTTTACAGACGACAAATTCAAAATTTTGTTACCTCAACTTAGATTCAAATCGTTTAAAAACTTTAGTATCTGGCCCTAATATCCTTCACTAGACCATCAACTGGTGGTTTCATCTAGCAAATATTAATAAAATATAATAATAATATAATATATAAATAAAATTTGAAATCGCTTAAAAGTAGAAAATAAAACAAATGTAAACAACTATTCTAATAGCAAGCTTTTAGATGCACTGAAAATAAGAAAATAAAACTAATTTGCTTTCTTTCATAAAAGCTTTGGTTACTCATGAAATGTTTTACATATTTATGGAATAATCGCACATCGACTCCGCTCGCTCTGCCAATACTCATTTAGCTATTAGCTACGAAAAAAATAAATAAAATAGTTCTCTGTCAAAAATTGATAGGTCAAAATACGAATCAAATCATTCTTAAAATAGGAGTACAATATTAATAGCAGGGCAATTGTGAAGCAAAGTATTTTTAATTTTCATTTAAGTGATCTATATAACATCACATAAGTAATTGTTTTAAACATCTTTTATTAAAATAAAACATGCATTGTGTACACTGAATATACTTTTGTAGCAGTACATATGCGAAAGATTGAATAGGAATTAACTTGGAAATGTTGTTTTCATTCTATAAAAAATCTCCCAGCATAGACCCTTTCCTCGTTTCTTTCATACTTGACCACATCATACAGTCCTTCGGTCACGGGGAGTGTCTCCAGTTTTTTAAGATAAGGAGCTTCATTTTCGTAAAGTGACTCGGGAACAATTTCTCCTGGTGCGTGAGATTGTTGAATGTCACCAGCTTGAATTGCTTCTAAAATTTAAAGCATAATAAATATTTTCGAAAAAATATATTGAAACTGAATTATTTGAAAGTATCGCTCTAAAGTATAATTTTGCCAATATTTTCCTGTGTGTAAAGTAACCTTTCGAATATTACCGTCACTGAGGTGAAGTAGAGTTCACATTTTTCAGTTACTTCAACAAATGAAGATATAATACTGTCAGCCTAATGCCCATGAGCCTTTACTTTCACTAACGCGAGTCAGGTATACATTAGAGCTGGATAGACTCGAAGTTGTCCTATAAACTCAAGCCCAGGATTAAAACTTTAGAAATTTGGGTCAGCAGTCGAACGCGCTACCATTCAATCATTAATGTGCTACTCGAAAATACAACCGAATTATAGTTTGTTTTAACTTTTTAAGTTATTTCTACAATGGATATATAGAAATATTTTTATATTGCTGAAACATTTTTATTAGTTAATTATAATATATTTGCCATCTATAATGTAGAAAAAAAGTTGTTCGTTTAAAATATTTATTTATACAGTGTCGTCACAAATGCAGTAACACAGGGTATACACTCTTGTCCAACCATTAACAAGAACTATATTTTTTCACCACCTTCTCCAAAGATACATTGTAACTACAGGTACAGTGTTGTCGTTCCCCTTCCCATCCCCGCTGATGTTGCCCTTATCCTAATAAAGTAGAGGCCTATATAACTTTATTAAGTTATTCACTTAACTAAAAATAAAAGACAGACTAATTACAATTTTCTACTTTTAGTTTTGCTGTCACCCACCCCTTAGCACAGTGCCAACCGATGCGCTACAATATCACCCGCCCCCTCGCACATGCGTTGGGACGCTTCTGTCTTTAGAACAATTTAATAGTAAAAATATCTAATACAACAGAAAAATACAATCCAACCTTCGTTCACGTAGAAAGATTTATTCCTGTAAAAAAAAAATGGTGTGGCTGTAGAACAGGATAAATATAAATCATGAAGTTTTATAAAGTTTGATACATATAGCAGCTCATTGGCTAAAGTACCTGGTCACTCTCGCTAAACCATGCATTTGAAGACATGGGGGTGGAAGAATTCAGTACTATTGGTCCAATGACGATCATACATAAAATTGTAAATACAAATTTTAACTTCACGAAATGCTTTAAAATTGTTTAAAATTAGTTTTCTATTCTCAATGTATCAAACTAGTAAGCTCTGCAAGAACAATTACAGAAATAATGATTTTTCTTCTATAGTAGTTGCTACTTTGGTTTTAAATTTCACGGATGTTTGAATAAACACATTAGAAAGATAATTATTTCATTTACTTACTCTTTATCTTCCTTTTTACAGAAAATGTTTTCCTTTTTACATACTGTAAAAATGAATTGTAAAAATACTTATTTGATACAATTTTTATACATTCAAATCATATTGATATACTATATTTATTATCCTTGCCCCCCCCCTCCTCACCTCCCTCTACACACACACAAAACATATTTAAAAGTAAGCATCATGCATCAATTATATTAATAGTTAAAAATTGTTGCTAATTTGGGGTAAGTGTGGCGTCCGATCCGAGTACCGACCAGAAGCGGTTGAAAAATGTTAAATTGTTATTGAATCGTACTGGAATAAGTCACAACGGTATAGTACGCATTACCTTTACAATATACACTAGCCATAACAGAAACAACGGCAAGCAAAACAAGAATGGCTGTACCCATAATTATCAGGTATGTAGTGCAGTGTTCAAACACGTCACTGCCTGAAATTATTCAATCTTCAACATTAGAGCAGCAAATATAGTTATTTTGGAAGAAATAAAATGGCAACTAGGCTTAAAAATTATGCAACTTAAAAAAATACATAAAAAACATTTTAATAACAAGCTTTTATAAAATAATGCAGACCTTTTATTTAGGGGGGCTCAAAATCCGACCAAAAGAAATGCAATCATTTTCTTTAGAAATTGATTGACTATTGTGTTGTTTTTTTTAATATCTACCACAGCAGTGATTGTTCTACAGTAATCTACAGTAACAAACACACAATCGTGCTTTGACAGAAAAAAAACAAAAAACACCTAGTGTTAAGATAGGAAAACATTCAAACCTCTTCCATGACTTATCACCCCTATATTATCTTTTGGATACCTTTACTAATATTTAGGAGGACACCCACGGTTTTCTTTATAGTTGTTTAAATAGTAGTGTATTAAAATATATTTAAGAAAATCCTTTATTTTCTCCTTTTTTAGTGCATTACTACAATAAAGCTTGTTATTGAAAAGTTTTTAATGAAAATTTTGTTCAGTACTCTACATTTTTTAATACAAGAGTTGCATGGCTAAACTTTCTCGAATATTCTTATATAACACTACGGGGATGGCAACTCTGGTAACATACATGACTTTTAATCCATTTTTAAATACTTAAACTTTTAAAAATAAAATGGAATCTTATAATAGTGTGGAGTATTAGTACTTAAAAATTGAAATTTACAATTTAAATTGTGTTCATAACAAAACATATTTTAAGGAAAAATCTGAAAATCATTTTATAAATAAAACTTTTGTAAAGATAATACAATTACCTTTTAAAACAGCTACATACGTCTTATTATTGCTAGATATGTTATATTTCTTGGCAACACAATAGTAGTCTGAGAATTGAATGTAAAAGGCGTAATGGCCCTACAACATATTATGTTTTATATATTACTATACATAGTATATAGATAAATAAAACAATATATATATATTGTCACAGACTGTATAATTATGTATGTTTATATTATATTGTGTTTTACATGAAGTTGCATGAATGAAGAATACCTGGCTAGCGGAAGGACTGTCTGAGCGATCCTCATGTGTATATCCATGCTTTTGGGTGAGATCGCTCATGTACGTAAGGGGAGAGAAAGTAGTGAATAAAAGGGAGAGCAAAAAGGTGAACGGGTGTTGTGTGCTAGAACTTGAACCTGAGGACTGTGGCTGTGAATGTAGGATGTTACTACGACACTTTGTTTCTTGACTGTGATTGTACTTATACCAGTTGTGACCATGGATTTACTATGGATCTATTAATTCTCTGTACAAAGTGTAAATAAAGTTATTGTTTCACAACTACTGTTGCTCGTATGAGTATATTGAAGAACCCACAATAACAACAATGAAGTTCAAGTTGTTACATATGGTGTCAGAAGTGAGCGTCTACTGTCAGAAGTGGAGGCAATAAAGTGATGTTGCTACATTGTATTACTGTTACTTATGATGTCACAAGTGGTTGAAGAATTGGTGCTACATATGTCAGAAATGGAGATATTACAGTCTGTGGTCTTCCACTGTTTACCAAGTACGTCAAGTTCTTGAAAGTCATCTATCTACACTCAAGTCAGAAGGGTTGCTGTAGTCAAGTCAGACGTTTTGTTCAAGTCAAGTCATCAACGTGATAATTTTTATCACCTTATTTCGATATTGTCTCACCAATGTCGAGTAAATATCGTCTGTGTGTTTTTTCTGTTTGGATTTAGCCGATCAAGTCTTAGTGTTTCTTTTCTACTGTTTGGATTTAGCTGTTCAAGTTTTTCTATATGGATTAGCTGTTCAAGTTTTTCTACTGTTTGGATTTAGCAGATCAAGTTTATTTTTGTAACTGTTCCTAAAGATGTCTTATCTAAAACTGGACAAATTTCTACTCTGTAACAGGCTACTAGAACTATTTTGAATTTTTTTCAACTTTTTGGAATCAACAAAGTGAACTATTTTTGTACTATATATGTACTATGAACTTTTCTTGGATTACTAGATGTCTCAAATCAACTGAACAAAGCCAGAATACAAGAAAGGGTATTGTAAATTAATTAACATTTATCTATTGTCAACTAATGAATTTATATTTTATGTCATAGAAAATATATCAAAATGTCATGTTTTGAAGAATATCTAGCACTAGCGAGGGCGCAAGGCATTAAGAAGATGAATAAGCAGATAGCCTGGGCAACCAATCGACTTGAAAAAGACATAGAAGAAGCAAAAGAAGCATGGGACGAAGTACCAGAACAACCCCGACGAGCACATGGAAATGTATTGAGAGAACTAGATGATATGATAGAAATAGTGTGTAATAGATCAAGAGCTATTACAGACATGCATAAAGAAGAAGACATTTCAGAAGTAGATAAAACAGAGGAGACTGTACAACCAAAAGGAAAGAAAAAAAAAAGAAACAGAAAACAGAGAGCAGATAATAGGGCTGAAACTTTGGAAAAACAAGTTGGCCTACATGAACTAGCATATGAACAAGAACTATTAGAAATGAATGCTATAAAAGACACAAATGAACCAAAATTAGAAAGTGAACAGACAGAATTTAAAGCAGAACTTGAAGAAGTAAATATTGGCAACCTTTGGAATGAAGAACAGAGTAACATAGTCCAGGAAGAATTGAAACCCAAGGATAAAACAGAGGGTGAACTTACTAATGATTTAAAGGTGACAGATACATTAGAATGTCTTAAGATTGACTCTTTATTGACTCAAACGCAGGTACACGAGAATATTATTGAAAGTTGTATCGTAAGTCCATCAGAGAATGGCGGTCAACAAGAAACAAGTCCATCAGAGAATGGTAGTCAAAATGATTTTATAAGCCCATCAGTGAATGGCAGTGATGATTTAATAAGTCCATCGGAGAATGGCAGGAATCATGATAAACTAATGATGATTAATGAATCAGTGAACTTAATAAGCCACAATGAAGAGAACGTACCAATTGAAGATTTACTTCGAAAATTGGAGTCAAACTATAAAGAAGATATACTAGAACTCAAGGATAAATTTAACAAAGAAATGGAGAAATTAACCCAGAAATTTATGTGTGAATTAGAATCAATAAAGAAGCATAAGGAAGTTAAGAAAGATGAAACAATATCTACAAATTACAATGTTAATAAAAATGCACAGAATGAAAGTAAAAGAAATGTAACAAACTATGAATACAGTCAACATGTTAATAAGAATGTCATTAATGTCATTAATGCACAGAATGAAAGAAAAAGAAATTTAGCAAACTATGAATACAGTCACCATGTTTATAAGAAGCCAAAATCTAGATGTTTTTACTGCGGAAAAACAGGTCATTACCAAAATCAATGTTGGCATAGGTTGGCAAATCAGAGAAGAAACAATTATTATGTACAAAGAAAGTCATGTGAAAAATACAGTAAGTTAAGAAATAATGTATCAAGTTCTAATGAAAGATACCGAAGCAAGATGTATTATGAGAGGCCAAAGCAATGCCATAATATTTATATTAAGTTGATTGATGAACCAAACGAAGGTACACAAAGTAAGAAAACAACTGACGTTGTTCAGAAACCAGAGGAGAATATTAAAACAAATGAAGTAACACAAGTTACACGAAATCTAGGAAATAATTATGGTAACAAAGCTAAAAGATACACATACAATTTGAGGGAGAGATGGCAAACAGGCCATCGTCAACTACACAAGAACGATTACTCATGCTATTGAGTTAAACAAGGATGCTAAGATTAAATTGTCAATTGACAGTTCATTAATATTATACAGTCTGTAACTGTAAAATATGGATATCAAACAATTTGTATCAGTAATATAAACTGTGTAATATTTCAAAAGAATGAAAACTGTATTATGTTAAACCTATTCTATACTATTAATTAACAGTGAATAAAGTAAATCAAGTAAAAGTTAGAGACTATTATTCCGCATAACAATAAGACGGAAGTCTCAATGATGAATTGTGTGTTAGTCATACCTGTGAAAGGCAATGTTGTTGTGTTGTGACCTAGATATGACTGAAATGGGTCGACTAGGGGAGACAACAAAGTATATTACTCATGCGTGGTAATAACATACCTTGATGATAAGGAAGTCTTTGTTTTTACTACATAGGATATAGTTATTTAAATTATGAGTTGAATCAAGTCTTTGATAATTTCAACGATGTATTATAGTTTGGTAATTTACTAAACTCATTTATCTTGTTTATACTACAATTACTGGGTAATAGAAATGTTTTTTTCTCCTATGTGAATGTATATTGATGCATTAAATATTACATATAATGCTTGTACATTTAAAGTTTTTGTTCAAAACACTGACATATTTCAATTATCAGTGATATAGTCACTACATACTGTTGTCTTTTGTATGCATTATAAATTTATGACTACAAGTGCTTAGTCTAAAATGAATATATTTTACTCTACTTTGAGTTGTACACAATTTTTTGTTGTCTGGCACACGATCCTGCCCTACCAATATTGTATTTATAAATTTTGTTACACAAAATTTTATTTGAAGGGGGGACGTGTCACAGACTGTATAATTATGTATGTTTATATTATATTGTGTTTTACATGAAGTTGCATGAATGAAGAATACCTGGCTAGCGGAAGGACTGTCTGAGCGATCCTCATGTGTATATCCATGCTTTTGGGTGAGATCGCTCATGTACGTAAGGGGAGAGAAAGTAGTGAATAAAAGGGAGAGCAAAAAGGTGAACGGGTGTTGTGTGCTAGAACTTGAACCTGAGGACTGTGGCTGTGAATGTAGGATGTTACTACGACACTTTGTTTCTTGACTGTGATTGTACTTATACCAGTTGTGACCATGGATTTACTATGGATCTATTAATTCTCTGTACAAAGTGTAAATAAAGTTATTGTTTCACAACTACTGTTGCTCGTATGAGTATATTGAAGAACCCACAATAACAACAATGAAGTTCAAGTTGTTACATATATATATATATATATATATATATATATATATATATATATATATATATATATATATATATATATATATATATATATTCGCTTTGTTCATGGTTATTTTTGCCATTTTACCCCTTCAGACAATCACATTTTAATCCTTAGAAATGCGTGGTTAACTCTTTAATACAAATTGCAGTAAAGAGTTGCGTTTTTTTTCATTATGGCTTAAGGCACTTTTTATTGTATCCTTTCAACCGCGGGCCATTTTTAAATACACTGTTCGTGTTTTGAAGTTAAAATACTTGTTGTATTCTGTCGGAATTACATTGCTACCTAAAAGCAAAACAAATATAGTTTGACCATTAATTTGATTAGCACTATTTTATGGCAATCAAAATTCAAAGTGTCTTTTTTCTTGATGGCATAAGTGTTTTATAAATATAAAGCAAAAAAAATTCAGTATTTAGCCATATTTTTAAACTTTTAAAAATAGAATAGAATATCTTAATAGTGCGGAGTATTAGTACTTTGTAAATTCATATGCGTTTTTTGAGAAATCGGAAATAGCCTAACGCACTACTCCCGGTCACCGGAAATTACTCAAAATTCGGCAGAGAATTAGATCTTTTATTTATGTGAAATCAAAGTTGAATAAGTTTCATTTCCGGTAACCGGAAATTGCTGAAAAATTTATACAGAACTACAAATTTGTTTTACAATTACATATAAAATTACATCAGCTAGCTGTTACGTTACTAAAGTTGTCGTGTACACACATCAGCCGATCAAACACTATATTTATGTAAGACTCATTGAAATTATCAATGACAGAGTCAATGAAAACTACCGCTCTCTTGGGTATTTCTCTCTCTTAATAGTTATAAGGAAAGAGAGTTTATCAAAACGGAAATAATTCAATTTGTTTAATTAATTAAGCGTTAAACGTAATTATTAATTCTTAATTTCTTAGCGACTGATACCATTGTTTAGGGACAGTTAAACTAGTTTTTAAAAGTATAGAACCTCGATCTTCGTTTATAACATATTAATTTAAATACGAATTTTAAAAAATTAATTAAAACAGGCCTTTTTACTATAGTATTTGAAAAAAATTAATAACTCATGAATATAATAAATAGCTTAAATTAATTATTTCTCATTCTAAACCTATCGGATATATTTTTTTAAATGCAAGGTAATCTTTTATAGGACCTACATGATTAACTTTTTTTCTAATAATAAAAAAACTTTTAATAAAAACTATTAATCCTACAAATATTAGAGTAGTCTCCCTTGACAGTTTCTATTCGAATGTATTTTGTTTTGATTTTCGTCACGAAATACAGTTGACTTTTTAAATTAATTATATAAGAAAACAATCTATCTCTGTGTATATTTATTTTCAAAAATATTATTACAATACTTAGAATAGGTGTTTCTGGTTAAATAGCAATTATTAAATTATTTCTCATTCTAAATCTTTGGCTATCGGGTTTCGTGGGTTTTTAAATTTAAGATTATGAACACATTTGCTTGACGAAAATGATTATATACACTTAAATACATACTAAAATTTACTTTTATTAATACACCTACACTATTTTATGCACACATACAAAAAATAATATTTTAGCGGCAGGTACAACGTCAAAAAAACAAAACAAAAGGAAACTCCTTTATACTGAATAGTTCTACCTAACTACAAAAATGTAAAAATACATAGTACTAGAGCACACTAGCACATACATATATACATACATGTGTATGTAAGTAGGATGTGAGGTAGGCAGACAGGCGAGGTGGAAAGAAAGCAGTTTGGTAGGAATAACAACAGGTGAGAAAGTAGATAGGCAGGCAGCAGCGCAGGCAGGTTAGTAGATAGGTAGGTAAGTAGGCAGGGAGTAAGGTATGTAGGTAAGTGGACCTAGGTAGGAAGGGGCCTCACTCGGTATAGTGAGCGATTATAGTAGCCCATCATATTCATAGCGTTTTGCAATTATTAAAACGAACAAAGGTACAATAATACTCACGGGAAAGCCTGGGGAGATAAAACGAACCCTGCCGGGGCGTCACCAAATCGATTTTTCTTCCCACAGAAACCTCCACAGGGGTATTAGCAATAGCTTCTCAAATTTGAATGACAAACGAATGAAATCTTTGGTAATGCTTTAACAAACAAACCCACATATTCGTTTTTGGGGCACGGGTTTGTCCACACTACCCCCTAGACGCACCAAGGCGTACTGTATGAAAGCCTTGCGTGTATGTGTATCAACCTCTGTAATAGTGGGGTAGAACACACTTCGGCGACCGCCCATGTGTTAGAGACTCGTCCCTAGGCGCTCCAGGGAGCCACTGGTTATACTTCCTCAGGGGCGCCCCTAATTCGGTTTAATTATCAAATGTCGTGTGCCACCGTATCTCTATTGTAGGGTGCTCTTTAAAAAGCAAGTAGGCGCTCTCGGTAGAGCCCGGTGCGCTCGCTGTCGCCAACTGCCAGGGCAGCGGCGGGCGCTCATTATTCTACTTAGTGAACAATTATAGTAGCCTATCTAAACCATAGTGTCTCCCGGGAAAGCTTTTGGCCGCTCTGGGTCACTCAATCGCCGGGGAGCTGGTGGATGGACCTGGTGTAGTTTTACCACTAAATCTCAGAGGCGTAGCAACCCTTCCTGGCGCCCGGGGACAAATTTTCAATTTGGCGCCCCCCCCCCCCCCCCCAACTTCCGCCGGGGACAAACTTTCAATTTGGCACCCCCCATATATATTTTATATTTATAATGCAAAACGGTAGCTAAAATGAGCTTTTAATTTTTTCTAACCCATTTGGGCGCCCCCTAAGGTCGGCGCCCAGGGGGGGGAAGGGGTCGATAGAGATGCCTGGAAAAAACTCTGTTCACGAAGTTTTATTTCGATCCGATGAAAGATGTAGTAATTCATATAGGACAAACAGATAAACATACTTTCATTTCTATAAATGTAAATAGATATATACTTTAAGTAGTGTCCGCATACCCGCAGTGTTTCTTCCAGACTTTTTTCTCCGTGGGGGTACTTGATATTTTCGGGGGGGGGGGGGGCGGTCAACATTTTTCGGGGGGGGGGGGGGAGGCGGACACTAGTAAAAGTATTATGTTTACTATATAAATTCAGTCTCGTTCGGGGGGGGCGGTAGAATTTCTTCGGGGGGCTCCGCCACCCCCGGAAGAGATGCCTGGAAGAAACTCTGCATACCCGCACCCGGAAACTTAGTCACTATTTTCTTTGTTACATTTGAACCCTTTAGGTTAATCAATATTAACAAAACTGAACAAGATGCAACAAATACAGTTAACCAAGAAATTGAACAAGTGAAAAGAACGTTATCTTTTTATTGTTTTTAGATATAGAGTAGTAACAAACTACCAACAGGTTCAAACTCGCGACGAGGTACACATTTTTATTAAAACACAGATCTAAGACATTTTCCATTTAGGTGGGTTTTGCGGTACAGTGGTTTCTTAAGTCGTGGACAAGTGATTGCGCTTATCTCTGTTGAGTAGCTGTGTGTTCTGTCCTATATTAGACACATTTGTAAATATCTATCACAATATGGGCATAGAGATAATATAACAATAGCTTATCTTTGTGGACGACGCTAAACCTTGGCATCGACACCACGGCCTACAATTTCAAATTTGGTCCTTCAGAAATCTTTGCAGTCTCTAGATTAAAACTACTGTTCTCTTTTATGCGCCTACTGACCACATAACATGTATTTCGTCTGAAAGTCTAAAAACAGAGGCACGAATATATCTTCTAGACTTGTGAGGTCTACAGATTAGGTATTTTGGCAGTTATCTAAGCCCTTGCCTGTTCTGACTCAAAGCCTTATTCTTTCTCTATTGACGCCTTACGTAATATGGGATTGGGTTTTTAAGGCGGCATAAAGCTTTCTGTTGTTCCTTTTTGAGTACACTAGATTAAAAACTAACTAATTATGTTTAACCAGTAATTAATCAGAATAATCGGTCTAGATTTCAATTCTTGTTTTTGGGACACGTTAGTTGTCGGGGTTGAGCTAATGTCCATAGCATAAGGACTGTACCTTGATGCGGGCGATTTTTATTTGTTGCCCGTCGTAATAATTGAACTACGAAACTACTGTTGGTTGACGGGGCTTTTTCAAGGGTTTGATTTGCCGTAATGTTAAGGATATCATGCCTGTGAGGCTTTTGTAAGAACAAAATGCGTTAAAACACTATTTAATTATGCTTTTTTTTTTTTTTTAATAGGCCTATATTTTACGACAACATAATCGTAATGAGCAATAAAATGAATTTAACCAACTTTAGAATACACCTGTTTCGGCTAAATTGAATGTTATTCTACAAACTAGTAAAGTTAAAGATGTCGTTTTTACATTTTCGACTTATAAGCAATACAGTAAATTCCGATAACGTCCATATGCATACAAGCAGTGGCGTAGGCGAGGAGGGTTTAATAGTGATTTAATAATGATACTTTCTTAAACCTCTACTGGAGATAATGTTTGGTACCTTGCCCCCGGCAACTGGGTGGATTTGGATTACGACCAAGTTTTACTTCATAGTAAAAGGCTACAGTTTTAATTTAAAAAAAGAAACAAAAAAAAAGGATTCCCAAACAAAGTTTTATTTTTCAGAAATGAAGAAAATGATACAAATCAATAAAGAACAGTTTTCAAAAGAATTTGTATAAAAGTAATTATTATAAAATAGGAAGGTAGTATTGCATAGATAAAAATAAAATACTTGACACAAACAATATGAGGAATATTTTTATCAGATAAGAGAAAAATATATAATGTGGTTTGAAAATATGTACAGAATGTAGCTTTTGCAGATTAAAATGAAAATTCTTGTTTCATTTTTAAGTATTATAACAAAACATTTTTAGAAATTCTATATTAGGAATTGTGTATAATGTTGGAACTGTATTCCGAGCTTGTTTCCCTAGTGATAACCCATCTTTTATGTGCCACCCTTCCAATCAATATCCAGCTTTTTCTTGGCCAGTATCATAAAGCTGGTCATAGACTTGCTTGACTTGTGTATCACAATATGAATTTGAATGTTTTTCTGTAAATGAAAGAAAGGCCAAGTATTTTGATACTTTCTTTTGTGGAACTAGCCAAAGATATAAAGCATAAATTTATATTACTATCTCTACTATTTCTTCACTATAACTAATTACTTTGAAAAGATAAAGCACTGAACATGACGAATAACAAGAAACAAACATGATCAGCAAAGATAATTATAGATGTAAAATTGTGTTCTTCATGGCTGATACTTTGATTTGATGTCTTTACTTTAAGCTTACACATCAGTCTCTGTGATGTAAAATATAAAATATTCTTCAATAAAACTGTTTCAGTATATTACTTACATTAGATAAGCATATATGTTTGAGCTCTATAACAATCTGTGTTTCAATTATCATTCATATATAATACCCTCTATGTTGTACAACTCACTGATTTATTAGAATTTAAGAAAAGACAATAATTAATACAATATTTTGGATTAAAATCCATTATATTTATTATAACATATAATTATAATGCAATCTCTTGCTATAATAAATACTTTAAAAAATGAATTATGCTTACAGTACAGTTACCTGAGGATGAAAATAGGCACAGTGTATAGTCCACGGACGGCCAAACACTCATAGTCCTGAAAAGCAATTTACACATAGATTATCAAGAATATCTTAGCAATTACTAAATTAAAGCCCGCCCCTATTTAGAGTAATCTATCAAAGGAGTATCATTTTTGTTATATTGTAGACACAATACAAGGTAATGTTTGTTCTGTGATTTACATACTTTTATAAAAATAGATTAAGGAGTGTAGAGCAATAGGGTAAAGCAATAAAATTATATATATATATATATATATATATATATATATATATATATATATATATATATATATATATATATGTGTGTGTGTGTGTGTGTGTGTGTGTGCGTTCAATGTAAATTTATAAATTTTAGTTATGTCTTGTTATTAAATTTATTTACTCGACTGATCCAAGCTCACTTTATTTAAAAATAATATAGTGGGTAAGTATAGTGATTTCGTTATTCAGCAATAAAAAGCAGGCCTAAATTTTTTTAAATAGTGACGATTGCGAATGAACACATTAAATTCTATGCATTTCAATTTCTATGTCTTTCCCAACTTGATGCGTATTACTAACCGAGAACTAAACTATAGTCCTAAATAACCCTGACTCTAATTACCATTTCTTGGACAACCTGAATCTTTGCGATACAATGTTATAATATATTATTTTAAAAATGAACTTACCAATAATTACTAAAATCAATTGTTTTTAGTATTAACTGAGCCGCATACTATCTGCTGCTATTGTCATCACCAGAAATCTAGTATGTTGGCAAGGTTTAGTCTCTAAGTTCCCTACAACCTCTTTCCTCTCGAGTGCGGAAAACACTGAAATCATTAATCATTATTTCATTATGCCTAATACTTTAAAGGTAGTATTAAAGTAGTATTAAATAGTACAAGTCTTTAGTTATTGTAGGTCTAATGAATATTATTATTATTTTGTATGCTTACATGCTTTAAGTTTAATGCACAATATTGGTATATAATATATATAGTCTATAGGCCTATATATATAGGCCTATAAGCCTAAATATAACAGCAGCTTGAATAATGCTCATTAGCATGCATTCGCTATAAACTATAAAGATAAACAAATATTTCAGTTCAATTTAATTCTAACTAGTAATAATAAATAGGCCCTTTTCTTGTGGCAACAAGTTTAAAGTATAGGGCAATATTGTCTGAGTATAGGCTTATAGGGCCTATATATATGTGGGCTTTTCATTCCAATGCACCACAATGGATACTACACATGATCAAGCTTGACCTCTGATCTAAAGATTTAATAATTGGGCCTAACAAACAGTGAAATTACAATAAAAATCATGTAAATTGCTAATTTAACCTTCATACCTCCGATTCTGTGGATTCCTATTTCCTTCAAACTTTCTTTTTATGCAGCCGTATGATTAGATTCTAGACTATATTCTAATAAACATGCAATAACTACTAACCAGATTACTAGATCTAAATTTCTAGATTCTATGCAGTATGTACTAAACCTATAGGCCTAGGCCTAATATTTATTTTAAATTCCTATGCGATGTGTCGTGAACTGTAGGTTTCATGTTATTTTTTAATGGCGGAAATCAGTTTAACATTTCGTTTCCTTCCCTTTGTTATTCTATTTATAGATTCAAAATGCTTCGAGTCGGAGCAAAGTAAAGATAGGCTTATTATCCTTGAATTAGTCGGGCAATATACACAGCAAGTGCTGTTATATCCATGAGTTACTCAGTGATCAGATCAATGACAGAAACAGAGATCGCCATTCGCATGGGATTCAGACATACACACACACACAGAGAGAGAGAGAGAGAGAGAGAGAGAGAGAGAGAGAGAGAGAGAGAGAGAGAGAGACAGAGAGAGTTTAAAAAAATACGGACAAAATTGCTAAACTATGTTCATCTAATGAACATGATAAAGGGTTTTTTTTTAAAAAGCGGAATAGTTCGATAAACTGCTTACTAATTTCAGAACATTTTCATTAATTCATAAAAATGAATTGTGCATCCAGTTAAGTCAAATTTATTGTCAGATTGAATTGTCATCGGATCTTAACCTACACGTACTAAATTTAAAAAAAAATTAATCGATAAGAAGCCAGGATTAAGATAGAAACACAAAGGTAGCAAGTCAAATAAAACCTTGTAAAATGGCTGAGCTGTTTTTTGACTGTTGTCTGATCTTACACATGTAGTGTACAGTTCATTGTAAGAATACTTACAAGGGATATTGACAAAGACGAATCTAGAATACATTGAAATTATCATATAGGCATAACTGTTTTTAAGCGGCGTCAACGAATGACGTAGCAAAATACACCAAAAAAAAAAAAAAAACAACAATTTAATCCCAACACAAATGTGGTCAAACTTCAATCTTCCCTATATTGTCACCCCCCCCCCCCTTCTCATCCGTTAGTTAGACTTTAATTCTAGTTCAGTCCCTACTTCAGTATATTAACATTGAACTATACAAAAAGTCAATTTAATATTACTAAAGGTTTTAATTGAAATTTACAATTTAAATTGTATTCATAACTAAACATATTTTAAGGAAAAATGTTAAAATCATGTTTTAATACAATTTTGTAAAGATAATACAATTACCTTTTAAAACAGCTGCATACGTCACATTATTGCTAGATATGTTATATTTCTTGGCAACACAATAGTAGTCTGAGAAATGAATGTAAAGGCGTAATGGCCTACGCATATATTATGTTTTATATATTACTTTGCATAGTTTATAGATAATTAATAACTATATATAAATAAATGTATTCGCTTTGTTCATGGTTATGTTTGCCATTTTACCCTTTCACGCAATCACATTTTAATCCTTTGAAATGCGTGGTTAACTGTTTAATATACATTGCATTAAAGAGTTGGGTTTTTTTTCATTGTGGGTTAAGGCACTTTTTATTGTATCCTTTCAACCGCGGGCCATTTTCAAATACACTTTTCGTGTTTACTTATTGTATTCTGTCGGAATTACATTGCTACCTAAAAGCAAAACAAATATAGTTTGTCCATTAATTTGATTAGCACTATTTTATGGCAATCAAAATTCAAACGTGTCTTACTGCTTGATTGTATAAGGGTTTTATAAATATGAAGCAAAACAAAAAATGCAGTTTAGCCATATTTTCTGAAAATCTCAGTTACCTTGGTTTATATCAAAGGCCTTTATAGACAAGGTTGAAGATCCATTAAACTGTACTTCATGACGTCTGTTGTACCACATTGGTTGAGCTGTTATTTGAGAATCGTCTGATCTCACACACGTACAGTTGATGGTTTCATTGGCATGGGTGTACTCACGAGGGCAGTGGGATATTGACACAGACAGATCTTGGACAAATTTAAATGCTATTTACACCCATTTTACGACGTCTTTCTTCAAAAAGTGTTATTTTATTATATAATTATGCATGATTTAAAAAAAAAATGCTTTTACTTTATAAAAAATCAAATATCATTTGTATTCATACCTAAAGATATTTTTAAAGAAACCTTTATTCCATGCTGTAAACTGGTTACATTCGGATACACAGAAATATCAATAACATTATTGCTTATGTCGTAATGTGTCATTGGATAGAAATTACATGAAGCATCAAATAAGTTTCCATTGATTTCATGTGTTGCATTTAAATTCATCACATATTTATTGGTCTGCAAAATTTAAAATATTATTTCATTTAGTATCCAAATATAATATAAGTAGGTTTAAATAAAGAAAAAAAAATCTACTATTAATTCTATAAATAGTTACTATGGGGTCGTCTTTAAATGACGTCACACTCGTAGGGGGGAGGGAGGTCCGTAATTTTGTGAGGGTGTGTAATGAGGAGGGGGGGGGGTCAGATGGTGTGACGTCACTTTTTTGCATTATAAAAAGCAATGTTAGAAAACGAATTTTAGCCGTTATTTCGAGGTTTTAGGAAACGGTTTTAATAAATTGTAATTGGACTTGATCAAAATACTCTATGTTGACAGAGTTCTGACAAGATTTTGGAAAAATATCGATATTTTAAGAAAAATTCAACGGAAATTTTGAGGGGGGTTGTAGGCTGAAGTGTGACGTCATTTTATAAGGGGGGGGGGGTCTACCTTTTTGTGACGACGTGTGACGGAGGGGAGGAGGGAGGTAAAAATCGTCAAAAAAGCGTGACGTCATTTATGCATGACCCCTATTATAAAAAAATATTTATAAAACAATGCTTAGATATAAAGTATGGATAAAATGTAGTAGTAAAAAGTAGTAAAATGTAATTTGTAAAGTTCTTGAGCCTTAGCCTTAAAGTTACCATATCTTAAATGATATATTATCTTAGAACAAAAATCCACCGTAACTGTTAAAGCTCAAGTCAAAATGTAGCTTTATATTGTTATATTTTATATAATAAGAAGCGAGTTTAACAATTCTCTATTAATTGTTTATATATTTCTCTTTGTATGATACAAAAATTAATAATAGCTGTTACAAAATATTTCAACTTCCTGTAAGATTGTGAGAATCTGTGAAAGTTGCAAATTTTAAACAAAGCAACTTACGTTATTGTAATACATCTGTAATTGACACACGCCCCCAGGATAAATTCCAACAGCTTCACAGGTAATGAACACATTTTCATCGTTTACATCGTATGAACAACTTACATTGTCTGACCTTTCTGTAAACAGATCGTGGTGTTTGATAACAGAAAGAATGTGTTGTTTTAATACATTGTATGCAGAAAAATATTATCTTATTCACTTACTGTACTTGAGAAGTTCACAATCATCCAACATTATAATATCACCGCATTTAATTCCAAATGTATCACAATTTTTACGTTCCAGTGGGATGTTCACTAGGATCCCGTCATCTGTTTTGTTACATCTTGATCCTTCAAAGCCTTGCCCTTTATAACAGTACGAAATGTCATTGCACAGAACATTTAATTCAGACAGGTCAACACACTTGGAAACGTTTACATGAAAGTAGTTGACTGTGTTAACTTCTATAGGACACTTTTCAAGCTGATCTGAAAAAAAATATGTTATTTACTTAGTTGCACAATTTTAGTTCAAAAGTAAGAATATTTACTCTCTTGTGAACTGTTACTAAAACAATTTTATTTGAAGAATTATGAATTAACTTTTACGAACGTGATTAAGAGTTAATTTCAAAGGGCGTTGTCGGATGATAGAACTGAAGATTTTTAGATATATAGTCGAATCTCCACTTCGAGACCAGCTTTGGTGTATAACATGCTCAATTTATACGAACCTAAAGCCCAAATGCACTATAATGACCACAATTTACTGGGGTCATTAAGACAGATAAAAATACTTCATACACACACACACACACACATATATATATATATATATATATATATATATATATATATATATATATATATATATATATGAGAGTAAACGATTATTTTAATAAATGTCCCAAACATTGCAATATTGTTTGATGTATCTAATTCACTAGTGATGGTCGTCGTTTGAAACTGGGAAGTATTCACACTCAGGCAGATTTAGTTCTGAGAAAAGAAAAAAAACAGTTAAAGAGACAAAAAGACGACAATCGTGATTAAAAGCCTGTTTGTTGTTTCTTCAATATTAATTTTGATATGAGTCAGAAATAAATTGCCTATACAGTATAGCGTTGGTTATTATTTCATTAATCTCGTATACATGTGTAAATAAAATAGTAAATTTCGTTTCAAGAGTGTCAAGTAATATGTTTTATTTTTCTATACATCAACATTTAGCGTTATAGAATGCCTGTAATCGCTGGTGAAAATTCGTCTTCTATGTCAACACTAGGTGAGCTAAAAATAGCAGTAACTCCAACCTTACGCCTGCTGTTGAGAGGCCAAGTTTCCTGTACTTGGTAGGTTACCTGGCTGAAGGTACACTGCCTTAGTTACCGTCTTAGTAAGGGTGAAGTTGTTCAATGAGCTTACGATCTAATATAATTGTTTATATAATTTAATATAGATATTTATATAACCAACATCTGCAACTTGAAGCAACAAACTATTAGAAACCATTACAATACTTTACACTCTTTTCAAAATATACAATACTTAGTCAGCATAATATATACATATATATATATATAACACTCACACACACATATATATGTATAGGCCAATATTATATATATATATATATATATATATATATATATATATATATATATATATATATATATATATATATATATATATACATATATAAACACGCTTACGCCCACACACACATTCTTATAAATAAAAGCCAATGTGCGAACTTCTCTCTCTTTCTCTCTCTCTCTCTCTGTCCGCAAGTTTTTTTTTGTGATCAGTATGTTCAGCGATAAAACTATGGAAAGAACACAAAACTAATGGCGTTATCTTATAATTTTAGAATATGAAAAAAGAGCTATTTCGTGTACCGAAGGCTTATATATATATATATATATATATATATATATATATATATATATATATATATATATATATATATATATATATATATATATATATATATATATATATATATATATATATATATATATATATATATATATATATATATGCGCCATAGTGCTCACGAGAAAGCCGGGTGTGGGGCAATTCGCCGAGACGTCAAAACTTAAATTTCCCAGTATTCTCAACAACTTCGTTAAGTTTCATGGTGATCTAATGAAGTATTGCACAGGTGACAGGAAGAGCCACATACTTTTCTTTATATGTAGGCCTATATAGATTCATTTTAGCTATATATTTCCTGTTTAAATATTAAATTAAACCAAGGGAGTAGGCCTATAGTTCAGTTTTAAGAAATAATTTAATGCTTGTTTTGTAATTACATAATTTTTGCTTAAAGAAACAAAATGTAGCTCCAATTTATAAGCACACACATAATTATATAGCATCTACAAAATTCAAAATAACATCAAGTATTGAGAAAAAATTTAATGCGATTAACTTACATTTGTATGCATATCTTTATGTGTTGGTACACATAATAAAAAGATACCGACACCCTAAGCTTTTGTTTAAGTTGATAAAAAACGTGTGTCTGTTCTAATCTTAAGTAACAACAACTAACAATGAAGTTAAACAAAGTGTATTTTCTTGTTGTTTAAAATATATAGCTGACATCGTCACAAGTACTATAGGAAACAGGATTTTCCTATACATTAAACATGTCTGTTTAATGAAAGATAGCACAATCAATCATCACGGACTGACAACTTCAAAATTATAAATCACAAATTTTTATACATTTTTAAAGCAATAAAATAACATGCTAAACTGATTGCTGTTTAAGGTATCAGAGTACTAATTTATAGGTTTCAACTCAATTGTTGTGCAATCATTATGTACCTAGTTAATAATATGGAGTCTCTCTTAAGATTGTAAAATGAGTAAAACAGTGTTTATATCGACATTTTTTATGATGGTGAAGTAAGGCGAGTTTACGGTAACGAAATAAAATAAATTGCGCTACTAAATCCTAGATGTCTTTTTTTCAGATTACTGGAATTGTTGCTAATAACGTGCATTTTCTTCAAATCGTAAAGCCAGTATACTTTTAAAAAAAAACATCTAAGTTTGATAATATTTGTTATAATAGTGACTACTCAACATGAAAAGTTAACGACAACTAACTTTTAGTTATACTTAACATAACAATATCGACATGATTGACGAAAAAATTACAAATAAGAATAGTTCTCTGTCAGAAATGTATTAGTCAAAATAATAATCAAATCGTTCTTAGAATAAGAGTAACAATGTGAAACGACACACATGTGAAACTAATTAATGACTATTGTCATTAAGGTGATTTATATTACATCGCATGTATTTGTCTTTAAAATCTTTTATAAAAATAAAACACGCAATATACTTTTGTATCGGTACATGTACTATAGCTTAAACATGAAGTAACTTTAAAAATGTTATTTTATTCTATAAAATCCTCCCGGCATAGACCCTTTCCTCGTTTCCTTCATATTTGACCACATCATAATGTCCTTCGGTCACGGGGAGTGTCTCCAGTATTTCAAGATAAGGAGCTTCATTTTCGTGAAGTGACTCGGGAACAATTTCTCCTGGTGCGTGAGATTGTTGAATGCCAATAGCCTGAATTGCTTCTACAATTTGAAACATATCTTTTGTTTTTCAAAAAAATAATTTTAAAATTACATTATTTGAACGCATTAAAAAAAAGTATTATTTTTACAACGTGTGCATGTGTATAAAACACCCTTTCGAATATTACGATCCATTGGGCAGGTGAAGTATAGTTGATCTGTTTCAGTCACCTCGGCAAAAAATATATAGTGCGGTCAGCATTATTCCCATGCGCCTTTACTTTCCCTAACGCGATTCAGGTATCCACCAGAGCTGGATGGACTCAGAGCAGTAGCGTACGCAGGGGGGGGGGGGGGGAGCAGGGGGAGCGGCCGCTCCCCCTCGGCCATTTTCAGCAAAGTGGCGCCTTTTTGGAAACTTTTTAAACTCACAGTTTTAAACAATGATATTTGTTAAAAAAATATTTTTGGTCGGCACATCTATGTAAATCACAAGATTTCTTTTCATGCAACAATTAAGCATTATTGTACTAGTCTAGTAGTGTCTAGGTTTACAACACGTATTAACAGCTGCATCAGTTTGCCATTCTAAAAAGAACCATTACGATGCATTGCAATGTTTAAAAAACCTCTACGGGTAGTATCACTTGGCAAGAGGGGTGTTAAGTTTAAGGCAACTGTATAATGTATTTGCTTACGAATAATTGAATTAGAAAATGTTATACATAAAACCACACATAATTACTTTATATATACAGTTTGAATCGTGTGATTAATTTTTTTAAAAATTACAATACAGAAACAAATACAACTGATGTGACACCTCTATTTAAATTTACTTATGAGCAAACTGCGTAGTGGTGGGGACATTTTGACAAGATCAACAACGTCATCACGATGAAGTAGTAGTATTCTTACAGTTTGGGCGATAG
This sequence comes from Physella acuta, assembly GCF_028476545.2. NCBI lineage: Eukaryota > Metazoa > Mollusca > Gastropoda > Physidae > Physella > Physella acuta. The sequence continues at coordinate 133,773 of NW_026732256.1, forward strand.
TGATTACGATTACAAATTATATGAAACAGTTACAACCCCCCTCCCCCATGGACGCCACTGTAAAAAAATATTTAAATCTATTTCTGTTAAATATATTTGTGTAATATATATGTATGTTTAGAACAGTCATCTAAAAACTGATGCTATGTCCACTCTAAGTTGGTTAACTCCCCCCCCCACCCCCCACACCTCACCACCACAATTGTGTAGAGCGACATTAATGTCACACCTAGGTATACACTGGGTTGGATAATTGACCTAAAGTGACCGGACACTGGTGAATGAAGTTGAACCCACCCCCCCCCCAACCCACCCCGAACTGATCTGTTAAGTACATGTAGAAAAATGCGTAATGATGTACCAAAGTACGATGCCGCCAGAAAATTAGCTTTCTAAACGTAAAACTCTGTGAATATTGTTTTTGCAATTACCAGTAAAAAGGCGTGTGATCAATACAGTGATCGAACCCATAGCTATCACTATGTTAAAAAATGATCTTTAAAGAACACAAAGAAGCAGTAGTTAATTAAAAATACATGATCTAATCTAAAAGCCCGACGTTTAGTTAAATGTGGGCTGTTATTCCTGTTTTTCTATTATATCGAAGAGCGTGGTTTTATACCAACTCTGATTTTAAAAACTTTTATTATGCTGTAATACTTTAGCATTCATGATGACGATATATTAAATTCTGATTATAAACAAAAACATTTTGTAAAAACGAATAGTGTTAAACAATTTGATTGCATTCTAAAGTAATTAATTATTTATTTTGACATTTATAATTAAATGTGCAGATATATACATTTTTATATTAAGAGAGTGATTATTTCCCCAATTTCACTTGTCTTAAATAATTTCCCAGGAATTATTATGTAAGAAATTTGTTTACAAGAATTACAAAACAGATTGTATTACGTTCATTGTTTTTGGTTGTAGTGTGTGTAGATTTTGTGTGTGTTTAGATTGATACGATTTTTATTTTGTCGGCCTACATTGTGTGTTTTTTCTTATTTCTTCAGAGTGCTACTTTCAATTTATTTTACATCATAGCGAAGTAATGACAAACAGCTAGTAATTATATATATATATATATATATATATATATATATATATATATATATATATATATATATATATATATATATAATACACATAGATAGAACGGTTTAAAAATTCGGCGCCTTTTTTTGCTCTTTTCGCTCCCCCTACAACGAAAACCTGGATACGCCTCTGACTCAGAGACATCCTATAAACTTGAGTCCAAGATTCAAACTTTAGAATTCTGCATCAGCAGTCGAACGCGCTTCCATAGGACCATGTCACTAATTGTTTGAAAAAGTTAACAGTTTAATGTGCTGATCGAAAATACACCTGAATGATGTTTTGTTTTCAATTTTTTAAGTTGTTTCTACTATGGATATACACGTCAACATTTTATATTTAAAAAAAAATTAAATGTACAATCATTGACTAGAACTAGATTAATTTTTTCTCCTAAGATGCATTACAACTATATGTAATGTGTTGCCCTCCCCATCCCCGGTAATGTTGACTTCAGGCAAATAAAGTATATAACTTTGATAAGCTATTCAGCTAACTGAAAATAGAAGACTTTCCGATTATAATGTTTTACCTTTTGTTCTGGTCACGCCCCTAGCATAGTGCCAACCGCCAATCCCCCCTCCCCTCTCACACCGTTGAGACGCCACTGACTATAGTAAAATATTTTATACAGCAGACAACAATATTGAACCTTCGTTCACGTAGAAAGTTTCATTCCAGTTGAAATAAAAAATGTTGGCTATAGAACATAATGAAGAGGAATGTTTTAACTAAGCTTATTGAAATCTGTCTGTAAGAATATATACACCTGAAGTAATCTATGCATATGTTTTCAGTAGGTACTTTTTATTTTTCAGGAGAAAAAGTAAAAATCTTATGATATGTTAAGTCAATGTTTTTAAACCTTTATTTATTTAGACGAATTTCTGTAATTAATACTATATTAATCAAAGCTTGAGCTAAAGAGTTTTTAGAAATTACGAGTTAAATATGTTTAACTTTTAGCTTTTGTAAAATATTCATTTAATGAAAAATGCTCATTATCAAACAAGAGCATTAAAGTATAGTATGTTTACTGTGCTCTTCAGCTGTCCAGAGATACTTAGTGATTGCCATAATATCAGCTATGAACAAGGAAGTACATTTTTAGCGCAATTTCCATACTGGCAATTGCGTTTAATAACGCGTCATTTCTGGATGGATGGATGGATGTGTGGATGTGTGTCCGCAGCCTTTAAGTCGTATCTCCTCCTCAACGAAGCAATATCGAGGACTAGTTCCGAAAGCAAATATGTTAAGCAAGTTCCAATGATGAACATAGGCCAAAAAAATTCCCGGAGTTTCTTCCTGGATGTCCCGGAAAAGCCAAAAAACCTCGAACAAGTGCAGTTTTTGCTCCATATCTCGACAACCAGACCACTTAGCGACTTGAAACATTTACCAATCGATTCCTGCCATAATTTAGACCAATATTGCCAAAGAAAGTCTGTGAATTCTAAAAAATTAATTAAGGAAATTGCGCTTAAATTGTCACTAGACGTTTTATTAATTTATTTTGTTTGATCGTGCAATAGTGAGTGAAGTGGCTGAATATTCAGTTTTCAAAGTTTTAATATGTTTAAAAGTAAAGACGGAGTGACCTATTTACGAAACATTAAAAAAATATGACGACTCTTGTAACGTGACGAGATTAACGTTAGGTTAAAAAAAATGAAAAATATTTTCAGATTTAGAAAGCATAATATGCTCTCAGGCGTCTGTAATGACTGCACATATTTTACACAAATTATACCGCATACATGCGCGCACATACATACACACACACTTAGTCACACGCAGGGTAATCTCTACACTTAATCAATTCAAGTTTAAAATTCCTCTTTCTACATTGTGCTATTATTTAAGACATCGATGATTAAGAAATGAAATTTAAAAACTTGTTTGACATGAGGTCAAAGAATCCAATTAAAAAGCACTATCAGGTTTAAACATTTTGTTTCATTTTTATCAAAAATTTACAAACTTCCGTAACATTTAAATTTTCATTCGCAGTTTTTAATTTTTAAAAGATTAACATGACTCACTAATTGTTTCTGAGTTTCTTTCATTCATCTATGTATAAGCTATTCTGTTGAGAATAGAAGGTGCTAATGAAAAATAAGTACATTTAAAAATCAATAAAAACGTTCTTATTATTTTATTTGTAAAGTTATAAATGCATTTAAATCGTTATTTCATTATGTTCTACATAAACTAAGACGACTAAAGCATATTAATTCTATTTCACCAGCCCCAAGAACAGTATGAATCAAAAGTGTTCTTTCATTTTTGTTTTAGCCACTGATAACAGGGAATATATAATAAACGATAACACAAAATGTGATGGCATACCGTGGTGAAATATAGCAGTTATAACGGTGCTTTTATTTTCAAGATGAAGTTGATTGAGAATAAACGTAATAAAATATTCATCCCCAGCTTTGCACCAGTTGTAAAGACGTCGTCAATTCTCACATAGGGATCGTAAGTGCTAAAGAAATATTAAAAAATAACAACCAAAATATTTTAAAATGTCGACAGAACATTTAGCTTTTTCGTGTATTGTAGTTGCACAAAATTTGAAATCGACATTTTAACAAATCTCAACAGAAGAGCTTAGTTTTGCAATTTTGTTTCTGTATTTCTGTCGGGTGTCTGCTTGCCTGTGAGTTCGATACTGTTTCAATTATTATTTATGTTGATTCAATTTCACATACGAGAATTATATCCAATTTGTAGCTTTGTATCAACTTTTGAGCGCTTTCTGATAGCCGGAGGGGGTTCTTACTCCATTTCTAAAAATGAATCATTTTTTTTTTCATAAAGCACTAGTTTTTCTTTTTATAATAAACACATTGTTTTTGGTCATTAGGGTCATCCATAAATGACGTCACGCTTTTTTGGACGATTGTTACCTCCCCCCTCCCCTCAGTCACACGTCGGCACAAAAAAACAGACCCCCCCCCTAAAATGACGTTACACCTCAGCCTACAACCTCCCTCAAAAATGCAGTTGAATGTTTTTTTAAACATCGATATGTTTCTAAAATCTTGTCTGAACTCTGTCAAAATTGAGTATTTTAATTAATTCCTATTACAATTTATTAAAACAGTTTTCTAAAACGCGAAATAACGTCTAAAATTCGTTTTCTAACATTGCTTTTTTATAATGCAAAAGTGTGACGTCGCACCATCTGAAACCCCCACCCCCCTCATCACAGACCGTCACAAAATTACGCCCCCCCCCCTCCCCCCTACGAGTGTGACCTCATTTATGGACGACCCCATTTGGATCGCAGTTCTTATTTTTATGTGATTCTATTCTATTTTTAGAAAATGCATTAAAAAGGTTTTAATGACAAGTTTTTATGTAATGCACTCAAAGGGAGAAAATAAATCATTAGTAAAGTTACCTATTAGATAATAAAGAGGCCTTCGCTTTTGTTTATAGTTATTTAAATTGTAGGAGAAGGTGGGACTAAAAGTTACACGAACAAGTAGACACAAGTGGCCTGCGCCAATATTTTGATCACTTAACTAAAATTCAAAACTATTTTTAAGACCCTTAAATGAAAGCAAACATTTAATGGTAAAATGAAGCGACTCGTACATTTTATTCTTCATCAACTTCAAATTCGAATTTTCAAAGTGGGTTTTATAATAGATTGACGATAGAAGCATGTGGTTGTATATAAAACGTTTATTGGGTCTAACTACATGATGGTACCACACGGAGAGAGGAAGGAAGTACAATGCACAAGGGACATCACTCAAGATAACAATATAAATATAATACTAATACAGAAGAGTGAGTTCCCTTGACCTCACAATTATCTCAATCTATTACATCCCTTTACCCTTAGAACACAATAACACATCTTTCAATAGAACAATTGATAGTATCCTAAAATCACCAACTATATTGTAACATGAACATTATGGTAGATTACATCCTTACAAACAATGCACAATATGTTACAACATAATTAAAATACAAAACAATAATGTCAAAGTCCTCTTGACCTTTAAAATCATAGGTCTAACTTATTTGGGACTTTGATTGTCCTGCTTGACCTTCTCAGTGGCTTTTGATTTGGTGACTCAAGATTCTGACCATCTGGATTCTCTATCTCAGGAGGTCTAGGATTTAAATCATTAACTCCAGAATTTACATTTTCTGACTCCAGACAACTTGGTTCACTCATATCAACAGAACTTGGTTGTGGAACAAACTGAGTTGGTGTGAACTGTTCAGATTTGGTGGGATTGACAGATTCACACTTATTATCTGCACAACTTATTTTTAACTGGTCTGCATGTCTACGGACAATAAGTCCATCATTTGTTTTTACTTTATAAGATACAGGTCCTGTACATTGAACAATTTGACCTGGTATCCATTTTTCCTTTCTCCCATAATTTCTTAGATACACATTATCATTAACTGCAAATTCTCTTTCAATGGATGATTTGTCATGATTTACTTTTTGTGTATGTTGATGTTGGGAAACAGACCTTTGAACAGTTGGATGTAGTAGGTCAAGATGAGTTTTAATTTTCCTACCACATAGCAATTCACATGGTGCAACATCTGTTGTTATATGAGGCGTTGTGCGGTACTTGTCTAATAACCTGTTTACTCTTTCATTGTCACATTTAGCTTCTTCTGTTTGATGTTACCCTTTTAGTTTCTGTAAGTGCTAATGATGTTAGCAAAGTTGTTTGATGATCACATTCCTTCTTACTAATGTATTCTCTTTAAAACATTTGAAATTGCCATATCACCATAATCATTTATTAAGTTACAAATACTTTGTTTAGGCAACTCTGACTTATAATGGACTGCATCTTCTCCATCTTTTATATTATCTTCACAAAGGGTTTTAATTTCTTATTTTATATGGCCTTAAGTCATCATTCACAGACTCTTCAGGCCAACTATTCTTACAGTACTCATATACTTTTATTAAGCACTCATCTTTTTGTGTTTCTCTTTTAATATCATTCACATTTATATTGGAGTTATCCATGATAGTGAAGAGAACAAATACATCTTCTGGTACATAGCTCAGGCTCTGGTTTTTTAAAGGTAATCTACTAAGACTATCTGCACTATTCTCAGATCCAGGTTTGTATTTCAATTCATAATTGTATGCAGTTAGTGTGATAGCCCATCTTTGAATTCTTGGAGAGGCATACTCAGGTAGGGTTTTGTTTTCTCCAAATAAACCTAGCAATGGTTTATGATCTGTAAAGATGGTGAACTTCCTACCAAACAGAAACTTATGAAATTTCTTAACACCAAAAATGATGCCTAAGCCTTCCCTATCTAACTGAGAATAATTTTTCTCAGCCTGGTTCAAAGATCTACTGGCAAAAGCAATGGGTCTGTCACCCTTCTCATCCATGTGGGACAAGACTGCTCCTACACCATCTGGTGAAGCATCACATGTTAATATAAGTCTTTTCCCTGGGTCATAGTGAGTTAGTAAGGTGTCAGAAGACAAAGCCTCTTTTGCTGTATTAAAAGCAGTATCTTGTTGTTTACCCCAGTGCCAAGTTGCATTTTTCTGTAGCAGCTTGTACAGTGGTGATAGTTTACCAGACAGATTTCCTATGAACTTTGCATAGTAATTTATTAAGCCCAAAAAAGCTCTTAGTTGTTGGGTATTTTCAGGTTTGGGTGCTTCTTTAATGGCTTTTGTTTTCTCAGGTTGAGGTCTGATGCCTTGCTTGCTTAATATATAACCAAGAAAACTAATTTCTGTCGACATGAATTGACATTTATCTTTGTTTATCTTTAAACCTTTTTCACCAACAATTTTCAATACTTTATCAAGTGTTTTAAGATGTTCAGTGTCATTCTTACCAGTTATGTACACATTGTCAAAGTACACACAAACATTTGGAATGTCCTTAAAAATACTGTCCATGACAGCTTGGAAAATTCCAGGGCTAGATGATATGCCAAAACATAGTCTTTCATATTGGTAGAGTCCTTTATGTGTGTTTATTGTCGTATAGACTTTTGAATCTGGATGCAGTTCTAGTTGAGTGTAAGCATGACTAAAGTCTAATTCAGTGAATTTGTCTCCTCCTGCCAAATTCAAAGAAATTTCCTCAATGTTAGGTATAGGGTACCTATTTAGCTCTATTTGCTTATTCAGTGTAGTTTTATAATCTCCACAAATTCTTATAGAACCATCCTTCTTTAACACTGGCACAATGGGCGACGCCCAATCGGAATAGTCTACCTTCTTTATGATGCCATTAGATTCCAATCTACTTAGCTCATTTTCAATTTTATTCCTCATTGCATAAGGTGGAACTCTAGCTTTGCAGTATCTTGGATTTGTGTCTTTAATGCTTAACTTCACTGTTCTATCATTTAGTAATCCAGAGTTACCAAAAACACATTTATTTTCAGATATAACTCTATCTAGTGAAGTAAGACTAGATTCTTTTACATTCTTCAATGAACAAATACTCTCCCAATTTAACTTAAGATCACTTAACCAGTTCCTACCTAGTAATGGTGGTCCATTTCCTTCAACCACAAGAAGAGGAAGTTTAACACTTTGACCATTATAACTTACATGAACCATACACTCTCCTATTACCGGAACATTGTCACCAGTGTATGTTGTTAGACACTTGTGACATGGCTGTAGATACACTGATCCTCCTGTGACAGCGTCAAAATCTTTCTTTGTTATGACTGTTAGAGATGCTCCAGAGTCAAGTTGGAAGCTGATGCTCTTACCGTTGATATAAACTGGTACATTGATGGGAGCATGACTTATTGATTTCACAGAGAATAGGTTGAAATCCGGCTGCGAATCAGTTTGAGCATTTTCACAGGTAGAGTGGTTCATTGGTTGGGTTAGGTAGTCTTGGTGAGAGTTAACATAGTGATGCCTTTGGTTGCGGTACTGTCTTGACTGGCTAGATTTAGCAACAGACGAAGACTTTGCAAAGCAGGCCTTGGCAATGTGACCTTGCTTACTGCACTTATAACAAGTTGCAGACTTGAACTTGCACCGATGAGATGCATGGGGACCTTTGCATCGATGACATTTTTGATAATTATTACTAGATTTAGATCTAGGATTTGAACGAGCAGGCTGTTTAGCATAAGTTGGAATGCTCTGATGGGGTTGATGTTTATTGACTAACCTGCTGTTTACTGCATGGATCTCTGAAGGTGCTAAAGATCTCGCTGCATCAGATGACTGCTGGAATGAAATTGCAAGTTGTATTGCTTTTTCTAATGTTAGATCTGACTCGAGCAGCAACTTTCTTTGAATATCAGGGCTGTTTACACCTGTCACAAACTTTTCACATAATCTGTCAGACAGCGTGTCTCCAAATTCACAAAATTCACTTAAATGACGTAAAGCAGCAACATATTCTGATATTGACTCGTTTGGTTGACGAGTCCTACTGTCAAATCTAGCTCGACATAGAAACTTTGATGGTACAGGCGCATGGTGGTCTGTTAGAAATTTGCTCAGCTCGTTAAAGCTCTTGGTAGTTAGACTAGCTGGTGCGCATAAGTCTTTTAGTAGCCTAAATTGTTGAGGCCCTATGACTGTTAACAAAATAGCTCTCTTTTTGGCTTCTATCGTCACGTTGTTTGCTTCAAGGTAAAAGCTTAACCTATCTAGGTAATCCTGAATGATTTCATCATTCGAATCAAATTGTTTTATTTGGCCATACAGCGCCATTATTCTAGAAATAATTAGCCAATAAGCTCTAGCAAACCTCTTTTTTGCGTAAGTAGGTGCTCTTTCTAGTAGATTTTCATCCTCGTCGCTAGATATAATAGATTGACGATAGAAGCATGTGGTTGTATATAAAACGTTTATTGGGTCTAACTACATGATGGTACCACACGGAGAGAGGAAGGAAGTACAATGCACAAGGGACATCACTCAAGATAACAATATAAATATAATACTAATACAGAAGAGTGAGTTCCCTTGACCTCACAATTATCTCAATCTATTACAGGTTTTGAATTTTTAAAATTTTGATTAGAAAGCATATATTTTATGAAAATATTTTTTATAATGTTGTCCTGTATGCAGCCTTACCGATTGGTTACATACCAGCAACATTCTTTTTCTTAAGTCACCTTTTAATTAAATTTATGAAAAAGAATCAGTCAAAAGTTGCTATGGGACAAGTTCATACACTGAATGAGGTAAGAAGTCACATTGTGATGCTAGGCAACATGTTTTTTTTTTAATCCGTCCAGTAGCTTGTGATCTCTAAAACTAGGTAATCTACCCCTAATTAGTTCGTGAAGTGAAAATAGTTTATCCTCAACGGCCCCCTAATCAAGCGATCGCTTGAATTTTTTAATGTTGTTATCTCCACTTTAATCAAATAGTATAGTACTTTTTTAATATTAAATTTTAAAGAATAATTAGCAATGTGATAGGATTAAATTTCGATATTATTGCAATGCCATCGAAGAACTACCGCTATGCTAAATTTCAGCTCAATCGGACAATAAGAAGTGGGTTAATTTAATATTTTCAGAATTAGCAGAGCTACACAAAGTTCTTACGCATACTGAGCGAACTAAATAAAACCCTTCAAAAAAGAATAATAGAAATCGATTGCATGTTTAGGAATATCATTGGTGATAAAATTATTAAAACAAACAAACCTTTTATCATTAGCACAATAAAGACCAAAGTTTTAGAGTTAGAGATAAGTGCAGTGAGATAGATTAAGAATTACACAACGGAGACAGAAGCCCTTAACATGTAAACAGCTTTTATTGTTAACCGGCCAGACGGAAGTGACGAGAGACACAAGTAAGGGACATCACTCAAGATAACAATATAAATATAATACCAATACAATTATCTCAATCTATTACATCCCTTTACCCTTAGAACACAATAACACATCTCTCAATAGAACAATTGATAGTATCCTAAAATCACCAATTATATTGTAACATGAACACTATGGTAGATTACATCCTTACAAACAATGCACAATATGCTACAACATAATCAAAATACAAAACAATAATGTCAAAGTCCTTTTGACCTTTAGAATCATAGGTCTAACTTATTTGGGACTTTGATTGTCCTGTTTGACCTTCTCAGTGGCTTCTGATTTGGTGACTCAAGATTCTGACCATCTGGATTCTCTATCTCAGGAGGTCTAGGATTTAAATCATTAACTCCAGAATTTACATTTTCTGACTCCAGACAACTTGGTTCACTCATATCAACAGAACTTGGTTGTGAAACAACTGAGTTGGTGTGAACTGTTCAGATTTGGTGGGATTGACAGATTCACACTTATTATCTGCACAAGTTATTTTTAACTTTATAAGACACAGGTCCTGTACCTTGAACAATTTGACCTGGTATCCATTTTTCCTTTCTCCCATAGTTTCTTAGATACACATTATCATTAACTGCAAATTTTCTTTCAATGAATGTTTGTCATGATTTAATGGAACTATTTTTGAATTGGCATCTGAAAGTATTATGCTGTTATTCAGATCCTTGACTGACATAGATTTCTTTGATTGATCAATTTCCTCAGGTAATCTGATAGTGCTTTTTGGTAACCAAAAATACTGTTTATGAGTAATATTCTGGACCATATCACTTTGCAACTGTGATCCAGTATTTGAAGTGGGTGTATTAAATGGCAAAAATCTTTTTTTTTTTTTCTTTTGATGTTACCCTTTTATTTTCTTTTAGTTTCTGTAAGTGCTAATGATGTTAGCAAAGTTGTTTGATGATCACATTCCTTCTTACTAATGTATTTTCTTTAAAACATTTGAAATTGCCATATCACCATAATCATTTATGAAGTTACAAATACTTTGTTTAGGTAGCTCTGACTGATAATGGACTGTATCTTCTCCATCTTTTATATTATCTTCACAAAGGTTTTTATTTCTTATTTAATATGGCCTTAAGTCATCATTCACAGACTCTTCAGGCCAACCATTCTTACCAGTTATGTACACATTGTCAAAGTACACACAAACATTTGGAATATCCTTAAAAATACTGTCCATGACAGCTTGGAAAATTCCAGGGCTAGATGATATGCCAAAACATAGTCTTTCATATTGGTAGAGTCCTTTATGTGTGTTTATTGTCGTATAGACTTTTGAATCTGGATGCAGTTCTAGTTGAGTGTAAGCATGACTAAAGTCTAATTCAGTGAATTTGTCTCCTCCTGCCAAATTCAAAGAAATTTCCTCAATGTTAGGTATAGGGTACCTATTTAGCTCTATTTGCTTATTCAGTGTAGTTTTGTAGTCTCCACAAATTCTTATAGAACCATCCTTCTTTAACACTGGCACAATGGGTGTCGCCCAATCGGAATAGTCTACCTTCTTTATGATGCCATTAGATTCCAATCTACTTAGCTCATTTTCAATTTTATTCCTCATTACATAAGGTGGAACTCTAGCTTTGCAGTATCTTGGATTTGTATCTTTAATGCTTAACTTCACTGTTCTATCATTTAGTAATCCAGAGTTACCAAAAACACATTTATTTTCAGATATAACTTTATCTAGTGAAGTAAGACTAGATTCTTTTACATTCTTCAATGAACAAATACTCTCCCAATTTAACTTAAGATCACTTAACCAGTTCCTACCTAGTAATGGCGGTCCATTTCCTTCAACCACAAGAAGAGGAAGTTTAACACTTTGACCATTATAACTTACATGAACCATACACTCTCCTATTACCGGAACATTGTCACCAGTGTATGTTGTTAGACACTTGTGACATGGCTGTAGAGGCACTGATCCTCCAGTGATAGCGTCAAAATCTTTCTTTGTTATGACTGTTAGAGATGCTCCAGTGTCAAGTTGGAAGCTGATGCTCTTACCGTTGATATTAACTTGTACATTGATGGGAGCATGACTTATTGATTTAACAGAGAACAGGCTGAAATCCGGTTGCGAATCAGTTTGAGCATTTTTACAGGTAGAGTGGTTCATTGGTTGGGTTAGGTAGTCTTGGTGAGAGTTAACATAGTGCTGCTTTTGGTTGCGGTACTGTCTTGACTGGCTAGATTTAGCAACAGACGAAGACTTTGCAAAGCAGGCCTTAGCCATGTGACCTTGCTCACTGCACTTATAACAAGTTGCAGACTTGAACTTGCACCGATGAGATGCATGGGGACCTTTGCATCGATAACATTTTTGATAATTATTACTAGATTTAGATCTAGGATTTGAACGAGCAGGCTGTTTAGCATAAGTTGGAATGCTCTGATGGGGTTGATGTTTATTGACTAACCTGCTGTTTACTGCATGGATCCCTGAAGGCGTAAGAGATTTCGCCGCATCTGATGACTGCTGGAATGAGGTTGCAAGTTGTATTGCTTTTTCCAATTTTAAATCTGACTCGAGCAGCAACTTTCTTTGAATATCAGGGCTGTTTACACCTGTCACAAACTTTTCACACAGTCTGTCAGACAGCGTTTCGCCGAATTCACAAAATCTACTTAAATGACGTAAAGCAGCAACATATTCTGATATTGACTCGTTTGGTTGACGAGTCCTACTGTCAAATCTAGCTCTACATAAAAACTTTGATGGGGTAGGCGCATGGTGGTCTGTTAGCAATTTGCTCAGCTCGTTAAAGCTCTTGGTATTTAGACTAGCTGGAGCGCATAAGTCCTTTAGTAGCCTAAATTGTTGAGGCCCTATGACTGTTAACAAAACAGCTCTCTTTTTGGCTTCTATCGTCACGTTGTTAGCTTCTAGGTAAAAGCTTAACCTCTCTAGGTAATCTTGAATGATTTCATCATTCGCATCAAATTGTTTTATTTGGCCATACAGCGCCATAATTCTAGAAATAATTAGCTAATAAGCTCTAGCAAACCTCTTTTTTGCGTAAGTAGGTGCTCTTTCTAGTAGATGTTTATCCTTCGTCGCCAATGAGATAGATTATGAATACAACGGAGACAGAAGCCATGAGTATGTAAACAGCTTTAATTGTTAACCGGCAAGGACGGAAGTGACGAGAGACACAAGTAAGGGACATCACTCAAGATAACAATATAAATATAATACCAATACAATTATCTCAATCTATTACATGCAGTTGTTTTTCTGTCTATGTATTAAGAGAAACGTAACTATTATTAACTGCAGTAACAGTAACAAAAACAAGCTGAAAATTCTCAGTGTATTTGCTGGGATATTTATTGACTCCAGATACAATACATTTTAAACAACAATAAAAAGCATCAAAATGGTTAAAAGGTGTTTCTGATTTAATTATGGCCACAAAAAACATTTAAATAAAAAAAATTAATATGACTTCTTGTTTTATTGATTTTAAAATGTGTAGATTTAAATTTACAATTATATATATATATATATATATATATATATATATATATATATATATATATATAAATATATTTGTACAAAAATGTTTATTAGAATAAACAGGAATTTAATAAATGAAAAAAAAATACATTATATTTTAACAGGAACATAAAAAACTTTTATATAACTTTAACTGTAATAAGCCACATATAATTAGAAATCTCCATTTACCTAAATTAATGTAGAGCACAAAAAGCTACTTTTAATATTATTAAAAACTTAAAAAAAAAAATACTAAAAGTTTTTAATCACCATAATCATAAAACTCAGTAATAATTAATAATTAACCTGACAGTATAAAACTCGAAGGTAAAGATAATTTTAGATTCCTTCATACATTGATTTTAATTTTAAACAAACATTTTACTAAAGCATGTATTGAAAGTTGAAAATAAAACTATGTCAACATATTCATTCTTTTTTTTAACTGCTTTGACCTACAAGATGTGTTTTTGCCAAACTAAAAAAAAAATCTTTATTAACACTCAAAACCTAATATGTATTTAAAGCATAAAGCATATTAAAAAAGCATATTGAAAGTGTTGTCATACAGTTATCAGAAATACAGAGAAATAGGATGAATCAATAACACTAAAGTGTCATTTGGTGTTCTACATTATTCATTAGTAGAATCAAAACCTTTTAAAAGTATAATTTAGTTGCCCTAGCAACAAGTGTTTTGCCACACTGCAATGTTAAAAGGTATTCAAACTCAAAACCTAATATATACATTTAACTCACACAAATTACTTAAAGCATGAATTAATACATTCAAAGCAATATTTATTGTAGCTTACTACACCATTCATACGTAGGGCTTTGATTTATTGCAAAAATTAAGTTTCCCTTTTTAACCTGACAGTCCATGGAACAGATGCAGTAGAGCTCATCTGTTTCTAGAGTTCAGTAAATGTTTGTTTCATTTTTTTTCAAAGAGTTCTTTAACCCATTATAATTTAATTTAAAAGAAATTAATACTGTATGTAAAATTAGTTTAATCGTTACAAATTATAATATCTGCTGGTCATAGTTAAACCTAGTTTATTTACATTACTGTAAGGCTAAGTTTTTAAAATTATTTTTACAAGCTATATTTTATTATTTAAAAAAGTGCTAACAAATAATACAGTAATCAGTAGAAAATTTATACATAAGACCACTATAAAATTTTATAATGCACATGTTTTAATAATACTACGCTTTAAGTTTGAATATGCAATTTCCTATGGGAGAGCTTTTGGAGCTAAAAATAAGTGCATAAATTGTATTAAAAGTTCCTAAAATATGCATAAAATCAAATTTTAATTACTCATGTAATTAAAACAATAAAGCAATTGTTTTTCAATATTCATAAACAAGCTTCATGACATAACTTGATTTTTTTTATTCCAATATATTCATTATTAGATATTGCACTTAAAAGCAAGTAATTTATTTGTAAATTAACCAAACAAGGCACATTAATATTGAAGCAAAATGGTGTCCAGAAAAATGTGCAATAAGAATTTGCAAATAAAAACAGCTTAGAAAAACAAAGTGTGCAAGGGATGTATTAAAAAAAATGTATAATGTAAAGACTTTAGCAATGAATGAACACATGCACAATGAAGCATAATAAAACCTTTTTTTACAAAATTTGACCAGTAAAAAAGTTAGTATGTGCAAGTTTTTCTGTTTGCTAATTTTTTTTTGGGAATGAATAAAAACATTATTTTAAGGATTGATAGAAAATGTTTAAAAAAATAACAGAGAATTAGATAATATACAAAGCGAATTAGACACTTCATTAAAAATATCTGACTTTCAAACTCTTAACAGTGTTGGCACAGTAATTGCATTGAATAACAAAAGTTGACTTTTATATGTTCTTCAAAGTTTAAGAAGTCAGTTATACAATGAACCTTTTACTGAAGGTACTAATTTTAGTCCAAGTTATTAATCATTGTAAATTATACTAAAGACTGGATACTTATTTCATGAGCAAATTATGAAAAATAAGGTATCTGTTTTACATAATGATTGGTTAAAATTTATTATTCAAAATTTGTTTTTGAATTTAAATCAGATCTATCTTTTAAACATGATTAAAATATATATTAAATATATATTCATAATATTACATACAATTTGACTTAGAGACCTAAAATAAAAAAGTTATAAGGTTTAATAACATATTGTGTACATTCATGCAAGCATGCATAAACAGCTCAATTTTTTGTTTTACTATGTTTTACTTACACAGACACAAGAAAGATGGCCACTAGTGACAACTCTGAGTGAGACATTCTATTGCATCAAGATAGACATTGGACTTCTAGACGTTTGGGTTACAACAATGTCAACAACATTGTCTGTTTTATTGAACACAGATTCAAAATTGTAAAATTAAATTGCTGCTAGATTCTGGTAATCTATTAAATAGTTGCTCTATTCTAACTTCTAAATTTTCAGACCAAAACAACAAAAGCCTGATCATTTGTAAAGGAAAAAGGTACACAATATTGTGACACAACATGTGCTTGAGTGGAAACCCAGGGAAGGGGAAAGAAAAAGTGCCCAAGAATAACATAGTCTTCTCTATGAACTAAAGACTACAGGGAAACAAAGTAAAGATTACTGTTTAGGCCGTATGCTCCTCAAAGATTAAAGAGGACTAAGTCAAGTATGTCTGTAAGAAAATCTGAAGAAAAGTAAAGTATATTATCTATTTAATACCTTTACTCCAATTTATTTAGCAACCTACACTTTCTTAATAGTTATTTGATTAGTGGTGCATATATTTAAAGAAGATCATTTATTTCTGCTTCTTACTGCATAATCAAATAATTTTTTATTGCATGTCCACTTAAACATTTAATCTTTTACAATATTTTTTATCATGCCTATTTTTAAACTTCTCTGAGATAGTTATTTTCATCTGGTTGACTCTGATCATCAGGTCTGTTTGCATTGACATTTTGTTGTTGTAGAGTTGAATCAGTCAGTCTCTCAGAACTGTCTTTCAATTCTAATTGAAAAAAAAGAATACTAAATAAAAAGTGTTCATGTATAAACTAATATAGCATTTTTGTTATTTGATAGAATATATTCCTCCTTAAATTTTAACTACATATTTTAAAAAAATCATTTACTTAGAGACACATCTTATTACAAAATATATCCATGTTTGGTCAAGCACTCAAAGTTGTGCAGGTACCATTTTTAAAACTAAAATTAATAATATACATATATATATATATATATATATATATATATATATATATATATATATATATATATATATATATATATATATATATATATATATATATATATATATATATATATATATATATATATATATATATATATATATATATATATATATACATCACTATTTATTAAATTAGTAAATAGGTTTTTTACAACATTTCCAGACTGTTTTTATTAAGGATTTTTTAATATAGTATTCACAAAGAATTTAAAGTAACCATTAACTCAAATAAGTAATAACAAAACATTATTGTTGAGTTGATTGAACAATGCTAGCATTCTTTTAAATGGGGAACAGGGACAGAGTTAAATGAAAAAGGGGTAATCAATCTAAGGTGTAATATCAGGAGGTTAATTAACTGGAAGAGGTTAATTAACAATAATTAGCTTTCTCAAGGTTTCAACTTTTTACATGTGATTCAATTAATAATTGTTATATGCTTATTGCTATTTTAGAATAGTCAGTAAAGTTCCCTTTTCAAACCTGACGGTCTATGGGGCAAGTGAAGTAGAGTTCACTTGTTTCTGTGACCTCTGCATATAAAGAGATAGTGTGGTCAGCACTACGCCCAGCCACCTATACTTGACGTGAGTTAGGTACCCATCAGAGTTGGGTGGACTCAGGGACGGTCTACTGATTTGAACCCAGATTCGAACTCGAGACTTACGGGTTAGCAGTCCAGCTCTCTGATGCTAGACCACTCCGTCCCTTCTATTTTAGAATAAACTCTGCATAAGGTGAGAAATAAATTTGTTTAGCCAGGTCTAGAAAAATAGCTAATACAGATTTCAGCTTTATGATAACATATGATTTCATTTGAATGTTTTAAACATCGAATAATAAACCTTTTTCTTTTAAAAAATGTGGTTTCTCAATTTTTAAAAAAAAACAACATACTTATTTGACAGTCGGAACCAAGAAATTTTTAGTTTAGTAAATTTGAATATTTCAGGAAAAGGATTGAACAAAGAAGGGAATAAATTTTTGTATATAATCACTTAAACGATTAAAAGAAAAACAACACTAACCTTTTTGGATAGGATGTCTGTAACCTCCTTTTCTAGATGATCGAGTTGCTCCTCCGTGAGCATCTCGTGCGTCGCCTTATGAACAGCTGCCATTAGTGCGTTGACCTGAATAGTCCTGTTAAAACATTTGAATCATTACAGCAGTGCCAGGCCAAATGTTTATTAGAAAGGTGAAGAATCAAAATTAGTTTCCATATTAAAATTAAACAATGTTTAGATAGTTTAATGTTTTTACGCCAATCTGAAGTACTTGACATAATGGCTCTGACTAGTCCTCTCACTAGCCTAGACATGATAGCAGAGATGAAAAGACTGCAGGTGGTAACAAAAACAAAGATAGGCCATTGACCCAATACTATACATTTTAATAAATTCCTCTGCAAATTACAAAGTGCAGTAACTGTAGGGTTTTTAATTTACTACTTAGTTAAAGAAAACATTAATTTTGTCAACAGATTCAAACCCCATGCTTTGGCATCCGCTATCCAATGCTGATGAACTGGCGTTTCCCTGCTGCTGTTTCCGTTGCCATTCAGCTTTCCTCGGGCAGTCATGGAAAAAGTGCTCCTCGGACCCGCACCTGTAGCAGGCTTTTCTCAATGACTGTTGTTTCTGGGTTAGGATGTCTACAAACTCCTCTTCTAGACAATCAAGTTCCTTCTTCGTGAGCTTTGTGTGCGTCACCTTACGAACAGCTGCCATTAGTCTGTCGACTAGGGACTTAGCTTCCAGGATGTCCTCTGTCCTTCAATCAAACAACACTTATTAAACTTAAACTTAAGACATTTGAATCATTACAGCAGTGCTAGGCCAAATGTTTATTAGAAAGATGAAGAATCAAAATTAGTTTCCATATTAAAATTATAACACGTTTAGATAGTTTAATGTTTTTATGCCAATCTGAAGTACTTGACATAATGGCTCTGACAAGTCCTCTCACTAGCCTAGTCATGATAGCAGAGATGAAAAGACTGCAAATGGTAACAAAAACACTAGATAGGCCATTGACCCAATACTATACATTTTAATAAAATTCTCTGCAAATTAAAGTACAGTAACTGTAGGGTTTAAATCTCACAGTTTTTATTATATTTGGAAGCAGTTTATGATTCATAGAGGGATAGTAAGGATAATATTGTGTAATGTTGTGTGTTATGTTTAACAAAATTATGTGCACAGCACAGCTATTTTCAAGTTGTCAATAAAACATTTTTGGTACTATATTTGATTTTAAATATTTAAAAGATTATTCTTATATATGCAGATCTTCTTTTCATTGTAATTTTAGTTTTTATTTTATATTTCTGTTGAATTTTCAAAAACAAATACAACCATACAACCATAAAGTAAAAAAAAATGGAACAAGTAAAGTAGAGTTTACTTGTTTCTGTGACTTCTGGCATTTGAAGGGAAAGTGTGGTCAGCGCTATGTCCTGCTAACTTTATTTTCCCTTTAGTTTAATAGGTAGCTAAATGAAAATTTTTAAAATGGTTTATGAAGCCATTAAAGCCACCAAACTAGGCTATTCAAAAATAATTATTTTATTTAAAAATAAAAAAAAATATTATTTCTTACAATATATTTTACATATATACAAATGTTGGCTGTTAATCTATTGTTTATTCTAACGTAAAATAGTAAGTGACTAGGTGCTAGTTGCAAAAACCCAAAGGTTAATCTAAGATTAGCAGGCCAGGGAAAATCTAAAATTTAATTAAATGTTATCAGCACTAGTTTATGGTTAAAGGCTACGAGCTCTATGCAGGTGCATGCATGACACATAGCGATGGGAAGGCGCCCGAGGTGACTTATGTTTGGGTCTTTAGATAATTTAGATAGCCTTATGTTTTTTGTGTCAATGAAGTGGCTTGGACTTATCCTCTCACTAGCCTAGTCATGATGGCTGAGATGACTTGGCTGCAAATGGCACCAAAA
This sequence comes from Physella acuta, assembly GCF_028476545.2. Taxonomy (NCBI): domain Eukaryota; kingdom Metazoa; phylum Mollusca; class Gastropoda; family Physidae; genus Physella; species Physella acuta. Next base: position 153,496 of record NW_026732256.1, read on the forward strand.
TCACCAGATAGGCCACTGACACAATACTATACATTTTCATACAGTTCTCTGTAAGTGAAGGTGCAGTTACTGTAGGGTTTAAATATTACAGTTCATACTACATTTATAACCAGTGTATAATGCATATAGTAGGGAAATAAAGAAAATATTATGTAGTGTATTGTATTCTGTTAAGAAAATTGTGTTCATAGCACAGCTGTAGTCAAGTAGTCATATTTCTGCTACTAGGTTTGATTTTCTATATTGTATAGATTTTCTTTAAATACATTGATCATATTTTTCATTTTTACTTTCTCGTATATACGAAGTATAGAGAAAGTATTGTAATCGTGCACAAAAATCACTTGAAATTTTAACAATTTTCACCGTATTACACCTCAGTCCTTCATCACATCCGAAGAATAGAGGACTTATTTTAATCGGGCAAAAATTATCAATCCAGATTTATCAAATTTAAGAGGTTTTATGCGTAATCCAGTCTGAAAAACTGGACTTTGCAATTCTGTCCGTATGTCTGTCTGTCTGTCCGTGTGTAAACACGATAACTTGAGTACCGTTAAAGCTAGGTTGATGAAATTTCATATATAAGTATTTTATCAAAATCGTAGATCCGTATCAACTTTTGAGCGATTTCCGATAACCGGAAGTGGTATTTTTTCTACTTTGAATTTTTCAAAAGCCTATAACTTGAGTACTATTTCAGATAGATAAATGAAATATCACATGTATGTAAAAGATCTAATTCTCTACCTTCTGTTAAATTTTGAGTAATTTCCGTTGACCGGAAGTAGTAATTTACGCTACTTCCGATTTCTCAAAAAACTAATGTAAATTTTTAAAGTACTAATAATATTGCGCACTATTATGCACTTTTTGATTTGGCGTTAACTTGATGTGCAATTCTTTTGTCTACTAGATTTTATTCTATTTTTAAAACTTTAAGTATTCAAAATGGATTAAAAATCATGTCTATAGCCCGGGTTCCCATCCCCTGTTGTTTTATATAAGAATATTCGAGAAAGTTTAGGGGAGATCACTCCCGGTTTATTTTCTGTTAGTTTTTATTATTGTACTATTTCCTTTGCATATGGATGAATAAACATAACTATACTAAAAGTAAGTAAAGTTCCCTTTCAAAACCTTAGAGTCAATGAGGAAAATAGAATTCACCAGTTAAAGTTAATGTGACTTTTGGCACTAGATGGGATAACGTGGTCAACACTATGCCTTTCTGCCTAGACTTTAAATTTACTATAATGGTAGCTAAATGAAAAAATTTTAAATGTTTCATACAGCCGTTAAAGTCAACAAACTATTCTACACTTAGATAATTATTTCATTTATATATTTTTTAAATACTACTTTGTTAAAGAAAACATTAAACTAGTCAAAATCACTATGTTTATATTATGTTTATATATGTTAATATGACTGTTCTTACACCTACTTGAGTGGTTTTCTTTCATGAAGTGCATCTTGATTTTGAATGGGATGCTTCTTCTTCTTAAAACAGCCTTTTAATTTTACATGAATAAAAAAAAAGTTAATAAAATTTTAATTTAAAATTTACTAAAAAAATTTCACAGGTCAGTCAACATAGAGTATACTGATACATTTGAAAAACAATGATTAACAAAAATACCATTTTAAAATGCAAAGTAACAGTTAAAATTCAGATTACAACATTCCCTTTTAATAATATAAAAGTGTGAGAAACCCTTTTCTGAAACTCCGACATCCCCCTTATCACACATAAACACACAAGTTCAAATTCTCCCTTTCCCTTATCAAGAGTGTTATATCCTTTATGGACAATATTTTGAACTACATGTTTACCAAGTAAATCACTAAAAGCTTTCTCTTTTCTATTATTAAGCAGCACTTCTGTTTTTTTAAAGGCTATTTATTTGCTAACTTCCAAATATTTTTTGTTCTTGAGACAAACTAAGTTTAAGTAAAGCAAAAACTATGATATTTGTCCCAAGTTAAATCTTAGTTAACATAAAGGAAGATCTACAATGAATGTGAATTCTTTCAATAAAGAAAATTTCTCTTACTAGAAAGTTAAACTTTGTTCTGTTCTATAGGTTCTATATTAATATCAAAACCTAGCTAACAAAAAAGACTGTTTCAAAAACATAACTCACTTTGCATTTGCTTAACATAATTATTTTTAAAATTATATACATGATGTGTAAAGGATATATTTTAAATAAAAAGAAAAGTAGAATACAATTATAGAACACTAGCCATGGGTACCCGTTTTACGTGATTTATAGTCCTATATCTTTTTAGTGTTGTACTTATTTGGAGAAAATAATTTATAAAACAGTTATTTGTCAAAACGCTATGTGCTTTACTACACGTTGAATGATATTAAGGACAAAATAAAGAAATAACTAAATAGCTAGAAATCTGAAACATTTAAAATAACATAGGCTACTAATACCTATTAGAAAAATTAAAATCAAATCATATACATTATTAGTTAACACAACATATTAAATGCACATACTGATTAAGAAACATAAATGATTCAGTTAAAAATCTGGTTGTTCAATGGTCATTGTGTTGCTTTTTAAAGTAATTTGTATTAGTTTGACAAATAAAATTGTCTACATTTCATAGCCTACGTCTTGATAAGTAGATTCATAGCACATGTCTTGATAAGCAGATTTATAGAATCTAGATTTAAATCAAATATGACTAAAAAAGTTAATTTCTTCATATTCTAAAATTGGAAAATGACCCCGTTAGTGTTGTATCTGTAGTTTAAACATGTGGCAGGTGATGTCATTATTTATTGCATTCACTACTATAAACACTTTACCAGTTGCATAATTAAAAATGTGTTTCTACACTCGAATATTGCTTTGTTTTTATTTTCTTTCTTTAAATAAAAAATAGTTTATACATTTAAAACATCCAACATATTATTTTCAATAAAAATCTGTATCTTTAAGTTCTCCATATATCGCTGAACATACTGATCTCTTAGGCTCGGGACATGCAGACAGAGAAGTTTGCACATGGGCTTTTATATATTAGGATATGTTATTTAACTATGCAGCATTTAGAAAATTAAAATTATTGAAATGGTAGTTAGAAAAATAGATGTGGAGTACAAATAAAAAAACAATTAGACTCTTTTTATGTTTAATTTAACATATTAATTCAGAGATTTTGTAAGGTAAATAGCTAAATTAAAAAACTGTATAAAATGCACCACTATAATAGTTATGCTATTCTGTCTGTCTGTCTGTGTGAACGCTCTAGAGAAAACACAAGGAAAATAAAAACTTGCATAGACAAGCAAAAAACTAAACTTCCGTTGAACATGAAGCCACATGGAACAAATAGGGAATTTTCAAAACAAAACAAAATTCCACATAAATAATGATCTAATTGATTGGTGATAATTACCGCCTTATTTATTTGTCTAATCCTAGAATATCTGCTGCGTCCATCATCCCCCGAACTAAATATAATTTATATAGAAAATATTTACTTTTACCAGCGTCCCCCATCTCCAACGAACAAATTATAATTTATAAAGAAAATACATAATTTTACCATTGTCCACTCCCACCCCCAAAGAATAAAATATAGAATTTAAAATGGCAAGCCGAAAATGATGCACGATAATAGTAAGGTAATTGATAATAGAGACAAAAAAAAATGTCCAATTTTAGAAATTTATGCAGATATATAATAAATTACCCAAAAAGTTCAGGTTATAATGTCGGTTTCGAATAAAATTCTGTCTCCAGTTAAATTTAGAACCTGTTAAGGTTCCTATTTCAGTTAAATTTCAGGTTGTGGTTAAAGTTGTGGTTAAATTTCTATTTGAGTCAAATTTCGTCTCTGGATACAGTACTGTATTAAACTAAATTTCATTACTGGTTAAATGTGAGTTTCCAGAACGTCAGTTCCAAATAAACTTCCGTTGTGGTAAAATTAGGTAAGGTTAAGTATTTAAATTTCGGTATCTGGCTAAATTTTCAGATCCCGTAAAAGTGCTGATTCTGAATGAAGTTCACGTGTGCATACATCTGTGTAACTAATATTAGTTTCAACTCACCTTCCCACAAAGTTTTGATCTTTTTTCTGAATATGAATATGATTATTATTATTATTATTGTGCCTGTTGGTACAAGCACACCAACTATGATCCGAGTTGTATAATCTGTTGGCCCTGTTAAACAAAAATGTAGTTTTAAATTAAACACACTATAAAATGAAATTCACACCAATGTGTTGTATAGAAGTAAACGTTAAATATTTCCAAGTGTATGTTCAGTTAATTGGTAGTTGGCTGTAAAACAAGCCAATCTCAAACAATGTAAAATGATTTTAGTTAGTTCAGATAATTAATGCTCACGTATATACAAATAATCTATTGCCATCATTCCTTAGAAGTGACTTAAGAAAAAGTTTTAATATCGGAAACAAATACCAACCTAATTTGAGACTTGTGCTTTTTGGAGGAATCATAAGCAATAAAGAATAGAAATAATTGGTAGGCCTACATATTGAGTAATACTATTGCTTGTAATTTATGCAATAAACAGTTTACCATTATCTTTAGCAGTTTTTCCTTCTATCTTACAGGAATGAATGGCTGTCTGGAGCACTTCACCACAAATTTCAAGTTCAAAGGTCAGATTTGCAATTTCAGAAGAAATCAGCCCAACATCAGTGCAGCTGCCACCACTAGACTTTACACCATTCTTATATATGACAGAAGTGCAAGGCTCATTACCAGAGCGACAACACAATCTAATTTCAGATGCTGTCAATGTTGAATTTGGCCAGCAGTTTTCATGTGTTAATATTTTGCCATCTGCTGACAGTGTGCTTGTAGTTTTATCTAAAGCTGAAAAATAAGAATTTGAATGGTAATTTAACCAATATTATACACATTTAAAAATATCATACAATCGAACTTTACTAAAGAATACAGATGCTATTAAAAATTAATTTTGTTTTAACCATGAAATTTTTGAAAAATTGCATAACCCAATCAGTTTGAATGAGCTTTATATAGAAACAATATGTATCAAATATTACAATAAAGAAAACCAAATGAAGGGATAGCTTTGAAGAAAACCATTAATAAATCTAGTTAAAAATATTAAAATGTGCATTATAAAATAGAGGTACTTTATGAATTTGTGACTGAATATATTCTGTACCTGTGTCTACCTTTAGCATTGAATGAACACTTTTTGTCAATAATGCTATGTGAGTATCAAATACCTCCTTCCATGTATTCCCATTGTATTTTAAATTGACTTTAAAAATTGAATATTAGTCTTCTCTGAAGACAAGTCACAAACTTGGAGGAGTTATAGATGGATGCTTTTAAGGGAAATTATAATTTATATATTCAATTGTAGATAAAAATAGAGGTAAAAAATAAAGTAGTTAAAACTATTTTTTTACTTCAATACCTAAAAAAGTAGTAATAACAGCCAAGGCTTGACTGTATAAAAATAAATGATTTGATGATGTTCATATTGAAGCTAATTCACGTGATACCTCATTACTGAGGTAAACAGTGAAGGTCTAGGGAAAGCCTCTCTGGATTTTATTTCAGTCATTTAAATTATTAGCCACTTAGAAGCACTTTTTTTCCTCCCAGCATATTAATGAAAGCAGGTGTTAAATTGTAACAATATCCGCTTTAAACGATGATATTCTTTAGTAATTATACATCAGTTGTGTATAAACAATAAAACCTAAATATATTATTGACAATAATAAGTTGGTAAATTATATGAGATTAAATGAATGCATGATACAATAGTTTATTGCAATACAAGCACAGAAATAAATGTATTGTTTTTAAGGGCATTGGCGGGTGATGAAAACCAAAATAACCAAAATGCTAATTTCTAAACAGAATGCTATAATATTTAGCATAAGGTTATCATAGTTAGCATATGGCTGCCATCACCAAGGCAACTGCAGAAATTGTTGGCCAGCTTTTTATTTTTAGACTTAACTTTTATTTATAACTATATGCTAGATATGATAGCATTAGGTTTATAAATATGCATTTTGGTTACTTTGGTTTTTATCACCCGCCCATGCCCTTAAGAGTAATGGCAGCAAACTTACAAATCATTTCTGGTAAATTTTTAATAGTGTTTTTGTTGAGACCACCATCTGAAGACTGAATTATAACTTTTATTTCAGCTTTACTGTACTGCATTCCTGCAGTTCTGTTGATTGTGAAATGTTTAATGTCACCTGAACAGTCGTTGCAGTAGCAGCTATCAGGTGTGACCTTATTTTCCGTGGCAGATGTAGAAATAAGGCAAATCTGCAGTAAGAATATTTTAAAAGATCATCTTCTTAAGTAATTATATAAACTGTGTTAATGGATATTTAAATACATATTTTAATATTTGCTAATAATAAATGTGTTAATATTAGGCCTATATTGTTTATTATGAAAGTAGTAATGCCAGGCTTAAATTATTTACACATTCAATGTGACAGAAAAACTAGTAGGTTTTCCTGCATTAAAAGTGATCAGTAATGTATGATAAGCCTACAGTATGAATTTATTTAAAACAAAGTATACTATAATTAGAGCTGAAATACAATACATAATACATAAATAACTACAAATGTAAGCTTCCAGTACACAAATACAAACAAGGATTCAGTAACATTAATCTAAGATGATTGTATTTATTTAAAATACACATATTTTAATAAAGTAGAACCTTTGCATTTTATTTTATGCATCACCAGTCAATACTGATTTGTTGTTTTGTTTAATTTTACACAACATAGTATATATTACAAAGTGTAGTAAAGTATGCTACTCTTTGAGACAGGGTGAGCCACAGCAATTATGAAGTAGTATGTTCCAAATTAGTAAAAGGTGAACTAAGGTAAATCTGATATGCTTAAACCTGAATTCCTATAATTAAATATAATTGTGTTTGTGTTGTCTTATCTCATCAATGTGTCTGTGCCTGCTACAGTTTTTAACTATGAACAATCTCCCCTTCATGTGTTCAACCGGTTCCATGACAAATGATCTCAGGGCAAATTATTACACAGAGAAATGATATCAAGATAAAATATATCATGACAAATTGTGTTATGGATAAATGATCTAAGACAAAATATCTCACACAAAATATTTATAGTATTTGTGATTATTTTAGTCAATTTTACCATTTTTTTTTGTCAGATGGATTTTAATTGCTTTTTTCTTACACATGATAATTGAGAGATTTAAACATAACTTTTTTTAAAAATTGTTACATAAAATGTATAAGCCTTGTACATTCTTTTAATTTACAAAATAAAATCAGTGATTTTTATTTTAAAATGTTTTTTAAAAAAAGAATTCAATGCCTGTGTGCTACATATCTCGCACATATAAATATCATTTTTATTTACCTCTTTAAAATCATTTGTGCTTGAGTTTCGGGTTTGTACAGTTACTGTTTTATCCCATGAGCTACCAGCATCTGAGAAATCCACTGATCCTTTCATGACAAAATAATCTTTGTTTATAATGAGCGAGCTCTTGCATTTTGTGTTGCTGTACTGCTTGTTATATTCATCAAGATTTATATTGACACCTTGTTTGTAGAAAGTAAAATAAAAATAAAAAAAGGTAATTATAGTCACTAATTTTATTTTAAATTTAGGATTATTCAAAGGGTGACTGTTGTAAATTAACAAAGTAAACAACAGGTATAGGCCTATAATAAATCATTGATAAATCAAAGTGCATCAAAATGACAAATGCATATTCAAATCCATAATAAATCTATATGATATGTACCAGTTATGATTTTAACTAATATATCTTTATTATCTCAGTTGAAGGTTAAATCTGTGTTGTGAATAAAACAAATTATCATAATTAGTATGTAGGTACTATAATTTATAGAAATGAGTTAATTAGTCCCTAGCGAGCTGCAGGGTAGATCTTTCACCACTAGTTGTGAGCGTGGGGGAACAACAGCAACCACCAAATGTGAGAGTGGGGGTGATGAATATGATGAAAAGATCCAACACACACAAGTTCATGTCCAAGTCAAAATATAATGTTCTTTATTACAGAATCAACTTCCTACCTAACTAGCCTATCCTATACTATCTACTACTACTACTAGCTACGCACACCCATGACCAATCCTAACTGTTCCCTAGCTCTACATATTATGACCGTCTATAATCGCTACCTAACACTAACACCTCTAATCTAACTACTGACCCACGCTTCAGTGGTCAGCTGACTGTCCCACATGATGGGTCAGCTCCTGAACTTTCATTGGTCTCTCTAACCAACTCGCTATAGTCTGTTTCTGCTAACCTCTATCTGATTGACCTATCCTAGCATCAACACAGTAGGTATTCATATGCCTCAAGCACATAAGGTAGTATTCCTATGGGTCATGCACCTGTTATAGTGAAGGATTGGCAATTTTATTATGAATTTGGCTCTCTTGATTCACCTTATACCTGGCCATATCCCTAAATTATTATTTATTGATTTTCAAAAGGTTTTTCTAGCTTATTCACTTATTCTTTGTGCTTAATGATTATTACTTTTTGCTTCGTAATAAATTGCAAGCGAAATTTTGACCACTGTGACTGGATTGATTTCTTTCAAACTTTACACTTACTTAAAGAGTAAATGGCAATGCAACATAAAATTTGACTTAATTGGAGCTTTAATTAAATTTTAAATTAATTAGTTTCCTGTATTTAATTTTCTGAGCTTTTATACACTTTTTATTTGGTAAGCCAATATTTTTAGCTGGGCGATTGTAGTAAAATTTTACAAAACATTATTTGAAAAATAAAATAATAGAAAACTTTTGTGGTAAAAGCCTTTATAAAATTATACACTAGGAAGAAGGGACAATTTTATTTGTTAAACAATTACAATATAATGCTCACTATACTTTACATTTTTATTTCGATCAATATTTTTATTATTCCAATAGCTTACATGGGCAAAGTGCAGACCACACTATCCCTTCATATACCAAAGTCACAAAACAGGTGAACTCTACTTCACTTGCCCAATGGACCATTATGTTAAAAAAAAGGACTTTACTAATAGCCTACAGTTATGAACTATGATAGGCCGATAACTAGATCTACATCCTTGCCAAAATGTAGTTATTTTTTATACAAAAAGCTATCATGCAAAAATTAAGGCATGATAGAATCTAGTAATCATTTTAAAATCACAACATTTTTATACTAGCTTACTGACTGAGAGCATTGTGTCATGGACTTGTGTAAAGGGTGGGGGTGATGGATAGGACAATTCTTTGAAATGAAGTGTGAGCAGTGTTTCTTCCGAGGGGCACTTGAAATTTTTGGAAGGGCGGTGGACTTTCTTCGGGGGGGCGGACACTGTTAAAAGTATATATTTTCTTATATAAATTATAATTATATAAATTTCATTTCGTTCAGGGGGGGAAGGGTAGAATTTTTTGGGGGGGGGGGGGGGGGGGGGGGGGGGGGCTTTTGAGTGTAAAAGTTCTTGTATCAACTAAAGTTTCTTCCAGGCATCACTTTGGGGGGGGGGGGGGGCTCTGAAATTTATATAGAAAATATATACATTTAACAGTGTCGCCCCCCCCCCCCCAAAGAAAGTCTACCTCCCCCCCCCCCCCCCCCCCCCACCCACCCCCCCCCGAAAATTTCAAGTGCCCCCTCCCTCCCTCCCGGAGAAAAAAGTCTGGAAGAAACACTGATATTTTTCTTTAGTAATATTAGCCTATCTAGCTCTATATGGAATCTTCGTTTAAATAAATAATTAAATAGCTAGACTAGCTAGACAGTGGGAGTGGATTCGATACAAAATATTGCAAATATGACATGAGGGCTAGAATCTAGATCTAGATCTAGAATCTATCTATTATAATTCTATAAAGCATTCTTTTAGAATTTAGTTTTTTTTTATTAAAAATATTTAGAATTTAGATCTAGATCTATAAGGAAAAGGAACTTACAGTTTATGATTAAAATTTGTAATAGTAGTACATCAAGTAATAGAAATACAGTGTCCATTTCTGAGTCTAAATCTAGACTAGTCTAGGCCTAGATTAGCGTTTCCGATTATACCGCATTTACACTTACGATATGTATACTATACTTGACCTACTAAAGTGTATACTAAACATGTTACGAGTATATGGAACATCTTCTGAGTCGCAGGGCACAAAACAACGCCCCTTTTTATGTTCTGGGTCAAGTTTTTGTCTACGCTCGCTGAGCGAAAACATAGTACATGTTCCGAATTTTCAGTTGAGTGCGCATGCGTCGAAAAGTAGTAAGCGCATCCATGGCCCTAGGTCTCAGCTGATTGCAAAATAAATAGGCTATACTGATCTTGAGTTTTTTAGCCCACGATTTCATAATTTATAACTTCTCTAGGCCCTACTAAAAATTACATTTTTATAATTACTTATTATTTCTTTGATTAAATCCCAAACAAGTTTTAATTTTAAAAAAAATGTAATGTCAAAGACATTACAATTTTGCTTTAAATCCAGTTTAGGTATTAATTACGAAAATAATAATTAGGGCCTAATAAAAAAATATAATTTTACCAAATGTAACTTCAATTTTTCCTTAACCAATATTTTGTTTTAAGTGTATCAACATATTTTTCAGTTTCCGACTGACATGAATAAATCTTTAGGCCCACCAGAATGTACCGTGCTCGTGAGATCACACATAAGTCATAATCAACTGACTATAAAAACAGGCAGATAAAAAAGTAAAGGCTAATTATTTAGGTTTAGAATAGGACAAAATTAAAGAAAGGAAGGGGGAGGGGGAATGAGTGTCACATAGGCCCTACTCTAAAAACTAGATCTACTTTTTTCTTAATAATAGACTCAGTAAAAAAGGCGATCTCAATACGTTTAATGAACTTGGCAGATCCAAGTTTTCGAAGAAATAGAGCCTTTCAACAAACAAATATTCAGCCCTGTTCATCCGAAGCTGTTTCTGAAGGATATAGACAAGCAAAGAAGCTGGGGAAAAGGCTACCATGACGTTGGGGTGGGAAGGGGTGATTGTACTGCGGGATGGTAGGGAGGGGTAATAACATATGGGCAATGTCTACGACCCGTGGTATTATACACAGCATTATATTTATAAAAACTGTCTAGCTCCATTTTCTGGCACTCGAATAAAATTTATAAAATCTTGCATGTTCTCTAATTTTTCATTAATTCATTGTTGAATCGCAAGCACCGTGGCTACACCATTTTCCTTTTAAAAAAATAAAGCTGTTAGCCTACTATCTACGTGTTGTTTTTTTTACTCTGATTACTCTTTATTTTAATTGTCTGGGCCTCTGGGCCTATATAACAGACGCTCTGGGTCAAAGGTCATGCTTGTTTTATAAAATGCTCTATAACATGTTCTGTAAGTGTGAACGCTAAAGTATACATGTTCTGTGGACACAATTGTTCCAGATAAAAATAACTTTTGGTGGGCTTTGTGTTCTAGAAATGTATAGTATAGCCTACATGTCGTAAGTGTAAACGCGGTATAAAAGTTTCTCTACAGTAAGTGTAGGTCTAGATCTAGGAATCTAAGCTATTGAGTCATTGACGATCTATTTTTAGAGGAAATGGAATTCTCATAAATCTTTGAAATTGGGTTGGATAATGGTTTTGAAACCAAAGGGTTAGATATCTAGGTAACTGTGATCGAGCTGATATAATGCGAAAGGTTACAATGTTATTACGAAGTTTACAGGGTAAGTTACCCTCTGGCTATCATACAGGTAAATATTCATAAATACCACACAAACTACGAGCAGTTAGGTATAAGCTACATGGCTATTTTTACTGAGCACTAAAAATAGATTTCGGGAATTCACAGAATTGTCTGGACTCTCCGTTTACGTTAATGTGTGTGTGCACAAAATATGTTGTGTGCGCGGTACTAACAATGACTTGGGCAAGTTAATATGTATGTTTAGTCTTGCAATTAAGCATAATAATAAAGGCATGCATTTTGATAAATTAATAGTATAATGTGTGACTAATGAAACGTATGCAATTAAATGGAGATACGAATACCACCAAAATAAAACAATAAAAACTTTCAGAGTTATACTTAGACGGTTGCCCAGGGAAGGTTTTGGGGTTGGTTTGAGTTATCCAGACAAGAATTAATGCAATCAAGTAAAAGTACCTGATCTCTCACGTTGAAGTTGACAGAATCGTAAGATTTTTACAAATAACTAGTCGCGTCATTTCTTAACAAAACTGAGTGGTGAAATCGTACATTAAGCCTTAATACAATTTGTTTTTTTTTTCTAAATTACGCTTTGGTTCAATAAGTTTCTTTTCTAAGTGATAACGGTTAGGTAATCCAGTGTTATTTTTTTTTTGCAATTTTAGTCTTCAAAAAAGCGTCAGTCCCCCTCCCCCCCCCCCCCCACATCTAGGCAAGCTTAAAAGCGCTTTTTTCCCCCGGTGTATATGTTTTACAGTTGCAAAATGAAGGTAAAAAACAGTTTAATCAGTTTGCAAATGCTCGTAGCCGTTATATTTCTTAACTTTGACTATTTATAATTAAAAACTGCAGCTTACAATGAGTTTTACATTTTTTCTACCCATATGGCGGCCCCTAGAGTTGGCGCCCGGGGCGGGCCCCCCCCCCCCCCGCCCCCCCAGCTACGCCTCTGGCATCCAGTACCTTAGATTCAAACGCATAGTTACAATACCCAAGTAACTGGAAAATTACCTACCCAACCCCATAGACCAACACCTCCCTTCCAACTGTCAGCCCTCCCCGAAATTCCATCGAACTAAACATCCATGATTACAGTAGAGCCATTTTTTTGGATAACAGACGTTACACTGTTTTCAAAACAAGCTATGTCCAATTTTCAATGTTCTTTTCTGCTTGTTTAATTTTTAATCACATTTTATTTGTTAATCTAATTTATCTTTAACTGTGGCGCTACTTGCAGTGTTTTTTTTTTTAAGTAAGACATTTTTTCTCTGAAACTAACTCCTTTTAAAGTTTTCTGCCATTATTTTTTTAATTCCGGATGGCGGCGCCCCGGCGGTAATCCTGTGCTGTTAGCTTTTACCAGCTTTTACCCTGTGGCACCTGTGGTTCGTTAATTGGGCGTCCTGCACAGCGGGTCAGATATATTACTTGATTCAACGGTCAATCTGCTCAGGTGCATCAGCCGGCTCCACTGCGTTCATGTGACCCTATGCGCCCCTGGCTCCCTTTTGAGCACTACGGCGCATACATTTTTTAAATGAGCCTCATACACCATTGATACGAAGGGATACTAAATATAACTGATGACTAAATCAGCTGAGTGCATGCGATTCGTTGATTCAGCGTCCTGCAGGGTAATGGCCATTACTTATTCAAAGGTCAAACTTCAGCATAGGAGGTCTAAGGCACCCCTTGGCGACGGATGTCATTGAGCACTAAGGCACGACATTTGTTTTAAAGAGCACCCTCACACAGGACACTGTGGGCCTCTACATTCGATGATTAAACCGAACCAGGAGTTGCACACTGCTCCCTGCACTAGTGTAACCGGTCACTCACGCGGCGCCACTATCACTAACATCGCCGATGGGTATTCAACCTCACTTCGGAGGGTAATTAACATACAATCAAGACTTTCATACAGAACGCCCTGGGATGTATAAGCGGTGGTTTTAGCAAACCCGCGCCTTAGCAACAAATGTCCCGAGAAATATAGAGCCGTTGTCGTTTACATTTTACTATGCCCCTATCTCAGTTTTAGAAAACAAGGCCACACTTCTAAAAATACACAATCGGTAACGCGTTTATGAAACCCTTGTTTAATTTTTTCGTCACCCTAGTATGTACGAGTAGGCTGCAGCAGCGTGTACGGGTACGCTAGCTTCATATACAAATTCTTGCATTCCATTGTGAACGAGAAAGAGATTTTGGTGTCTATGATGTAATTTTTAATCTCATTATTTGCTCATAACGATGATGTTATGAAACAAATTGTAGATACGCCTTTGGAGAAGTAATTTGACCATCCTAATTATCTAAAATAGATCTCAACTAGCTTATTGATCAATTTGAAAACTTAAAAGCAAGAAAAAAAAAATTAAAATCTAAATAGATCACGATAAACTTAAAAAAAAAATTCTGTTAAGTTAGTGGCGTCACAAGGTGGGGTGTCATCCTGCAAGTTTACTGAGGGTGTCGCCTCACCCCTTCCAACAATTTAGCATTTTCGGTGTAATCTCACCCCTCTCTCCATACTTACTTTACTTACTTAATCCTCATCACTCCCTATGGAGTATAGGGCAGCATCAAATCTCCGCCATTCCACCCTGTCCTGGGCGAGCCACTTTAGTTCATGCCAGGTTTTGCCAGTAGCCTGTACTTCTTCTTCCATCTCCCTCCTCCATGTTCCCAGTGGTCTTCCTCTATTTCTCTTTCCGGGTGGGTTCCACTTCAGCGCCATGTTGGGGAGTCTTTTTTTGCTCATGCGTAGGACATGGCCCAGCCATCTCCATCTCCTCGTTCGAACTTCTGGGACAATGTCGTTTAATCCTGTCCTTCGCCATATTTCCTTGTTCGGGACTTTGTCGTCCCACTTTATCCTGAGGATGCGTTGGAGGGATCTTCTTTCAAAGCTTCTGAGTCGGCTCTCTCCTTTCTTGTTTAGTTTCCATGACTCTGCAGCATAGAGGAGTACAGTACGTACATTTGACTTATAGATCCTTATTTTAGTTCTCTGCTGCAGTAAGGATGATTTCCAGATCTTAGCGAGTCTGTTGAAAGCCATTGCTATTCTGGTGGCAATTTCTTTCTCCATGCTGCCATTTGCTGATATATAGCTGCCGAGGTACTTAAAGTCTTCGACCTCTTCTAGCTCTGCTCCATTCGCAAAGGTCTTGAGAGCACTTTTGGTTTTTATTTTCATTAGCTTGGTTTTTCCGGAGTTTATCTTTAGCCCAACGCTTTTGGCAATTTGCTCTATTCTTGTGGTTTTTGCTTGGATGTCTTTCTGGGCATGTGAAAGTAAAGCCAAGTCATCAGCAAAGTCACAGTCCTCTAGGTGGTTGGTAAGTTCCCAAACAATTCCTCTTGGCTTATCCTCAGTGGCTCTTCTCATAATCCAGTCTATTACCACCAAAAAGATGACAGGTGAGATGAAACAGCCCTGTCTGACTCCTGTTTTTACCTTGAACCATTCACTTTGCTGATTTTCGTGTCGCACACAGCATTGGTTATCATAGTACATGTCCTTAAGTATGTTTATGACTTTTCCTGGAAAGCTATACAGCTCTGGCTTACCCCTCTCTCCATAATGTATTATTATTTTAACTGGATAACACATTATTTTACAGTAAATTTTACTTTTATTTTGTGATGGTGTCACGACTAAATTGTGTCACCACCTTCCCCGCTTTGTGACTGTGTTTGGTTACTTATATGTTACTAGCTTACAGTTAATTGGGTTCTTAAAAAAATATAGTGATATAAAATCAAGTATATTTTACGTTATGGGGTAATCTAATATATAAAGCTCAATTCTGTATGTAACATGATTGTAATAAAATTGTTTGTCGTGGATACTTCGATGGATTTAAGTGTTAGATTATTACACTGCTCACGGTCTAAATTTATGAGTAAAAAAATTACTATTGAAAGTCTTTAAAAACAATTTTCATTTTATATAGGCCTACTTAGAATAATAATTTTCAATTATGAACATTACATAACATTTTAAAAAGTGTATCAACGTTTATAAAATTTCTAAAATTGTGTCTGAAATGTATTGGCTGCACAGTTACTTCCCTTTAAAAAATAATTAAATCGGGGGAAGAAAGAATTTACTTTTTATTACTTTGTTTTGGTGTTAAGAAAGAAAATAATTACATAATTAGCGGGGATCGATTAAGTGCAATGTCGTTGGTATTTTTAATACTGCCTTTTATTTATTCTATACACTGAACATACTGTTCAATAATTAATTATTTAAATCAATAACATGTAATAAGCCAGGTCCTACAAATCCTATATGTTTATTTCTTTCCATTTACGGATAAGCTTGGAATATTATCATTTTGTTCACTAAATTGAAACAGGCTCGTCCGCCGGCGCCCCTGCACGGTTCGATTTGGCACCCTGGGCTATCATGTGAGCGCTATGCTGCATAATTTTGTTTTAAACAGTGTGATAGACTATGGATAAGAAATGTTACTATAGTCTTTAAGTCAGGGGTCGGCAACCTTTTGAGACCGAAGAGCCAAAAGTTACAATTTATAAAATGTCCCAGTTTTTAAAGAGCCGCCAACATTTTTTTTAAATATTATATATATGTAACTAGGGGAAGTTACCAAGAGACATAACGTGTTACAGTCTGACGTCACAGTGCAGGTGTTGGCTGATGCCAAGGCGTAATATCTCGGGAAGCGATACGAAAGACGGTCTGTCAACTTTGATGTGACAGGATGCAGGTGGCTTATTAAAATCGGACTGTACGACAGAAGCGGCGTAATTAACAGTCTGATGTAACGATTAGAATCGATTACAATTACGATTATGATAGGACCGAATATGAGTACGATTATGAAGGGGATATAAGGAAGGCGACGGCTGAGCTCGAGGTCTCTCAGAAAGTCGGTCTCTCAGAAAGTCGGTCTCTCAGAAAGTCGGTCTCAGAAGGTCTGTCAGTCAGTCCGTCAGTCTCTCTCTCTCAGTGAGTCTGTGTGGCAGTATCAAGTTGGTTATATTGTATTAAGAAGGACGTTAGACATGTGTATTCAGTTAGATGAAGCCTAGTGAGGACTGTTGGGGGTCCGTTGATTCAGACTATTATTGTGAAACATCTCTCTTGATTCATTATATTATTGTGAAGCATTCTTTGATTCATGTAATAAAAGGATCAATAATGAACCTGCATCTTCGAGTATCTATGCTGTGGTCAATGTTGTGTGGAATGAGTGGTTAGACTCGGGAAGGTCACATTTGGCGTTGTCGGCAGGGTAGCCAGAGACTCGTTACATTTGGCGTTGTCGGCAGGATAGACTCGGGGACTCGTTACATTTGGCTCTGCGAGCAGGATAAGTCTCGTTACATTTGGCGCTGCGACCAGGATGAATTCAACGAGACTTGCCGCGTTAGGCACCCATAGTCAACCTAGTTCATAACTGTTTAGTGTGTGTGTGAATTCGGACATTCAGGAACAGTGAAAATTGAGGAACGAGGAAAATTTTTTCATACACACACGGTAAGAAAGAACTCTTTTTTTTTTTACTAAAGGAATAAAATGTCTACTCTGGACGAGAAGCAGACCCATATTGTGGTCCTGCCCAGAGAGTCCCACATTAACAAATTTTACGGGGACGGTGATCCAACTTTAACCAACAGGTTCAGTGAGGAGGTCAAAGCGGCCTGGGCCTCGAGAAACATGTCACCAGAGGAAAGATTAAGACTGCTGATGGGCAGTATAGGAGAGACGGTTAGGGCAGAGGTCAAATGCCACGATAAAACCGTCCAATCAGATCCAGATAAGGTGTTGGATCTAATTATGGAGACCTTTGGGGAGAGACGGTCGGGATCGCAACTGCTAACGGGGTTCGTAGGCTTAAAGCAGAGAATGGCGGAGAGTGTGATGGAGTATTCACACCGAATAAACAGGGCCTTTGATTCGGTAAAGGGCAAAACACCTGACATTGATGTACGCCTACTGAGGGACCAGTTCATCGAGGGGCCAGCAACCCCGATCTTACGAAGAGTGTTGAAGGAAGAGGTCTACAAAGACCCACAGTTGACCTTCCTTCAGGTCAGGAACTCAGCGATCCGCAGGTCCGAGGATGAGGACCAATCGAACTGTTCGGTGGACAAAGTCTCTGTGCCGGAACAGAAACAATCCCCACCCACGGGAACCGGCACGGTGGAAACCATGATGGCTCAACTGTTGGCCCACCTGGATAAGGTTGACCAAAGATTGGAGAGGTTAGAAAGCAGGTCAACAGCTGAGAATCAGGAAAAGAGCGGGACAAAACAGAGACAGGTTGGACGGCCGCGACCCGCCGGTCCATCACTCCGGTGGACGGCCGACGGTCGACCAATTTGCTTGTCCTGTTCACAACCCGGACATATGGCACGGTACTGCCAGGGAAACGGTCGTCCTCTGTAAGGCAGGGCCAGGCTACAGAGGGGCGAGGTTATGGCCCAAGAAGCAAAATGATGGGAGTCTGTCCCGAAATGGTGATTACGATTGGGGACATCGCGGTGAAGGCAATTGTGGATACAGGCTCCCAGGTGACGACAATCACGGAAAATTTTTACACCAAATGGATGAAAGGAAAAGACCATAGGTTGAGGCCTGACACATGCATGCGCCTGACGGCAGCTAATGGACTAACCATTCCTTACTGTGGTTATTTTCTGGCGGATGTCGTGGTGGCGGGACATAGGTTGAAGCAGGTTGGGGTGTTCGTTACGAAACACAACCTAGAGACAAATGTGTCAAATATACCTTGCCTGTTGGGCATGAATATTCTTGGCCAGTTGCCAGAATTTCTTACAAATATTGTCGGATCGACCACACCAGGTCGGGGATCCAAGTTGGCCAGGTTTGCCAACACCAGAGGAAGGATATCAGTCCCGGCAAACACGGTCAAGGCAATCACATTACAAATTGGTGATAGAAGCGTGAATGGTGATGTGATGATAGAACCATGTGGCGCCGCACTGAGGGCAGGCGTCGTGTTACTGCGGACATACACATCAGCGGAAAATGGACTAGTTCAAGGATTAGTGGCAAATGTTTTGGATGAGGAAATTTTTATACCGCCTAATACTCTGGTAGGAGTACCACAGAACGTCGAGGTACAAAGGTCGGCACAGTGCATCGAACTGAGCAATACCAGCAGTAATGAAGTAACAATTAGGTCGGTCAATGTGACGGCCGAGGCGAAGAAAGAGGATGGCCGATCATATACATTCCCGGAAACTGAGGACCCAAAACTAAATGAATTGTTGAATAAGTACAGGGATATATTTGCCTCGTACGAGGGTGATTTGGGTTACACGGAAGTAATAAAACACCAGATACCCTTACTACAAGACAAGCCGGTGGCGCAACCTTATCGAAGATTACCACCGAGTCACTACTCTGCGGTGAAGGCACACCTGAACGATCTACTAAAAAAGGGAATTATTACAACCAGCACGAGCCCGTATGCGGCACCGATAGTAGTGGTAAAAAAGAAGTCAGGGGAGATAAGACTGTGTTGTGATTACCGGAAATTGAACAATATCACAAGAAGGGATGCATTCCCCTTGCCTCGTATTGATGAATGTCTTGATGCGTTGGGGGGAGCAAGATTTTTTTCTACCTTGGATTTGGCCAGTGGCTACCACCAAGTGGCCATGCACCCCAACGATCAACATAAGACTGCATTTATTTCTCCACTGGGACTGTACGAGTGGACCCGTATGCCGTTTGGTCTAACTAATGCACCTGCTACATTCCAGCGAGTAATGCAGAGTGCTATGAGTGACTTTCTATTTCAAATAATGTTGGTGTACTTGGATGATATACTGGTTTACTCAAAAACTTGGGAGGACCATCTAGAAAGATTAGAACAAGTGTTTCTCCGTCTTAGGGAGATAGGAGTAAAGCTGAACCCAGACAAATGCTGCTTCGGTCTGAAATCGGTACATTTTTTGGGTTACGTGATTTCGTCGGATGGCATCGCCACTGACCCAGATAAAATTGCAGCTGTTAAAGAATGGAAACAGCCAACAACTACAGTAGAGGTCAGATCATTCTTGGGCTTTGCTTCCTATTATAGAAAATTTGTGCCTGGTTTTGCAAAAATTGCCGCACCATTGCATGACTTGGTAAACAAAATGACAAAGAAACACAGTAAGGAGAAAAAGAAAGGTAAAACACAACTGATAGGTGAATTATGGACTGAGGAATGCCTGAACTCGTTTAAGCTATTGAAAAAGGCTTTGACAGAGGCGCCGATATTAGGATACGCAGACTTTGACAAACCATTTCGGCTAGAAATTGACGCCAGCTCTAAAGGTCTGGGAGCTGTGCTATCACAACAACAAAAGCAAGGTTTCAGGGTTATTGCTTATGCCAGTCGAGCTCTGAAGGAATCAGAGAAGAACATGACAAATTACAGCGCCATGAAACTAGAACTTTTGACATTAAAATGGGCTGTGACGGAAAAATTCAGGGACTATCTATTAGGTGCTAAATGTGTGGTATACACTGACAATAACCCCTTGAGTCACCTAAAGACAGCAAAGTTGGGATCCATCGAACAGCGATGGGCAGCAGAATTGGCACTCTTTGACCTAGAGATAAAATATCGCCCGGGGCGGTCCAATGGCAATGCGGACGCCTTATCAAGGAATCCTTACGAGAGACCGGGCGATGAGGAAGAAACGCTGACAGGAATATGTGAGGTCAGAGCGTCAACAGATATCCCTCACGGGGTGCAAGTGAGGCAGAACGGACAGACCGGGGTGGAGCACATTTCCACAGAGCCCGGACATATGGACATTGGTGATTTTAATTGCCTTAATCACAAAGAGATAAGAGATGCCCAGAGAACGGATAGTGGCTTACAGCCGCTGTTGAAACACGTCCAGGAACAAAAATTCCCAGGAAGAAGGGAAAGAGAACAATTTGGTCGAGAAACAAAGAAAATACTGAGTCAGTGGGACCGTCTCAGTATACAGGATGGTGTTCTCATGCGGAGAATTCATGACCAAATTGATGGGACAATACACCAGGTGGTGGTGCCTGGACAATTACGAGAAGAAGTGCTAAGGTTGGCACATGACAGGGCAGGACACCAGGGTCAGGACAGGACGCACAAAATATTACGACGAAGGTGTTACTGGCCCAATATGGAAATGGAGGTCAAACGCCATTGTGAGGCTTGTGTGAGGTGTCAGCATGCGAAAATGCTAGTTGTCAAAATGAGACAGCCATCGGGACACCTATTAGCGACAAAACCACTAGAGATTGTGGCTATGGACTTTACGTCGTTGGAGCAATCATCGGATGGGACGGAACATGTGTTGGTAATGACTGATGTTTTCACCAAATGGACTGTGGCGGTGCCCACACGAGATCAGACTGCCAAAACAGTGGCAAAGGTCTTAATAGAACATTGGTTCATCAAATATGGCATACCAAGACAATTACACTCTGACCAAGGAAGGGCCTTCGAGTCAGAAGTAATTAACCAACTGTGCAGCCACTACGGGATTAACAAATCTAGAACAACCACATTTAATCCGAAAGGAAACGGACAGTGCGAGCGGTTCAACCGCAGCATGCATGATTTGCTGCGTACTCTAGAACCTGAACAGAAAAAACGTTGGCCTGATTTTCTCCCAGAGTTGGTATATCTATACAACTGCACACCCCATGCCACAACCGGCTTTTCGCCATACATGTTGCTGTTCGGACGGGAGGCTCGACTCCCCCTTGACTTGTTCCTAGGAAAAAAGGAGAGTATGACTGGCTCATACACTGCACTGGAATATGTGAATGAACATATGAGACGAATTAGAGAAATGTACAGGGTAGTACAGGAAAGACTAGAACATGAAGCACGGCGAAGGGAACCGCCGGTACAGACAAAGGACCCGCCACTCAAACTGAACGACAGGGTATTACTGCGTAGCCACCCGTTAGGCAGAAACAAAATCCACGATCTCTGGGGACAGGAGATATGGCAAGTCGTGGAGATGCCTAAAGTAGCAGGTGGCCCCTTTAAGATAAGACCCATCGATCACACCAAACCGGATCGGTGGGCGAATATTGCTCAATTAAAGAAATATTGTCATAGTCAAGGAGAGCAGTTACACACAAGGAAACCCAAGACAATTAGGGAACCGGAAACTATAACGGAAATTCTCATACCCATCCCGGAACCATGTCACCATCAACAGAACAACAGCGACACACAAGGGGAGGATACCGGCAACAAGGAGGATCCCGGTCCCTCCAAAAGCAGAGAGACAGTAGACCATCAGATAAGTGGTCCGCGGAGAAGTTTGAGAAACAGAAAGAATACGAAATTTTTTGTCAGCAACCATCAATTCTTTCATGGTCGCGCTGGTATGAAAACAGACTGTTCAAAAAGTCATAAAAGTGAACTGGTGAAGGCACCAAACGAAAAAAGGTGGATGTGAATTCTAGAACTGTTTTGTGTCTGAGGAAGATGATGTAGACACATTGGATATGTGAAATAGGGATAACTGTCAATCTTATACGAATGTGACGACATTGACAGTGAGTGGAACAATGGATTTTTTTTTTACGGTGGTGCGATGGACTTTGAAGGACTACACCTGCCAAGCGTTGTTTGTGGTTGATAACACACAAAAAAAGGCAGGGGTGGATGTAACTAGGGGAAGTTACCAAGAGACATAACGTGTTACAGTCTGACGTCACAGTGCAGGTGTTGGCTGATGCCAAGGCGTAATATCTCGGGAAGCGATACGAAAGACGGTCTGTCAACTTTGATGTGACAGGATGCAGGTGGCTTATTAAAATCGGACTGTACGACAGAAGCGGCGTAATTAACAGTCTGATGTAACGATTAGAATCGATTACAATTACGATTATGATAGGACCGAATATGAGTACGATTATGAAGGGGATATAAGGAAGGCGACGGCTGAGCTCGAGGTCTCTCAGAAAGTCGGTCTCTCAGAAAGTCGGTCTCTCAGAAAGTCGGTCTCAGAAGGTCTGTCAGTCAGTCCGTCAGTCTCTCTCTCTCAGTGAGTCTGTGTGGCAGTATCAAGTTGGTTATATTGTGTTAAGAAGGACGTTAGACATGTGTATTCAGTTAGATGAAGCCTAGTGAGGACTGTTGGGGGTCCGTTGTTTCAGACTATTATTGTGAAACATCTCTCTTGATTCATTATATTATTGTGAAGCATTCTTTGATTCATGTAATAAAAGGATCAATAATGAACCTGCATCTTCGAGTATCTATGCTGTGGTCAATGTTGTGTGGAATGAGTGGTTAGACTCGGGAAGGTCACATTTGGCGTTGTCGGCAGGGTAGCCAGAGACTCGTTACATTTGGCGTTGTCGGCAGGATAGACTCGGGGACTCGTTACATATATATATATATATATATATATATATATATATATATATATATATATATATATATATATATATATATATATATATATATATATATATATATATATATATATCAATGTTTGTGTGTGTGTGTGTCTGTTTTTCTTTTATGCATTACTACACCTTTTATCCGATTGCCATGAAACTTTGGGAAGTTTCTAAGTATGCTCATGGAAAGGTTTCTGCGAAAAAAGATGTTCAAACTCGCAGGATTGCCCCCCCCCCCCGGCAGCGCGCTATTCGATTCTTCTCTATATACTGTATATAAAAGTAAAATCGATTGCGGTTCAACACCGTTCATCCGATCGTCATGAAACCTTCCGAAGTTGACTAAAACACTCCAGGGGAGGTTTGTACACACACAAAAAAAAATCATTTATATTTTTTTATGGGCGGCGCCCGGGTGGTGTATTTTTTGTCAATACACCTTTTGACGCCCAGAGTTCCCGAGCGGCTATGTTAGTACTTGGCATCCGTTAATCGGGCGTTCTGCATAGCGGGTAAGGGGTTCTACTATATTTAGCAACAAAACTGCAACAGGCGCAACCACCGGCGCCTCGTCTATTGCGCGACCGGGTTCCCCTGCGAGTACTATGGCGCCTACGTTCATTTTTAAAAATAGGCTATACACTGTAGACACGCGTTGATTTAGTCGCTTACTAAATCGAATCAGGCGCATCCTCCGGCTTCTCTGCAGGGTGCGATTTGGCGCCCAGGGCTATTCCGCGAGCACTAAGCGCCTATCTTAGTTTCAAGGAGCACCCTACAATACGACATACGATGATTAAACCGAGCTAGGGGCCGTACGCATCGCCACTGCGGTAGTGTAATTGGGTTCACGAGAGAGCCAGTTTCCGTCCTCGACAAGTAGGCGAGTGATTAACTTACACTCAAGTCTTTCATAGAGCACGCCATGGTGGTGGGCTGTAGTGTAGGTAACCAGTGCCTCGATAAATATGATCCAAACACAGGCATTGTTTAAACTTAAATAACTCAGCTTTAGAAAACAAGGAAGTACATTGAAATAGGGAGTAAGTAAATATTCTAATAGAATAGCGAGTGTTTATTGCTTATATTCGTTATTATATCGTTCATTACCGAGTGCTGCAGACTAATACTTTTATGAGTTTTAAAAATAAAATAAAACAATTATTAATATTTTTGCACCGAGCTGAAGAGCCGCACCTTGACACCAAAAGAGCCGCATGCGGCTCGCGAGCCGCATGTTGCCGACCCCTGCTTTAAGTGAATCCAATCCGGGCGTCCTCCGGCACCCAGACAGGTATTATTTGGCGCCCCGGGCCTTCCCGTATACGCTATGGTACCCTCGTTTGCGTGAGTTCAAAAGACTATGAATAAGTTATGTACTATAGTCGTTTACTAAGTTGAATCAGACGGTTACCTCATGGTGCGTCCTCTGGCGCCCAGACAGGGTGCTATTTGGGGCCCCGGGCCTCCCGTGTTCGGTTTGGCCGCTACGTTCGTTAAAGTGAGTGCAAAAGACTATGAATAAGTTGGGGTACTATAGTCGTTTATTAAGCTGAAACATGCGATTCCGCCCCGGGCTAGACTGTGAGCACTTTGCGTTTATGTTCGCGTTAGTGTTTTCTTTGTGTTTAGGTTGGGTTTGCGTTAGGGGTTGCGTTTTGATTTGGTTCGTTTTTGTTCTTTCTTTTTTCGTTTTCGTTTCTGTTTTTTTCTTTGGGTTTGTGTTTGTATTTGTGTTTGTGGTTGGTTTTGCGTTTGGATTTGGTTTGTTTTCGTTTGCTTTTTCGTTTGTGTTTTTTTCTTTGGGTTTGTGTTTGTGGTTGGTTTTGCGTTTGGGTTTGGTTTGTTTTCGTTTGTTTTTTCGTTTTTTTTTCTTTGTGTTCGTATTGGTGTTTGTGGTTGTGGTTGGGTTTGTTGTTAGGTTTTTGTTTTCGTCTGTATTTGTAATTGTGTTAGCGTTATGTTTGCGTTTTGTTGTTTTGGTTTTGGTTGGTTGTGGTTTGGGTGGGCAATGCCGGGTTTATGATGATTACTAATCACACAGGTAATGGTCTTTAACAGAAAGGTTTTTCACATAAGCCAGAGCAGGGCCTGGCCGGGACGGCTAGTAAATAATTATAATAGTTAAAGTATACAACCAGGAAGTATAAAATTAAAAATAAAATCTTCATTTTTTATGCTATTTAAAACCCCTCCGTAGTAAGAAGCAGTCAATTTCTTCGCTGTCTATGTTTAACTCCATTTCAGCCTAACCGCTGACTAAGGAGCCTACTGGTAATTTTTCATAAGGGCCCGAAAATCCTAGCTACGCCAATGGTTTAGACTAAGTTTTATTCCATTCTATTCTATTCTCCCCCAAGTTATACCATGCCAATCCATGGCATTGCATAACATTCCATTCCGTTTTAATTCCATTCCGTTCTATTCGGTTCTATTCCACTCAGTTCCACTCCGTTCCGTTCTTTTCCATTCTATTCCGTTCCGTTCCACTCCGTTCCACTCCGTTCCGCTCTGTTTCTTTCTGTTCCGTTCTAGTCCGTTCTACTGTGATCTATTCTGTTCTATTCCTTTACGTTCGGTTCAGTTTCATTCAATTCTGTTTTTTATATTTTATTTTATTCTATTTTATTCTTATATTAATCTAAGTTGTATTCCATTATATTTTATT
This sequence comes from Physella acuta, assembly GCF_028476545.2. Classification (NCBI taxonomy): domain Eukaryota; kingdom Metazoa; phylum Mollusca; class Gastropoda; family Physidae; genus Physella; species Physella acuta. The sequence continues at coordinate 179,334 of NW_026732256.1, forward strand.
CGTCTCTTGTACTCATTTGTATTCTAATATAATTAATAAGCTCCACTCTATTTTAATATCTTGTATTTAATGTACCCTATTCTAATTTGTTCTAGTTAGTTCTACAACAATTTTCTGTTTTCTTCAACAGTCTAATGTATTCTACTGGTATTTAAAAGATTTTTATTTTACCGAATTCTACTACGTTTTACTACCATAGCTCTACTACAAGTGGGGGAGTTGTGTGTATGGTGAGGTATAAATCATTGGGTATACCTTTTCTGGTACCTTGATGATGATGTGTGTGGGTTAAGCTGTGTGGGGTGTGGGTCGAGGGGCTGTACTTTAACATAATGGTTACAATGTGGGTATGTGGTGTGTTGTTGAGTGCGGCATTGTTTTGGGTGAGGTTTGATTCGGTGCTCTGTTGACTGTGTCGTGCAGTTTGCGTTGCAGTGTTGCATCCTTTCTGTTTTTCGCTCCCTTTAATTGGTTTTTATACTATATTATGTGAAATTAAAATCAATATACAATAATTCAAAAACGATGTTTTGTATTTTGTGCATTTTGTTCGAGGTTTCAAAAGAAAATTGAACATATGTCTTATATTATGTTACTGGCAATACAGCTATCAATGAAATCCACATTTAAGGGAATATATTATATCAGTGAGTGTCCAGGTTTTTATGTATAGTCATACCAGCATACAGCTTTAGTAAGGTTTCTCCAAACTCTATTTATTTGTGGATATAAGAAAAGCCTTTTTGCCTTAAATTGTTTTTTGTGTGAATTATTTATAACTCCGTTTAAGTACACACAATTCAACTTATTTTAAAATACGTGGTAGTGCTAATGTTTAGGTCGCCAAAAAAAAAGTAATAAAATGATGGGAAACAAATTGAAATTTTGATTTAAACAAATCGAATGTCGAGATAAACGTTGGTTTGAGCAACATTTGAATCAAACAACAAATATTCATAATAGGGGGTTTGTATAATTGTTTAATCTCTAACGTGGTATAATTGGAGTATCATTGGCGAAAAGGCTGCTCTGAGTTTATTTTAGACATATCACTGCCCTCCCCCCTCCCCAAGCACGACCACCACCCACAGAATATTTTAATTTGTCCCCATCGGATGTTTCAAGTGCCCCCCCCCCCACTCATAGAATTTTTTTTGAAAGAAACCCTGGTCCTTCTGTCTGCCGTGGTCATTTTCAATCCACCTACATTTCTTTAATGTGACAATTTTTCAAGGTTTAGAAGTCAAAGATTGAGAAGATGTTTATTTATTTCGGCGCCTTGATTTAGCTTCGCCCATATGAGGAAGTATAAATCTACTTCGTGCAAATTTGTTAGCAGATTATCTAGCCTATATATTAACTCGGGATTATATATGTATATACAAGCAATTAATTATTTAACTAGCAAGTCATAAATATTGTAATACAATTATGAACACTCGAAAATTTAAATCTTAAAATGACACAGTAATGAATTGAATTGTAGTCCTTTCAAAATAAACCGTTAGTGACCTCCCCTAAAATATCTCGAATTTTCTTCTATGAAACAACAGGAAATGGCAACTCGTGATATAGGCATGATTTTTAATCCATTTTAAATATAGAATTGTAGAAAATCTCGTAGAAAAAAAGAATTGCACACCAAAAAAAAAACCGCCAATTAAAATGTGCATAATAGTGCGGAATCTTATTATAGTACTTTATAAATTCACATGCGTTTTTGAGAAATCGGAAATAGCAAAAATTACTACTTCCGGTCAATGCAAATTACTCAAAAATTTGACAAAAGGCAGAGAATTAGATCTTTTATTTACATGTGAAATGTCATTTATCCATCTGAAATAGTAATCAAGTTATAGGCTTTTGAAAAATTCAAAGTAGAAAAAGTTCCACTTCCGGTTATCGGAAATCGCTCAAAAGTTAATACGGATCTGCGATTTTATATAATACTTATATATGAAATTTCATCAACCTAGCTGTAACGGTACTCAAGTTATCATGCTTACACACATATATACACACACAAGACATACGGACAAGATTACAAAACTATGTTTTTCCGACTCAGGGAGGTGTAAAACGTCGGGATTTGGAAAAATCTCGATTTTTTTTGCACGATTACAAGACTTTCTCTATAGGCCTACTTCGTATATACGAGAAAGTAAAAACAAACACTTATCGTTCAAGTTTCACGAGCTAGTACGTGGTTTATTGATTAGATAACGATCAACTGTTATTATTACTTATGCCAAATATATCACATTATTACTAACCAAGATTTATAAAAAAATAATTGGAATCCAGAAGATATTGGCCGAGCTCAAAGTGATTTTAGCTCAAGCTCTACTGAACGTTTTTCTTTACTTGTGACACAGTAAGCTTATGGTGCTTGAAATCCTTGCGAACGTTTATTTAACTTGTGTGATTAAACTACATATAAGATGTAAAATAGGTGCGATCAATTATAATATAATTGATTTGTTATCCAATATATATTTGTTGGAAACTGTGATCATAAATCCAAACATAAACAACAACGTAAACCTGACCGTGAACCGAAACAGAAACACCAACAAAAACCTATACCGTTACCAGAACCTTAACCGTAACCTTAAATCATTATTACCAAGCTTCCGTTCCATTACTTACTCAATGCGAGCTGTCACAAATTAATAATATATAGTTTAGCACACCAAACAATACCGAAATCGTTTTTACACGCTAACAAATAGAAATTTTATCTGTCATGTTTTATACAGTTTCGTTCATATACAGATTAAACTAAAAACAACAACAAAAACACACATTTAAAAAAAAATTTTTTTTGTCTATTTTAATAAAAATATTAGATACATTAAAAATTACTTAATACTACAGTTGTAAGTTGGATGTAATTAGAGTTATATCTGTTTCAGCGCTACGTACAGTAGAAGCATTATATTTGTTTAGCACATGGATTCACATCTGAAATTGATGATCTATTATTTTGGATCATTAATATTTTAATAAGAAATAAGTTTTATGACTTATTTACACAATATTAATTAAATTATAAATAGGACGGTCTAAATTTCAATGCACTTTGCCGAGTTTCTGAAAGAAAATACACAAATGATTAATTTAAACAAAGATTGAACTTTATTGCAGTATGAGGTAAACGTGTTTAACAAGAAATATAGATGTAATGAAAACAAGAAGTGTTTGAGAGAGAGAGAGAGAGAGAGAGAAAGAGAAAGAGAGAGAGAGAGAGAAACAAGAGGAGAATAAGAGATAAAGACAGAAAAGCAAAAGATTGAGAGCGAGAGTGAATGAAGGATACATAGAGAGAAAGAGTAAGTAACTACAATTACTAAATCTATGTTCGAACAAAGTTGTGCAATTTGCAGTCTACTTACAAATTGAAAATGTCATCATTGTCAATATGAACTGAAACAAAGATAAGAAAATACGTCAACTTTGTACAGACTTTATCTACTGCTATTAAGCAATGATCGTATATCTTTTGTTTCGTTGTTGGGGTCAACTTTGTTCAGAATTTATCTGCAGCTATTAAGCAATGATCGTATATCTTTTCTTTCGTTGATGGGGGTCATTCATTATTATATTTGAGTTATCCATAACTGGTATCGATTGTTAAGAGATAGGGTGCTAGGTCGTACCGATGTGAATGTTCTTTAAAGCTTGTCTTTTAGCTATTTCGATTACATTAAAGTATTATATAGTATTCATTAAAACTATTTGTACATTTTAGCTACAATTATTAGGACCTTTTTTTAAGTTAAAAAAATAAAGAAATACGTTGATCAAACAATAAAAAAAAATGTATTTTTTGTGCTCGAAATTAAATGTCCAATGTACTTGTTTATTTTTTTTTTCACCTAACTAGTTTAATGTATCACCACGTTAACACACAAGACACACCGTTTGATTCTATAACTTCTTTATACAAACTGTTATATTACTATATTCGAACACTTGATGCCGGTTTTTAAGGCAATAACACTATGTTAATACTTTAAATATGTGTTTTACTTCATCCTATTTTACTTTCTCGTATACAGAGTATACAGGAAGTATATTAATCGGGCACACTTTTCCCGAATCAATGACGCGTAAAAAGCCGAGATTTTGACAAATCTGAATTTAGAATTTTTGTCCGATTAAAATAAGTTCCCTGTACTCCGTATATGATGACGTACTGAGGTGTAAAACGGTGAAAAGTGTACAAATGTAATGTGATTTTTGTGCAGGATTACAATACTCCCCATCTTAAACTCTGCATAGGAGAAAGTAAAAATGTAAAAAAAAATCAATAAATACATTTCTATATCCGGACTGCATGAAAGTTCCATTCCCTTGTTATACAAGAATATAAGGGAACGTTTAGGGGAGGTTACTCCCACTTTCTTTCATAAGCGAGGCTGCTTTTAACTTTAGAAAGGTGTATTTTTCCAAGATGGCCACCGTTGCCATGTCAATCATGCATAATAAGGTCCTTAGAATGTGGAATTTTTACTTACAGTTGCTAACTATCTAATATTTACTTATTTAGTTACTTGTTTACAATTTTGTTTTAAAGGGTGTAGTGGCCCCTTAAACAATGTTATAAACATCAGGACATAAGAGAGCGCGACTGCTAACCAACAATCTCGTGTTCGAATCCCTAGATTGAGCTCGAAATTTATCCCTGAGTCCACCCACTCTGATGGATATCTGATTAATGTGAGACTAATGACGGCTGAGTAAGGCGCTGGCACGACAAAAAAAGCGATAAGCTCTACTTCATATACCCCAGGTACAAAAGGATAAAAATTAATTAAATTTACTTTTATAAATACTAGATACAATAAATTAATAACTACACTATACTAGAGTAATTGTTTGTGTTGCAAAAGTGTTTACCTTCATATTTTTTTCTTTTCTTGCTGTTACTGCATTTGATAAACATAAAATGCATTACTTGTTTTATTTAAAAGATACATTATATATATATATATATATATATATATATATATATATATATATATATATATATATATATATATATATATATATGTGTGTGTGTGTGTGTAATATGGGTCAATCCAGTTTTATAACTCGGTAAGTTAAATAAGTACATTATATTACATTCGCCTCTTTAACTACCTAACAGTTTGCCGCTAAACACTCTGAATCTTTTATCTTCCTGCTTGTTTTAATCTTGTCTTAATGAAGTTTATCGTCTTTATTCTCATTTTTTTTAATAGCAATAATAGACGTTAACAATACTGATTTCCAGAGAATATAAACTTTTAAAAACAATCAGTTGATTATTTTACATTCTACTTTATTATAAATTGCATTTTATATAATTTAAATGGAGAATATTAAATTGAGATACAAACAATATAATTTGACATATGAGCATTTTACTGAACGAATTAATTTCGTATTTTGGGGTACAGCTGCATAGATATTCTCTATATAATATATTACCGCTAAAAATCTATCTCTTTGCATAGAAGACACATACAAATCGCAGTCAATTTTATACTGGTTAATGTTTCTATACTAAAGATTTACCTTTGATAGGCTCGCAACTTTCTATACTTTCGGTAGGTGAATTCTATGAGTAATGAAAAAACCGTATTCAATTTTAAATTTCATGACATTATATATTACCGAAATTATCATTTACTTGTTTTAAAATCAATGATGTATCTTTGAAGAAAAAATCAGTCTTACTATTGTGTTTTGCAACCAACAGGACGATGACGAAACACATTAACACAACTACGGTCACAGGCACAATAATCCAATAGATGTCAAGTTGATTCTCAGTTTCGTCCCCTAAAGAATATTACACATATGCTTTCTGTAGCTTTTATCGTTCAATCATGTAACCGAAACTTAAAACAAATTGTAGTTTTACTAAAGCGTAATAATTTTCAACGTATTTTTACACTTAATTATCCTAATATTTAAAAGCCCATGTGCGCACTTCTCTCTCTCTCTCTCTCTGTCCGCAAAATATTTTCGCCGGATATCACGTCAGAATCTGCAGCGATATATAAAGAACTTGATACGAACTTTTGTTGAAAAAAATATGGTAGATGTTTTAAATTTATAACCAACATTTTATTTAAAGAAGAAAATAAAATAAAAGGCGTATTCGAATGTAGAAAAACAGTTATAATTATGCAACAGGAAAAGCGTTTATAGTTGTGAAAAAGAACGCATAAAACTGTGACGTCACTAATGTTTATACATTAACTAATGACGTCATCTGCCGTGCTTAGAATAAAAAGAAATGAACTATTTCATTCAAATTTGATTCAGATCTACTTACGCTATGAAATGAATATAGATCTAATACAATTTTTCCGGCCTAAACTTATAAAATTTATTTTATCTATTTGGATTCTAGATCTATAGATTCTAGATCTAGACTAGAACTAAATCTACGCAAAAACTAGACGTAGACGCTAAGTCGCTAAGATCTAGATTTCGACTCTATCTACCCTAGAATCTATTCCAAAAATAAATTTCTATATTAGGCCTAAACTATTTCAGGCCTTAATTATTTTATACAAAATCTTTGTTTGTTTAGCTATGGAACTGGCTAGTTTGGGATAAAAAAATTAATTTGAAAGAATAGGCATATTCGCGTAAGTTGTTTTTTAAAATACGTCTTTCATACTCCATGTTTTATAAGGTGCTTAAATAGCTGAGATGATAGTGTGGTGGTGCGGGATCGAGACACGCCAAGTCAAACTTAGTTTTGTTTTCTTTTTTTTAAATATGTGAATCTTCCGATTTTAGACTATAAAGAAAGGAACTACTTCATTCAAATTTGATTTAGATCTAGATCTGTAGATCTACTCATCAAGACGTCCCTATGAAATATATACAATTTTATCGGTAAAACTAATTGAATAGCCAGATTTTTAACGGAATCATTTAAGTCACTTAATCAGTGTGTGCCTGTGTTATGTTAAATGTGTCGGATTTTCAGCTAATTAGTTATTTTTTTTTGCTTTATAACTAATATCGTTCAGCGTGTAGTAAAGCACATTGCGTTTTGACCAATAACTATTTCATAAATTATTTTTCTCAAACAAGTACAACATTTTAAAATATATAGGCCTATAATTCACGTGAAACGGGTACCGATGGCTAGTAGTTAATAGATTAAAGAGAAAATTAGTTCAGTTAAATATAGAGAGATTTTAAAACCACTTAATTGGATTGTTAACTGCTGTTACATAAATCTAAACAATATTTAAATACATAATGAATATAAATACCTTTTAAAGTAGCTGAATAAGTCACATTGTTACTAGATATGTTATATTTTCTTGCCATACAATAGTAGTCTGAAAATAGATTTTGTAGGGTATATATATATATATATATATATATATATATATATATATATATATATATATATATATATATATATATATAAATATATATATATATATATATATATATATATATATATATATATATATATATATATATATATATATATATATATATACATATATATATATATATATGTATATATATATATATATATATGATTTCTTTAAGGTTATTTTTGCCATTTTACCCTTACTACATATATATAAATCAAACAATCACATCTTGATTCTTATAAAATACGTGTTTATGTAACATTGTCAAGTGCAGTATAAATTAAGGTTGTTTATCCTTTCAACCGTAAGTCATTCTTTATATATGTTTTGAGTAAAATCCATTTTTGTGATTTATAATTAAGTCTTTAACAGAAAGCGAAAGCCTAGTCAAGTCAATTCATTTGATTAAAAACTCTTTTAAGACTCTAAACCTATAAATGTGTCGAAATTAAATCAATTTACCTGTGCTTCATCGTGTACCGATTAATTGTGTGTTTTTTTAAACATGAAGCAAAAATTGCAGTTTTAAGCTATATTCTTCGGTACACCCAATTACCTTGGCTTATATCAAATGCCGTTATAGACAAAGTTGGAGATCCATTAAACTGTACATCATGACTTCTGTTGTACCACATTGGTTGAGCTGTTATTTGAGAATCGTCTGATCTCACACACGTACAGTTGATAGTTTCATTGACATGAGTGTACTCACGAGGGCAGTGGGATATTGACACAGACAAATCTAGGAGAAATTTAAATACTTTAAGAGACACACTTTATAAGAAAAAAAGTGTTATTTTATTATGTAATTGTACATGATTTTAAAAATAATTTTCTATAAAAAATAAATATAAAATATATTCATACCTAAAGATATTTTTAAAGAATCATTTATTCCATGCTGTATACCGGTGACATTCGGATATACAGAAATATTGATAACATTATTGCTTTTGTCGTAATGTGATATCGGATAGGAGAAATTACATGAAGCATCAGATAAGTTTCCGTTGATTTTAAGTGTTGCATCTATATTAGTTGGAGAATTTTCTTTCTGCAAAATATAAAATATGCTTTTATATAGTATTAGAATATTATAACATAAGAGAGTTCAAATAGACACAATTCTTGTATAAATGATACAAATATTTTTGATTAATAAAGTAATTTAAAAAAAAAAAAACCAACGTTTAAATCTAAACTGGATAACATCTAGTAAAATATAATAACTAATAAGGCCTGAGCCTTAGACCCAAAGCTACCCCATCTTACATAATGTATTGTCTGAGAACAGAAATCCACTGTAACTGTGAAAGCTCAAGTCAAAATGTAGCTGTATATTGTTATATTTTATATAATAAACAAAGAGTGTGGCAATACACACATAAATGTTTATGTATTCCTCTTTGTAAGACACGACAATACATAAATAACATAGATAACAAAAAGTTCTAGCTTTATGTAAAGTAAGGAGAATTCAGAAAGGATGCAGATTTTAAACAAAACAACTCACGTTATTAAAATACAAAGCATCTATCTACTTGCAAGTTATAGAAAATATAATAACGCTGCATCATTAAAAAAAAAGCAACTTACTTTATTGGAATACAGCTGGAATTGACATTTACCACCAGGATAAATTTCAACAGCTTCACAGGTAATGAATACGTTTTCATTGTTTACATCGTAAGTACAACGTACATTGTCTGGTCTTTCTGAAGAAACAAGCAGATGTTTGATTACCGGAACCTTACAATAGAATCGTGTATTTTGTTTTTTAGAAAAAGGATATTGTACTTACTGTACTTAAGAAGTTTACAATCCAACTGTAAATAATCAACACATTTGATTTCCAACTTATCACAATTTTTACGTTCTAGTGGGATGTTCACGTTGACCCCGTTCTTTGTTTTGTTACACCTATCTCCACCAAAACCTTCCACTTTATAACAGTACATGATGCCATTACACAGAACCTTTAATTCAGACAGATCACCACACTCGGCAGCATTCACAAGAAAGTAGTTGTTTCGGTTGACTTCTATGGGACATGCTTCAAGTTGCCCTGAAAAACATTTACGTTATTTAACTAATGACTTGTGTTTAGTTCAAAGGTACGAACATTCTCTCTGATGTTACTGTTACTGTAAGAATGTTGTACAAAAAAAAACTTCAACGAGCGTGGTTGAAAATTACTTTCAAAGGGTGTTATTGGATGATAGAACTACGATCTCTCAGATAGGAGCCTAGAGTCGGTTCCATAATTCAAGTCCTACTCTGATGAGTCATATGTTAGGCACAACTAAAGCTACTATGCATAATAATGACCACATTATCTTTTTCATATGCTGGAGTCATTAAGACAGATATATATATATATATATATATATATATATATATATATATATATATATATATATAGTATGATATTTACGCATATATATGCATATATATATATATATATATTTATTTATATATATATATATATATATATATATATATATATATATATATATGTTATTACGGGACAAATGATCTCAGACAAAATATCTCACGGACAAATTATCTCAGGATAAATGATCTAAAGATAAATTATCTTAAGGAAAAATGATCCCACGAACAAAAGATACCAGAGCAGAATGTATCAGGACAAATTATATATATATATATATATATATATATATATATATATATATATATATATATATATATATATATATACGTATGTGTGTATGAATACATTACCTGACAGTTCTAAACATCCAAATAAAACGATAATTTCAATACATTTCCTAAACATTTCAATATTTGTGGATGTATCTATTTTACTTGTGAAAGTCGTTGTTTGAAACTGGGAAGAATTCACACTCAAAGGAGAGGTTTAGTTCTGAGGGAAGGAACAACTGTTAAAGAGACGAAAAGACAATAACTTGTCATTAATAAGTAGAGTATGTTTGTTGCTTTTGTTATGAGATATAATTAAATTGCCTATAAATTATAGCGTTGGTTATTATTTTGCTGATCTCAAATACATTGTAAATAAAATTAACCTTCTGTTCCTTAATTAACCGCGTGAAGTAATATTTTGTTTTACTCGACAATACTTCCCAATAGAGAAATTAAGAATGAGTGGAAAGTGCCTGTGAAAAAAAGTCTTGTCTCTCTCTCTCTCTCTATACGGAAACCGGCTCAGAAGTATGACTTCCATTATCCAGGCAAGCCTCAGTGTAGCAAACTCCGACACATGGTGGTAGTAGCAAGTCGTTTAGTGGCGGTTTGATCGCTACACGTCGGTCGCTTCTCCGTCGGCTCTCACCTGGCTTTCCTTCCCCACCCACCAGACGCGGGACGTTGTCCTACCGCCTGGTACCCAGCTTGATCGTGGGTTCGGCCAGATCAAAAACCTCTAGCTGCTGTTGGCTACCACTAGCCATTCCGCACCCACTAGGGGGGTGATGAGCTTGGTCCGACTAATGGCACTCTTCCGAGGCCACGTGAAGGCCGCAGCTTAAATTCAAAATATCTGGTTAGGGTCGAGAGCAAACCTTTCTTGGTTCCCGGCAGTCTTGCACCTCATCTCCCCCACGCTATAATGTAGGGGACTTGGGAGTCCGACATACCAGGCTCTTGTCTCTCAACACTAGTTAAGCTTTAACTTAATATCAACTCCCACCATCCGACTATTGTTGAGCGGCCTAGTTTCCTGTACTCAGTAGGTCACGTGGTCTTGCTGCAGGCTGTACTGCCATGGAAGCCGTCTTAGCTAGAGCGATTTTGTTTTATGAGCTAAGTTACAAGCGAAGTTTCTATCAACGATCTATTTTAATTGTTTACATAGCTTAATATAGATATTTATATACCCAACATCTAACACATTATTAGCAACCATTACAATACTCTACACTCTATTCTAAATATACTACACTCAGTAAGCAAAATATAAGTATTTGAAATTTTTAACTCTAAATGTTTAACTGTTTTAAGGGGCGGCGTGGTCGAACGTTCGGCCACTGGTCCGGAGAACACCAGTTCCGTTCTCGGTCCTTCAGTGTACTTAGCTCTCATGGGTTTCTGACTCACGTTGGGCAAATTGAAGTTAAAGAAGCACGAACTCTACTTCATCTGCTCTATAGAAAGGAAATATTTATTTTACTGTTACACTAGATCAGTGGCGTAGCGAGGTCGGGTGTCATCAGAGGCGTAGCGAGGGGGGTACATATATCCCTGGGCGCCGACCTTAGGGGGCACCGAAATGGGTTGGAAAAACAAATTAAAATGTTATTTTAGCTGCATTTTTGCATTATAAATAGTTTGAGGGGGAGGGGGTGCAAATTGAAAGTTTGAGGCTGGGGCGTTCGTCGATATTTTGACGGTGGAGGGGGGGGGGGTGGCAAAGGTGCAAATGGAAACTTTGCTCCCGAGAGGGGCGCCAAATAGAATGTTTGTCCCCGGGCGCCAGGAAGTGTTGCAACTGAACTTCATTTGCGCCATAAGACCGCCAGGTTTGAAAAAGGGAACTTTAATTTTTACTGATGTAGCTTTCAGTTGAACTCAGGGGATGTCAGTATTTTTTATTTCAGCAAACTCTCGATTCATACCATTGTAAACACATGAGCCCCAAGCCTTCGATTTACACAGCCGTCTCGCGATATAAAATACTACAATTTGACAAATTAACACTTGACGTCATAGCTGGGTGTTGATTATAACATCATCTCGTCAATTGCGGGCTCGGGGTTTTTGGCGTCAATGTCAATGTCAATGTTTTGTTTTTGTATCAAGCTAGCTGGCTTTGCCAACAAAATGTGAGCGCTGTTGTGTTTTGTACTTTTTTAAAATCCCTGACGTTTTTGCAGTTAATGCAAAAAGTAGACTAGATCCCTGTGAGTTGGTTCACGGTGGGAAATCTCAGCAGACATCGCTGCTTAGGCATACTGAGTACTCATACTGTTGTAATGGAGCATTGTCGAACGATTCAAATGATTTAGATCTCACCATATATATATATATATATATATATATATATATATATATATATATATATATATATATATATATAAGTAGGTCTGCTGTCCCTGTAGTAAGTTTACGCGTGTTTTACCTTTAGAAATGCGTGTCCCAGTTGATAAACTAAGTTTAGATATTTGCTAAAAAAACATTATAGTATTACTTTTTAACTTAGTTTACGTTTGATTGTCAACTTCATAAAACAAGTTGGACAATCGTTTAAACAATTTTGCTAATTACACATTGAATCACTACGAGGAAGAGAATTATAATATTTCCCTACACTTGAAAATAAATTGGCATTTTAATTTCTAGGCATACGTAGTTGCTGTTGCAGAAGTGAAAACAACATAAATTGTGCTTGTACTTAGCATATGTTGCCGTGAGTAAATATGTGCAAAAACACTGACTGAAGAAACGATGCCCCCAATGCCGTTTACCCAAATGATGTGTTTGAAGATTTATCGGAGAGCAAGAATGAATGAGTCCCATTTGCATTGTCTAAATATATTTTTTTTAATTATAGATATTGGTACAATGTAGCAAAGTGCTAAATTGGACAAACTTTAGAATGTCTTCTCAAACACTGAAGTGATTTAAAATATCGTCAATATTTCTAAAACATATGAAAGCAGAAAATGATTTTTATTTGTTTATTTAAAAAGCCACTAGGGGATCATTGGAGGAGGACAATGGGTTGTTCCCCTTTCAAGATACATACATTGTATTGCTAATTACTGAATATTTTGCTTTTCTTTTGTGGTCAAAAGTTTTCGATCCGCTTTACGAGTCTCTGTGTAAGGGCGTTGAGTAGATTACGGGGAGGCGCAAAAAGGTTAATAGTAATTTACCATTAGAAAATATACAAATACAACTACATTTTTCTTAACTAAACTGTAACTATTTGTTAGAAACATACTAATTTGTCGAATATTTTAATCAGTTTGCTGGTTGATGAGGTAGGGATTTCTAGATTTAAAAATGCCTGCGTGGGAGCAATTCGTGGACATGATTGAGTTTGTGACGTAGGCTATTCAGACACACCGTTAGTCGAAAGGTTTTAGTCTTTTAACAATTATTTTCTTGCAGTGTATCGCAATCTTAATACGAAAGTAAGTGCCATAGTGCTGAAGGGTAAGCTAATCGAACTTTGCCAAGGTGTCGTCTGTTCAAAATTTAAATATTCTCAAAAGCTTTCCCAAATTTCATGGCGATCGAATGAAAGGTATAGTAATTCATAGAGGACAGATAGAGAGACAGACCCACGTACTTTTAGTTATTTGCTTATATTATATGAATTTCAGCAAATAATTTCCTGTTTGAAAATTAAATTAAACCATGGGAAACGGCCTACATTTCAGTTCTAAAAAACTATGTAATATTAGTTATGTAATTAAATATTAATATTCAATACCTCGTAAGACTATTTATCTTATAACTATGTTTCACATATTATAAAATTATTATTCGACTTTATTTTTGAAAGAAAACTGTAAGCCCAAGACTGTTTCGTTCGTTCACAGCTTCTTGTAAGTGGGGATACGTATATTTTTGTACTAACGACTATTTGAACGGTTACTGCTGAAACATCGTGGAAACTAGACGACTCGAAAAAGCAAACAAAAACACATCCACTCCTTTGATAATTTTGTGGAGAAAGCAAAACATTAGATAGGTAGATTACGGACCAGTTAAGAAACAAACATGATAAAAGGAGACATAAATATGTTTTTATTATAACATTTAAAATGTAGCTTCTATCTATAAGCACATATATAATCATTTAACATCTATAAAATTCGAAATAAACATCAAGTATTAAGAAAGAATTAATGTTTTTAACTTACATTTATATTCACATCAGTATGTGCTGGTCTACATAATAAAAACGTATCTACACCCAGTTTTTGTTTAAGTAGATAAAACACTTGCGTCTATTCTAATCTTGAGTGGACACGACTAACAAGGAAGTTAAACAGAAGCTTTATTTCCTGATTGTGTAAAATATAGAGCTGACATTGTAACGAGTATTATAGGAAACAGGATTTTACTCAACAATAAACATGTCTGTTAAAGGAAAGATAGCACTATCAACCATCACTCACTGAAAATGTTAAAATTAAAAATTACTTATTATTATAGATTTTTAAAACAATTAAAATTACATGCTGAACTAGTTATTGTTTAACAAGTAATCTATAAGTTTCATCTCGATGGTTGTGCAATCATACAGTACTTAATCAGTACTAAAATTTCCCGGGGGGGGGGGGGGCGGACACTGGTAAAAGTATATATTTTCTATTTATAATTCTATTTCGTTCGTGGGGTGGGGGGGGTAGAGGAGGCGGTAGACATTTTTTTGTGGGGGAGGGGCTGAGCCTCCGGAAGAGTTGCCTGGAAGAACCTCTGCACTGAATGATAAAGGGTCTTCCAAAAATTGTAAAATGAGTAAATACTATTTTAATATCGCCATATTTGAAGATATTGAAATAAGGATTAATTGTGGTAAAGGAATATAATAAGTAGCGCTACTAATTCCTAGAGTTCTTTTTTTCAGATTGCTGGATCAATGTTAATACCGTGCCTTTATTTCAAATCTCAGAGCCAGTATACTTTTTCAAAATACCATCTGAGTTTGATAACAGTTGTTGCATAATCTCACATCGATGTGACTACTCAACATGAAACGTTAACGAAAACTAACATATAAAAAGTTAACTTTAGCCTCTCATACATAATTTTTTATAATATCAACATGATTGACGAAACGAATATAAATAAGAATATTTCTCAGTCAAAAATCGATTAGTCGAAATAAGATTCAAATCGATCTTATGATAAGAGTAACAATGTGTATAGCCATGCACATGTGAAGCAAAGTATTTTGATTATAATTTAGTTGTTGAATATTATATTACATCGCATGCAATTGTTTAAAAAATCTTTAATTAAAACAAACATGAATTGTTTACAAAGAATATACTTTTTTAACAGTACTTATGCAATAGATTAAACCAGAGGCGTAGCGAGGGGGGGGGGGGAGGGGGGGCTGGGGTGCGGACCGGGTGGCACCATTTAGGGGGGTGACACCAAGGCAAAAAATAGCAAAATATATAGAGAAAAAATTGAGGGGGGGGATGCAAAACGAAAGTTTGAGGGGGGATGCAAATCGAAAGTTTGAGGGGGGGGTGCAAATCGAAAGTTTGAGGGGGGCGGGGTGCAAATCGAAAGTTTGTCCCCGGGAAGAGTTGCTACGCCCCTGGGGGGGGGTGACACCATAAAGTGCCGCACCGGGTGACACCCGACCTCGCTACGCCACTGGATTAAACATGAAGTAGCTTTTAAATGTCCTTTTTATTCTATAAAAAATCTCCCGGCATAGACTCTTTCCTCGTTTCTTTCATATTTGACCACATCATACGGTCCTTCGGTCACGGGGAGTGTCTCCAGTATTTCAAGATAAGGAGCTTCATTTTCGTGAGGTGATTCGGGAATAATTTCTCCTGGTGCGTGAGATTGTTGAAAGTCAACAGCTTGAATAGCTTCTAAAATTTGAAATATAACGAACATTTTCGAAAAAAAAATTTGATTTGAATGTTATATGAATGTATCGCTAAAAGTATTATTTCACCTACGTTTTTATGTGTGTAAAGTACCCTTTCGAATAATAATATCCATGTGGCGAATGAAGATTGAGTGTAGTCAGCACTATTCCCATGCAGCTTTACTCTTCCTACTGCGAGTCAGGTACTCATCAGAGCTGGATCAGTGTTTTTTCAATGCATCTCTTCGAAGGAGGGGGGTGGGATTTCAGAGCCCCCCCAACGTAGAAATTCTACCGACAATTTCAAGTGCCCCCCCCCCCCCCCTCTAGTAAATAAAAGTCTGGAAGAAACACTGAGCTGGATCGACTGGGAGACGTACTATCAACCCAAGCCGGTGATTTGAACTTTAGAATCTCGGGTTAGCAGTCGAACGCGCTACTATTCGACCATGTCACGATTTGTTAGAGATAGTTTAAATTTAAATGTGCGACTCGAAAATACCCCTGAATGAAGGTTTTTTTAAAATTGTGTAACTATTTCTACTATGGATATACACGTAATCATAATATATTGTTAAAATCTATAATTAATTAATCTATTAAAAATAGATACAATCTATAATGTAGAAAACATGGCTTGGTAAAATTATTTTCGTAGACAGTGGCGCCAATAGATCGCATGACACCCGGTGCTGAAACGCAGAGTGTCATACTCTTGTCCATCCATTACCAAGAACTATAGTTATATTTTAAACTACCTTCTCGAAAGATACATTACAGCTATAAATAATGTATTGTCCTCTCCTTTCCCATCTCCAGTGATGTTCCCCTCAGCTTATGAAGTATATATCTAATTATAACTTTCTACTATTCGTTCTTGTGTCACCCCTTAGCATAGTGCCAACCAATGCCAACGCCCCCCTCCCCTCCTTTTACTTCTCGTTGGGACGACACCGTCTTAAAATAATGTAATAGTAAAATATCTAATACATCAAACAAATAAAATCTAACCTTCGTTCACGTAGAAAGTTTCATTCCTGTTGAAATAAAAATGGTGTGGTTATAGAACAGGCTCACAATAAATCACGTTTGATACATTCAGCATCTCAGGGGCTAAACTACAATGCTACTTAACAACCCATTTGAAGGGGTGGGGTGCGAGGATTCAGTTATAATTATTGGACCTATGACGACCATAAATGAAATAATAAATGCAATTTTAACTTCACGAAATGCATTAAACTGTTTCAATTTTTTTTCTGTTCTCAATGTAAGATACAAGTAGACTCTGAAATAAAACCGATAAAATGTCTAAACTGAGAAATGACAACAAGATGTTCTAAATCTTGAAATATTAATACGTTTTTTATAGTGCTAGTAGGAATTGGGTTAGATATGCTGAGTACGGGTAGGCCTATATAGTTTTATATTTCTTTTAGAGATATACGGAAAAATATGCACCCGAGCTAAAGTTACGTAATTTGACAATCTTCACATGTATGGTGGTTATATTTAATTCGACTATTGAAACTAAATATTTTGCTACCAGCAATTCAACAATAACCAATAGCTCTATACTTATCAACAATAACATATATACATATACATATGAGTCAGAAAAAAATATTCTGTCACATAACCTGTTACTTTGGTTACAACAAATAACCAATGTTTGAATGAACGGACGAGAAAGATAATTATTTCATTTACTTACTGTCCATCGTTCTTTTTTTCGAAAATGGTTGGCTTTTTACATGCTGTAAAATTAAAAAAAAAAATACATATTTGATCAAATGTTGTAATAGATTTATATTTTCCCCAGCCATCCACATAAATAATTACATTAATCATAATTATTAAATACATTACCACTTAAGAATTGTAGCTATTGGGGCAGTATTTTTTCCAAACTTTTTTCTCCGGGAAGGGGAGTGGGGGTGGGGCGGAGTGAGCATTTCAAATTTTCGGGGGGGGGGGGGGGCGGAATAAAATTTCCGGAGGGGAGGGGGACATACACACTAGTAAAAGTATAATTTCTATAAAAATTCTTTTTTGTTCGAGGGGGTGGGGGGAAGGGGGGGGGGCGAAGTATATCCTGAAAGAATCTCTTATATTGGCCAAGTGTGGCGGCTGGAAGCGGTTATAAATATGAAATTGTTATTGAACCTTACTTGGATAAGTCACAACAGTATTGTACACGTTACCTTTACAATAGACACCAGCCATAACAGCAACAATGGTAAGCAAAACAAGAATGACTATGCCCATAAGGATCAGGTATGTAGTGCAGTGTTCCAACATGTTTTCACCGGATGAAACTGTTACATCTTCCACAAAATCTTATAGCAAAATATAATTATCGAAGAAGAAAAAAAAAATGGTGACTTGACTTAAAAATTACACAAAGGTAAAAAAAAGGGCTATGCTATTTTTTAAAGTTGTTTTATCGCACACACCTACAGCCTACAATTGATAGTTTTATTAACCTAAGTTTCCTCACGAGGGCAGTTGGATATTGACACTGACAAATCTAGGTCACATTAAAATTATCGCATAGGCACAACTGTTTTTAAGCGTTCGTCCGTGGATTAAAAAGACAAAAAAAAAAAAAACAATTTAATCCCTACACAATGTGGCCAAACTTCAGCCTTCCGCCACATGGTCACCCCCCATCCCCCCCCCCCTCACCCGGTAGTCAGACTGCAATACTAATCATGTCACTGCCACTGTATATTAACATTGAACTATACAACATGTCAATTTAATATTAAGAAAGAAGGTTTTTAAACAAAAATTACAAAAAAAATGTATTCATACATAAACATATTTTTAAGAAAAAATCTAAACAATATTTAAAAAATAAAGTGTTGTGAAAAGAATAAAAGTACCTTTTAAAACAGCTGTATACGTCACAATTTTACTGGATATATTATATTTCCTTGCAACACAATAGTAGCCTGAAAGTTGAATATATGACTATATGACTAAAAAACTATAGGACTATTGGACTAAAGGATTATAGGGCTATAGGACTATAGGACTATAGGACTAAAGGACTACATGACTATAGGACTATAGGACTATAGGACAATATGACTATAGGACTATAGGACTATAGGACTCTAGGACTAAAGAATTTTAGGACAATAGGAATATAGGATTGTATGACTGTATGACGAATATGACTATGTGACTTAATGAACTGTATATATATATATATATATATATATATATATATATATATATATATATATATATATATATATACACACACACACACACATATATATATATATATATATATATATATATATATATATATATATATATATATATATATATATATATATATATATATATATATATATATAATCTGCCATCCGGTGTTAGATCCTTGTCGTGGCTTGGCAGCTTGTGTATCGTGACCACCCCTAGAGCTACACCAGCGGGAGTGTAAACTCCTGGTAGGTTCAACCAAACTGGGAAGGTCTGCGCGGGTAGTGATCAGACCAAAGCTAGCACCCTGGTCCTCCAGGTTGGGGGTTGAAACATAAGGCCAGCAACCTTATCTCGTAAAAAAATATACCGCTACAGAAACTGCAAGTACACAAATAACATCGCAAAACATGCATTGGACTGGAATCCCCAGGGGAAAAAAGGGTGGGCCGGCCAAGGAAAACATGGAAGAGAACGGTTGAGGAAGAGGCAAAAACAGCTGGGCTCTAATGGGCACAGATTGGAAGAGCAGCCCAAAACCGAGTCCGCTGGAGATGTGTGGTTGCAGCCCTTTGCTCCCCAGGGGCCACAATATATATATATATATATATTTTATATATATATATATATATATATATATATATATATATTAACTAAAAGCCAAAAAATAAATATACTCTATTCTTTTATTTGATTAACGCTGTTTTATGGCAGTCGACATTT
This sequence comes from Physella acuta, assembly GCF_028476545.2. Classification (NCBI taxonomy): domain Eukaryota; kingdom Metazoa; phylum Mollusca; class Gastropoda; family Physidae; genus Physella; species Physella acuta. Next base: position 199,224 of record NW_026732256.1, read on the forward strand.
TAGCTAGTCCAAATTAAATTCGATAGAACTGTTCTGCATCGTGTGTTGCTTGATGGTGTAAGTGTTTTATAAACAGAAACCAAAAATAAATATCAGTTTTTAACCATATTCTCTGGTACACCCAGTTACCTTGGTTTACATCAAAGGCTTTTATGAACAAGGTAGGGGATCCATTAAACTGTACTTCATGACGTCTGTTGTACCACAATGGTTGAGCTATTATTTGAGAATCGTCTGATCTCACACACGTACAGTAGATGGTTTCATTGACACGAGTGTACTCACGTAGGCATTGGGATATTGACACGGATAAATCTAGGAGAAATTTAACTACAATAACCGACACATATTATAAGAAGTTGTTTAACTAAATTATTTATTGCATTAATTAACCATACATGATTTTTAAAATAATTTCTCTTAAAAAAATAGATATCAATTATATTCATACCTAAAGATATTTTCAATGAAACATTATGTCCATGCCGTATATCGGTGACATTCGGATACACAGAAATATCGATAACATTATTGCTTTTGTCGTAATGTGTTATCGGATAGGAGAAATTACATGAAGCATCATATAGGTTTCCATTGATTTTGTGTGTTGCATTTATATTAGTTGGAGAATTTTCTTTCTGCAAAATATAAAATATGTTTTCATTTAGTATTCCAATTTACAATAGGGTTTTAATAAACGAAATTTTACTTATCAGACAATATATATTTTTAACATATATATTTGTTAGCTAATAATTTATGGGACTTAGCCACTAACATACCTCCTTTGTCGTAGTGTGTTATTTTAGAATAAGAACCTAACTGCAAATGCTCAAGTCAAATGTAGCTGTATATTGTTATATTTTATGTTATACGCAACGCGTGTAGCAATACACACAATAATAGTTTATATAAATAAGCAATATACAAAACAAAAGTTATAGCTTTATGTAAGTTAAAGAGAATTTGTGAAAAATTCAAATTTTATCAAAGCAGCTTACTTTATTGGAATGCATCTGGAATTGACATTTACCCCCAGGATAAATTCCAATAGCTTCACAGGTAATGAACACGTTTTCATTGTTTACATCGTAAGTACAACGTACATTGTCTGGTCTTTCTGTAGATACAAGCAGATGTTTGATTACCGGAACCTTACAATAGAATCGTGTATTTTGTTTTTAGAAACATGATATTGTACTTACTGTACTTAAGAAGTTCACAATTCAACAGTATAATTTCACCACATCTGATTTCTAACTTATCACAATTTTTACGTTCTACTGGGATGTTCACTAGGACACCGTCGTTTGTTTTGTTACACCTATCTTCACCAAAACCTTCCCCTTTATAACAGTACGCGCCGTAATTACACAGAACTCTTAATTCGTCCAGGTTATCACAATTTACGGGAAAGTAGTTGACTCGGTTGACTTCTATGGGACATGTTTCAAGTTGCTCTGAAAAACATTTACTTCAATGGTAAGAACATTCTCTCTGATGTTACTGTTATTCTAATATTGTACAAAAAAAACTTCAACGAGCGTGGCTGAAAATTGCTATCAAATGGTGTTATTAGACGATAGAACTACGATTTCTAAGATAGGAGCCTAGAGTCGGATCCAGAATTCAAGTCCTACTCTGATGAGTAATATGCTCAAGTTAGGCATAACCAAAGCCACTATGCATAATAATAACCCACATTATATTTTTCATATGCTAGAGTCATTAAGACAGATCAAGAATACTTCATGTTTAATTGTGTATATATATATATATATATATATATATATATATATATATATATATATATATATATATATATATATATATATATATATACAAACATGATAGCTTACTTGTTCAAAAACAAAAATCTAACAAATCTAACAGAAAAGTACCTGAGAAATGGAGCCACCCAATGAAGATGAATGCTTGAACTATGTTTATTGACATTGTTGTGTATTTTATAGGTAGAGTCTGGAAGAAAGTTAACATAAATGTATGTACAAAAATAAGAATTTATCAACTGTCTCTCTTTTAAAATATACACCTACATTAGTCTTTGTATGATTGCTATGTGTACATAATATTGTTCGGGAGAACATATGCTTATCGTAAGAAGAGTTTATTGATGAGAAAGCAAATCTTTTGTTATGTTAAGTCAATATTTTAAAACCTGTTTACTTTCTTGTATACATGTTTAGAGGAAGTATTGTAATATTGCTGAATAATGAACACATACTTCGACCGTTTTCGCTGTTTTACACAACCCTACTTTTTACGGAACATACAGGATGCACTGTACTCGTGCAAAAAATCTAAATACAGATTTAGATTAACTTTGACGCTTTATATCATTCCGGCACGGAAAAACATGGGTTTGCGTTTCCTTTGCATGTGTGTCTGCAAACACGATAGCTTGAGTACCGTTTCAGTTACGCTGATGAACATTCATATCTAAGTATAATATGAAATGTATAGTTCTGTATAAACTTCCAGTAACCGGAAGTTGTACATATTCTACTTCCGGTTTATTAAAAGCTAGTAACTAGGATTCATCTTTATTTTTATAGACGAAGTTATATAATAATACTTTATTCATCAAAGTTTGAGCAAAAGTAAAAAAGAAATTCTTACCGTTTGTAACATGTCATAAATTTAATGAAAAACATTAATAATCAAACCGGCGCATCGAAGTACAGTGTGATTGATGTGCTAATCAGCTACACAGAGATACTCATGTAGACGTAGCCATGTACGCTATGATCAAGGAAGTAATTTTTAAGTGGGCAATCATACAACCATCAGCAAAGAACGGTTTTATCAAAGTTTTAAATGTGTAAAAGTAAATTACTGTACAATGTTTGACGAAACAATACAATTATATGACAAGAACTGTAACATGATTACATTAACGTTTGATTTTTAAAAAAAAACAACTGGAACATATATTCAGTTTATAAAGCAAATTTGCTCTAAATCTTCTATAATGGTTGTACCACCCCTACAACAAATTTTAAACAAACATACATAACACACATTTGCTGTTACATGTACGCACACACACACAAACACACATACATACACACAGAGAGACACACACACATACACACACACAGAGGAGCAGCTATACTTAATCAGTTCAAGTTTAAACTTCCTCGTTTACATCGTGCAATTATTTGTCCCGTCAATGATTAAAATGATGAATTTTAAAATGTATTGACCTGAAGTCAATGAAACAAATTAAAATGTGCTATCAGATGTAAACTTTTTGTTTCATTTTTATCAAAAATTTACAAACTTCCATAACATTCAAACTTCCTTCCATAGTTTCGATTTTCATGTGATTTACATCACATAGAGTGACGCACGGATTGATTCGGTATATCCGATTTTCTTTCTTTCCTGCATCTCTTCAGTGGAGGGTCGCCGAAAAGGCACGTCTACCACTCTCCCCAACCCGAACGAAGAAGAAAATATATAATATATAATGAAACTTCGACCAGTGTCTGTTCCCCCCCCCCCCTTCCAGCAGGAAATTGTCCGCCATCCAGGTGGTGTAGCCGCTGATAACAATGTATAAAAATAAAAGACAAAACACGTAGTATTCACATTTAAATACGCTTAATGTAATAACTTGCAATGATTATAAATTACCAATTATGAGGTTGCTTTTGTTATTCAATATGAAAACACTAGTTGAAGTTGATTGAGGATACACGTACTAAAATAATTCATCCCCAGTTTTGTACCAGTTGTAACAAACAGCGTCCGCTCTTATGTACGGAAGATAACAACCAAAATAGATTTTGCAAAATTTCCTTGTCGGGTTGTTTCCCATAGTTTTGAAATTTTAAAAGACTTTTTTCTTACATTTTTATTTGTTCATAAAAACCTTTTATTCGATTTTGAAAGTCTTATTGTTAAGTGAAAAATACTGGTTTTCTAATATAGACAGATGCACACTAAAAAAATAAACATTTTCTTAAATAAAATAATAAAATATCAGCTACCACACGAAGCGACGATATTTTAACAAATCTAATTCTGTAGAGTTAAAAAAAAATAGAGATATATGTTAAGGTTTAACAGATATGTAAAACTGTATAGTAACTATATAAGGCTAAAAGTAATAGTGATGTAGAGTTATGCTTTGTGTTAAATAAGTCTTCGATTCCTTAAATATGAATCGTGAGCTTAGAGTAGGCCTATGTTATTAGACGGCTCATATTGGTTCCTTAAAATGTATTTGAAAAAAAGGAAAATATATCAGCATTTTTGTTTTTTGCAAATATGTAAAAAAAAATATAGAAAAAGGGAAATACAGTTAGATATTATTAAATGTAAATTAAATGTAAATGTATCTTTAATATTTATCTTAAAAAATAAAAAAAAAACACAATATTTTGCTCGAGGGTGCTTTCAAAATTGAAGGTCGTCTCTATCGAGCACAAAGTTTAGTAAATAATAATCTAAAAAATAATCAGAAAACAAACAAATAAACACGCTTGAAGAAGAGATTAGTGAAAACGTTTTTAGATGTTAACAGGAAAAAAAGTTAAAAAAAATTCATAAAAAACGTTTTAATAACAAGCTTTTATGTAATGATGCACTAAAAAGTAGAAAATAAATTATAGACTACTATTTAAATAACTATAAAGAAAAGCGTGGGTCACTTTAGTATCTATTGGATACCTTTACTAATGTTAAGGAAGACACCCACGCTTTTCTTTATAGTTATTTAAATAGTAGTCTATAATTTATTTTCTACTTTTTAGTGCATCATTACATAAAAGCTTGTTATTAAAACGTTTTTTATGAATTTTTTTTCAGTACTTTACATGTTTTATTTACAATAGAGTTACATGACTAAAAACCATTGCGCGCCTACTGAACATCACGTTCAGTAGGCGCGCAATGGTTTTTGAACGCAGCCATTACGTGATGGCGCAGCTATTGAAGGTGATGACGCGTGTGGTGTGGTTGGCTAGACATGCCTACTAATTCGGTCCAAATTTTTATTAATTCATAAAAAATTAATTAGGCATCCAATCAAGTCAAATTTAGTTTCAGATTGCATTGTCTTCATGTCTTGACCCACGTGCCAACTGTGAATCGTATCGGTCAAGTAGAACTGTCCGAATTTTCACTCCTGCGTTTCCGTCTAGACAGACAGACCGACGAGGAAGTGAGTTAAATAAAAGCTTGTAAAAAATTCATAAAAAACGTTTTAATAACAAGCTTTTATGTACTTATGCACTAAAAAGTAGAAAATAAATTATACACTACTATTTAAATTACTATAAAGAAAAGCGTGGGTCACTTTAGTACTTTACTACCTATTGGATACCTTTACTAATATTTGAGAAGAGACCCACGCTTTTCTTTATAGTAATTTAAATAGTAGTGTATAATTTATTTTCTACTTTTTAGTGCATAAGTACATAAAAGCTTGTTATTAAAACGTTTTTTATGAATTTTTTTTCAGTACTTTACATGTTTTATTCACAATAGAGTTACATGACTAAAAACCATTGCGCCTATTGAACGTGATGGCGCGCCTACTGAACTTGATGGCGCAGCTGTGGAACGTGATGACGCGTGTGGTGTGGTTGGCTAGACATGCCTATTGATTCGGTCCAAATTTTAATTAATTCATAAAAAATTAATTAGGCATCCAATTAAGTCAAATTTAGTTTCAGATTGCATTGTCTTCATGTCTTGACCCACGTGCCAACTGTGAATCGTATCGGTCAAGTAGAACTGTCCGAATTTTCACTCCTGCGTTTCTATCTAGACTGACGACAGACAGAATGACGAGGAAGTGAGTTAAATAAAAGCTTGTAAAAATTGATTAATTTTATTCTTAATTTTTATTCTTTCGTTGTTTGAGTTAGTTATGTTTTTTCATTGAAAAAAAAAATTGCATCTAAAATTTAGTTTTCATGTTTGCTTCAAGAATTAAGAGAAGTGAATTAATGATATATATTTGATTTGGCACTAATAATCAAAAGAAAAAAAAATATATTTAAAGGAAACCTAAGCTTATGTGTACAGAAAGACGTAAGCGTGAATTAATAAACACGCCTTAAGAAGAGGAACGTGAAACCATTTTTAGATGTTAACGGTAAAAAAGTAAAAAAAAATGATTGATTTTTATTATTAACTAGCGTACCTGCCCCCCGCGCGTTGCCGCGGGGATAGAAGAAAGTCTGACGAAATATATTAGAAGGATATCACCAATGCATTACCAATCATATGTTCTTAAACGCGTGTCCTTCTTTTCTAAAACTGTGTTATTAAAAAGTATACAATGCTTGCGCTTGGATAATAAATATCGGAACACGGGTTTTCCTACACTACTGCATGAAAACCTTGAGTGTACATCTATCACTCACCAAAATAATGAGGTAGAACACACTTCGGTGACCGCCCATGTGTCAGAGACGTATAGGGGCGCTCTCAGTAGCACCCCCCCCCCGATTGCAATACCACATAGGCGCAGCGTAGAGCCCCTGGCTCCTTAAAACTAACAGGCGCCATTGAAAACCTAGAGTGCCAAATATCATCCTGTTAACAAGGATGCAGATTTCGTCTCTCGCTAAAGTGACTCAAATGATTTTTTCTTTAACACGTAAAAAAATATTTGACGTGTTTTAAACATCTGTGTGACTGATGCAATATTTTAGCGTTACTAATGGTCTATTATTATTTGCTCGATCTCAATTTCTGATCGGATTGGCTAAAAATAGATGCTAATTGCATCATTCGCAAAGTGACGAAACTGTTTGGATTCTTTTACGGACAAAAAGAAATATCCCAGTTAATAATCTAACCTGGTTATTTTTTTCTGATTATTAAACATAAAACGTATTAGATGGCCCTTAGCGGTCAATGTGAGCCTTTGGGGGCAGAAAATTAAATTGTTATTCGCAGCCAAAAGGCACCCTACCAGGGTGCCGGCGGATACGCCTGATTCAATTTAGTGAGCGTTTGTAACGCCCCATCCTATCCATTTTCTATCACACTGTTTAGAACAAACGTAGTCGCCATAGCCCTAACGGGAAAGTCCAGGGCGCCAAATTGCATCCTGCCGGGGTCCGCCCATGCAAAATTAAATCCCCCTACCACCCACCCACCCACCCTCACCTCCACCTCAGAAACCTTCTCAGGGGTATTCATCAATTCCCTGAAGTTTTATGGCACCTGGATAAACTGTGTCGAACCGCAATCGTCTTTTATTTTTATATACAGTATATAGAGAAAAATCGCACCATTCCGTGGCGCCGCCCTTGCGAAATTAAGAAAATATTTATTGAGAGGCCTTCCAGATAGTGTTTTAATCAACTCCCCACGGTCTCTTGCCTATCGGATGAACGGTGTCAAACCAAAATCGACTTTTATTTTTATACAACGTACATAGAGAACAATAATTTTTGCACCTCCCGTGGCACCGCCCTTGCGAAATAAAAAAATAATTATTTGCAGATCCCTTCCAGCTAGAGTTCTAATCTACTCCCCAAAGTCTCTTGCCTATCGGATAAACGGTGTCAAACCAAAATCGACTTTTATTTTTATATACTGTATATAGAGACAAAAAAAATCGCGCACTGCCGGGGCGCCACATCTGCGAATTTGAATTTTTTCCCTTAGAAACTTCTCCAAAAATGTTCTCAACAACTTTGCAAAGTTTCACGGCTATGTGATGAGAGGTGTAGTAATTCATAAAAGACAAAAACACACAAACAGACAGACACACACATATATTGCATAATATATATATATATATATATATATATATATATATATATATATATATATATATATATATATATATATATATATATATATATATATATATATATATACACACAATTATATTTAAACAGAAACATAAAGACCTTTTATGTGACTTTAACTTTATTGTAGAAAACAACAATAATAACTGATTAAAAACTTTGAAAAATAAAAAAAAATTAAACACCAGGATCAGAAAACTCAGTAATAATTCCTAGCAAACCTGACAGTTTAACACTCAAAGGTAAAGAAATGGCTGCTACCAAAGTATTTTACATTCCTTCATACACTGATTTTAATTTTAAACTAACATTTTACAAAAGCATGTGTTGACATTTGAACATAAAACTATTTCAACATATCCATTTTTTCTAACTGCTTTGATCTACAAAGTATGTTTTTGCCAAACTACAATGTTAAAAAGATTTATTAATACTCAAAATCTAATATGTACATGTAATCCACACAAATTACTTGAAGTATATAACCCATAAAAAAGCATATTGAAACTGTTGTAATACAGTAATCAGAAATATAGTCATTTTAAAAAAAATAAAGTTAAGCATCCATTTTAACAAGTGTTTTTGCCACACTGCAATTATATTAGGTATTCAAACTCAAAACCTAATCTATACATTTTATTAAGGCATGTTACATAAAGCATGAAATAAGGAATCCAATGTAATATTTCTTGTAGCCTACTACACTGTTTATAATTACATTAAATTTATTATGAAACAGTTAAGATTCCCTTTTAAACCTATCAGTCCTTGGGGCAGTTGAAGTAGACCTCACCTGTTTCTAGAGTTTAGTAATATTTCATTTTTATTATGTTTAAATTAAAAAAAAAATTATACTTTATGTGACATTGGGTTAAATCCTGGTCATAGTTAAACCTTGTTTGTTTACTTTACCATTTGCCTAAGTAAGAGAAAAATGCATTTTTTGGTTATTTTTTTTTCAAGCTGTATTAAATTACTAGATAAATTGCTAACAAATAATACAGAAAATCTGTAGAAAATTAATACAAAAACAACAGAACAAAATGTTTATAATATGTTTTAATTATACTACACTTGAATTTTAAACATGCAATTTCCTCTCAGAAAGATTTTGGTGATATCTATAAATGCCTAAAGCGTATTAAAAGTTAATAAAATATGCATAAAAACAACAATTAAAAGACCTTCATTCTTTTTGTTTTTATAATTTAATGCCTAGCTTTAATTCAAATAATAAAGCAATTGTTTTCAATAATCATAAGCAGGCTCCAAAATATAGCAAGATTATTTTGATTGGAGTGTGTTCGTTATTAGATACTACACTTAAAAGCAAGTAATATGTTTGTAAATTAACCAAACAAAAAGGAATTTTAATGAAAAGGGTGTCCAGAAAAATGTGCAATCAGAAGATGCAACAGAAAATTTCACACAAAAAAGTTTGCAAGGAATATTTTTTTTAATAAAAGTGGATAATGCAAAGACTTATGCAAAGAATGACCATATGCACATTGAGGAATAATAAAACACTTTTCCACAAAATTAGACAAAATAAAAGTTTAAAAAAAAATGAGTTTGAATATTTGCACAGTTTTCTGTTTGCACAATTTCCTGGTGAACTGATAAAAATGCATTATTTTAAGGATTTATAGAAAATGTTTAAAAGAATGACAGTGAATTAGATAATATAAGGAAGCGAATTTGACATGTCATAAAACATATCTGACTTTCAAACTCTAAGCAGTAATTTAAACAGTTACCATACAGTGCTGGCTAAGTAGTTAAAAAAATTGTATAGAATAACATTTTAAAAATTATTTTAGTTGACTTTTTTATGGTCTTTAAAGTTCAAGATGCCAGTGATAGTTTCTGAGTTACTATAATGATTTTGAACATTTTACAGAAGGAACTAATTTTAGTCCAAGTTAGTAATCATTGTAAATTAAGCTTAAGTCAACAAACTTATTTCAGTTTTTAAAATAAAAATTATAAAGAATAATGTATTTGTTTTACATAATGTTTGGTTAATTTTTAAATTATTTTCCAAAAAACTTTTCAATTGAACTTTAAATCAGATCTTTTTTAAAACATGATTAAAATACATAATAAACGTACGTTCATAATATTACATGTTATTTAACTTAAAGAAACTAAAAATCATATACGGTTTAATAATATAATATTTATATTCAAGCAAGCATGCATTAACATCTCAATGTCAGGATTAGTTTAGGGTGACTGGATTGCATGTTGAATGGGTTCACTTAATACTTGTAACTTCGTCTAAACTAATATATTTAAATAATAAATACAATAGAATATGGGTTAGTAACATCCATTCTACCTATTCCATTTAATCCTTTTGAAATGTTATGCAATTATTTTAATTTTATAGAGTGAAAGATTAAGTTCAGAAGAGACAGACTATGGGGCACCTTATACACATACAGTAAATTTGTTTATGACCTTTGCATATACAGTCTTTCTTCCAGACTTTTTTCTTTGGGTGGGCACTAGATTGACATTTCCAGGGGGGGGGGCATATAAGTGAGCTGTGTTTTACTTACACAAATTAAGCCACATGCCTAATTGGGACAACTCTGAGTGAGACATTCGATTGCCTTAAGACAGTATTCAGACCTATAGATATTCGGGTTACTCATCGCCTTGTCAACCACACTGTCTGTTTTATTGAACACAGATTAAAATTAAAAAAAGGAAATTGCAGCTAGTTTCTGGTAATCCTTGGAATAGTTGCTTAATTTTAACTTCTAAATTTTTAGACAAAAACAACAAAAATCTGATAAGGGCAAAAGGTACACAATATTATGACACAACACGCGCTTGAGTTGAAACCCCAGGGAAGGGGAAAGACAGAGTTAAGATTATGGTTGACACCATTTGCTCTACTAGGAGTAGAGAGGACTAAATGAAAAATATCATATAAGAAAATCTATAGAAAAGCAGAGTATGTCATCTATTTAATACTTTTACTAAAATTTAAGAAGCAACTAACACTTTCTCTAAAGTTATTTGATTAGTGGTACATCAACTTTTAAAGATTGTTTATTTTTTGCTTCTTAATGCATACTCATATAAAAGTTTTTTTAAAATTAATTTTGTTTTTATTTGCATGTCCACCTAAACATATTAAAAAAATAATTTTACAGCATTTTTTATTATCATGCCTATTCTTAGACTTCTCTGAGAGATTTATTTTCATCTGGTTGATCATCAGGTCTGTTTGTATTGAAATTATGAGTGAAATCAGTAAGTCCCTCAGAACTGTGCCTTTCACTTCTAATTGAAAAAAAGAATCTATATATATTTATATAAAGTAATGCATGTGTGTCTGTGTGTTTGTCTTTTATGCATTCCTACACCTCTCATCACATCGCCGTGAAACTTTGGGAAGTTGTTGTGAATATTTCTGGGGAGGTTTCTGCAAAAAATAAAATTCAAATTTGCAGGGGTGGCGCCCCGGTAGGGAGCTATTTGTTTTTTCTCTATGTGCGGTATATAAAAATAAGAGTCAATTTTGGTTTGAAACCGTTCATCAGATAGACATGAGACTTTGGGGAACTAATTAGAACACTCCAGTAGTGGTTTCTGTAAAACAATATTTTTTTTTTTTTATTTCGCAAGAGCGGCGCCGGGAGGTTGCGATTCTGCTCTATATACGGTATATAAATATATATTTTAAAAAATGAAAGTGCGCCCTGCATAGTGGGTAAGCGGTACTACTGAATTCAGCATTAAAACTTTAACAGGCGCAACTGTCGGCCCCCCGTAGATTGCACGACCTGAAGTGCCCTGGGCTCCCCTGAGAACACTATGGCGCCTATGTTCATTAAAAAAGGCTATACACTAAAGACCCGATGGGCAACAATAATCATTGACTATATTGAGCCAGGCACATCCCCTGGCGCCCCTGCAGGGTTCAATTTGGCGACCTGGGCTTTCCCAGTTAAATATATATCAAAGTTCTATTGGCTAGGTTACTTACTTTTCCAATCTCTTTATACGCTTTGTTTCTTTTTTTCCTGAACAAAAATTATAATTTAAACAATTTAAGTAATACTACATAAATAGATATATTTAAAAAATGAGTCAGATTATTAACAAGTTATAAGTTCTCTTAACACTTTTATCAGAATAATGCAGCAGAAATTGACCTATAGGTGCAGGCTACAATATTACTTATACTCCAACAACTATTAATCATTAAGAATCAAACTCCTATTTATTCTAAAGAAAAATGTCAACACATTTTATTAATTATTTTTTTTTCTGTTTAAATTTGTAAAGTCCAAATAAACAATGAGTTTCTTTTAAGAAACTGAAGTAAGAAATCATGATATTGGAAGAATCTGTAAAATGTCATTAAAATCAATTTTAAAAAAGGTAGATTTTTTTCTTCTACCTTATTGTCCATAAAATTTTTCCAATAGCTTAAGTACAATATCATTAGATCTTAAACTGGGTTAAGAGGACAAGAATAACTTGTCAACAGACGTTTTTTAAAGTATGATAATTAATTATGAGCATAATTGTTGCTAATTATTTACTTTATCACAACAAAAGCTAGCTGTTCTCAAATGTGGATACTCATTTTACTCTCCTCAAAACAATTATTCTGTCCAAAATAATAGACTCTAGTGTGTCCTTATTTAAACTGTGACAGCTCTTGTCCTGCATTATCTTAAGAATAATAATGCAGGTACGAAAAGTAGCTGTATTTTGATTTTTTTTTTAAAATGTTTAATTTTGATAAAAAGGTTGGTAGAAGGCAATGTATCAATATCATATTTTTAAATATTCAAATATCCATGGGGTTCAAGACTACTCTAGCAAGCTATAGTGCATTCCTGAAGATGTTGATTTTTTGAACAAAATGCTTTTGCAGACAATCTGAAGTTTCGGGAATAACTATCCATTATCACACATCATGACAAGAAGCTAGTCTTCCCATGAACCCCCTAAAATGATGTCAAACAGGCCTACAGCAAAATTAGAATTTTAGTTTTTTAAAACAGTGATTTCTTACTAAAATATTTACACAGGTCAATCAACATACAGTTATATACTGATACATTTAAAAAAATTGATTAACAAAAAGTTCTTTGAAAATGTAAAGTAACAGTTAAAATTCATATTACAACATTACATTTGAATAATGTTAAAGAGTGAAAAACCTTTTCAGAATCTCACCCCTACACTTTGTAACACATCAAACAAGTTCAAATTCCCCTCTCAGGGATTATTTGTGAACTATTGAATATTTATTTTCTTGAGATACACTAAGTTAAGTACAGCAAAAACCATTACATTTGTCCCTAATTAGTAATTAAGTTATCATCGAGGAAGGTCTATAAATGTGAATTCATTTTATAAAGAATATTTCTCTAGAAAGCTAAAGTTTTTCCTGTTTAATAGATGCTAGTGTTGGTATAAAAACTCAGATAATAGAGACTATTTTAAAAACATAAATCACTTTGCATTTGCCTAACATAAAACTTTTAAAAGTTTTAGACATGTGTTAAGTACACATTTTAAGGGCATTGGCATGTGATCAGTACCAAATTAACCGAAATGCTTAAGTCTGAACCCAATGCTAACATATTTAACACATTGTAATAACTCAAAAAGTTAAGTCTAAAAATTAAAAAAAATGGCTTAAAATTTTCTGCCGTTGCCATTGCAGACAAAGTGAATAGTATGTTATCTTTAAGGATAAAAAAGCTGAAAATATTTGTTATTTTAAATTATTTTTTAAACATAATCTCAAAACACATTACATGTTAATTGACCCAATTTGCTCAGAAAAACTTTTGATGAGATGGTCAAACATTACAACTAGCAATTGAATGTGTATATGTGTGCATACATGTCTGTGTCTAATATTAGTTTCCGCTCACCTTTCAATGAAGTGTTCATCTTTTTTTTTAATATTATTATTATTATTATTATTATCATTATTATTATTGTTGCTGTTGTTAGAATTATCACTAGAGGTAGATCAAAACCTGTGTTCCACTCTGTATCATCTGCTGGTCCTGTAAAACAAAAATGTACTTTAAACACACTTTAAAATAAAATACACATCAATGTGTTGTATACAAGTAACAGTTAAATATTTCCAAGTGTATGTTCAGTTTAGTGGTAGTTGGCTGTCAAATAAGCCAATCTCAAGAAAATGTAAAATTATTTGAGTCAATTGAGACAATTAATGCTCAGATAAGTAGGCTAGAAATAATCTATTGCCATCAATCTGTAGAAGTGATTTAAGAACAAGTTTTAATATCTGAAACAAACACTAACTTAATTTGGGGCTGTGATTTTTATGGAACCATAAGCGATAAAGACAGTAAATAATTGGTTGGCCTAAATATAGTAGCAATTAATACTATTGGTTGTAATAAACATAAATAAAAATGTTACCATTATTTTCAGCAGTTTTTCCTTTTATCCTGCAGGACTGAATGGCTGTCTGGAATACTTCACCACAAATTTCAAGTTCAAAGGTCAGATTTAAAATTTCAGAAGATTTCAGCACAACATCAGTGCAGCTGCCACCACTAGACTTTACACCGTTCTTATATATGACAGAAGTGCATGGCTCATTACCAGAGTGACAGCATAATCTAACCTTGGATGCTGTTAATTTTGAATTTGGCCAACAATCTTCATGTGTTAATATTTCGCCATCTGCTGAAAGTGTGCTTGTAGTTTTATCTAAAGCTGAAAAATAAGAATATAAATGGTAATTTTAACCAATATAATACACAATAAAAAATATCATACAATCAAACTTTACTAAAGAATACAGATGCTATTTAAAATTAATTTTGTTTTAATCATGCAATTTTGAAAAATCGCATAACCCAATCAGTATGAATGAGCTTTATATAGAAACAATATGTATCAAATATTACAATAAAGAAAACCAAATGAAGGGACATAACATTAATAAATCTAGTTAAAAATATTAATATGTGCATTATGAAATAGAGGAACTTTATGAATTTGTGACTGAATGTGTATAGCAAAGTATGTGACTTAAGTGTAACATACAAAATAAGCAATCCTTGATGCAGTTTTATATGATAGGTGCACATGTATTTTACATCAATATTTATTAAAATATATCATGTTTTAGGTTTTGTATTCAGTTATCTGAAAGAAAAATTAACAGCTGAATTAAGTAAAAAATATTGTGAAATATTCAAGCCAACTATATATTTAAATATCAATATTAATATGAAGTATCAATTCAAATTATATGATTATATTCTGTACCTGTGTCTACCTTTAGCATAGAATGAACACTTTCTGTCAATATTGCTATGTGAGTATCAAATACCTGCTTCCATGTATTCCAAATGCATTTTAAATTGACTTTAGAAATGGAATGTTAGTCTTCTCTGAAGACAAGTTAAAAACTTGGAGGAATTATAGATAGATGCTTTTAAGGGAAATTATATTTTATATATTTAATTGTAGATAAAATAGAAGTCAAAATTAAAGTAGGTAAAACAATTTTTTTTTACTTCAATAACTAAACAAGTAGTAATAACAGCCTAGGCTTTACTGTATAAAAATAAACTATTTGAAGCTAATTCACATGATACCTCATTACTGAGGTAAACAGTGAAGGTCTAGGGAAAGCCTCTCTGGATTTTATTTCAGTCTTTTAAATTATTAGCCACTTAGAAGCACTTTTTTCATCCCAGCATATTAATGACAGCAGGTGTTAAATTATAACATGATCAGCTTTAAACACAGATATTCTTTAGTAATTATACATCAGTTGTGTATAGACAATGAAACCTAAATATATTATTGACAATAATAAGTTGGTAAATTATATGAGATTAAATGAATGCATGATACAATAGTTTATTGCAATACAAGCACAGAAATAAATGCATTGTTTTTAAGGGAATTGGCGGGTGATGAAAACCAAAATAACCAAAATGCTGATTTCTAAACCAAATATTATAATATTTAGCATATGGTTATCTTAGTTAGCATATGGCTGCCTTCACCAAGGCAACTGCAGAAAGTTTTTGCCATTTTTTATTTTCAGACTTAACTCTTACTTATAACTATATGCTAGATATGATAGCATTATGTTTATAAATATGCAATTTGGTTATTTTGGTTTCTATCACCTGCTCATGCCATTAAGAGTAATGGCAGCAAACTTACAAATCATTTCTGGTAAATTTTTAATAGTGTTTTTGTTGAGACCACCATCTGAAGTCTGTATTATAACTTTTATTTCAGCTTTACTGTACTGCATTCCTGCAGTTCTGTTGATTGTGAAATGTTTAATGTCACCTGAACAGTCGTTGCAGTAGCAGCTATCAGGTGTGACCTTATTTTCTGTGGCAGACGTAGAAATAAGGCAAATCTGCAGTAAGAATGTTTTAAAAGATCATCTTCTTAAGTAATTATATAAACTGTGTCAATGAAAATTAAATACATATTTTAATATTTGCTAATCATAAAAGTGTTTATTTAGGCTTATATTATTTATTATTAAAGTAGTAATGCCAGGCTTAAATTATTTACACATTCAATTTTAGAGAAAAACTAGTAGGTTTTCCTGCATTACAAGTGATCAGTAATTTATGAGAAGCCTACAGTATGAATGTATTTAAAATAATGTATACTATAATTAGAGCTGAAATACAATACATGATACATACACAACTCCAAATGTGAGCTTCCAGTACACAAATACAAACAAGGATTTGGTAACATAAAACTAAGATGATTGTATTCATTTAAAATAAATATAATTTAATAAAGTAGAACCTTTGCATTTTATTTTATTGTGTGCATCACTAGTCAAGCGTGATTAGTTGTTTTGTTTAATTTTACACAACCACATGAGTATACAAAGTGTAGTAAAGTATGCTACTATTTGAGACCAGGTGAGCTGTAGGACTTATGAAGTAGTTATATGTTACAAATTAGTGCAGGGTGAACTAAGGTAAATCTGATATGCTTAAACCTGAATTCCTATAATTAAGTATAATTGTGTTATTGCTGTCTTATCTCAACAATGTGTCTGTGCCTGCTACAGTTTTTAGCTATGATGACATCTGAAAAATCTCCCCTTCATGTGTTCCATCATTTCCACAACAAATGATCTCAGTATAAATGATCTCATGGACAAAAGATATCAGGACAAAATATATTATGACAATTGGTATCATGGACAAATGATCTCAGACAAAATATCTCACAGCAAAATATTTTTAGTATTTGGGATTATTTTTGTCAATTTTAACATTTGTTTTTTGTCAAATGGATTTTATTTGCTTTTTCCGTACACATGATAATTGAGAGATATAATAAATGAATACGTTAAACATAACCTTTTTTAATAAATGTTACATAAAATGTATAAGCCTTGTACATTCTTTTAATTTACAAAATAGAATCAGTGATTTTTATTTTAAAATGTTTTTTTTTAAAAGAAGTTAAAGCCTGTGAGCTATACATCTGATAAATACAAATAACATTTTTATTTACCTCTTTAAAATAATTTGTGCTGGAAGGTCGGGCTTGTACAATTACTGTTTTATCCCATGAGCTACCAGCATCAGAGAAATCAACTGAACCATTCATGACAAAATAATCTTTGTTTATAATGAGCGAGCTCTTGCATTTTGAGTTGCTGTACTGCTTGTTATACTCATCAAGATTTATATTGACACCTTGTTTGTATAAAGTAAAATATTAATAACATAAGGTAATTATAGTCACTAATTTTATTTTAATTGTAGGATTAGTCAAAGTGTGACTTTTGTAAATTAACAAAGTAAACAACAGGTATAGGATCAATAATAAAGTATTGATAAAACAAAATGCATCAAAATGACAAATCAATATTTAAATCCATAGTAAATCTATAAGTTATGATTTTTACTAATATATCATTATTATCTCAGTTGAAGGTTAAATCTGTGTTGTGAATAAAATAAACCGGTAGTGATCTCCCCTAAACTTTCTCGAATATTCTTATCAAACTAAAACACTACGGGGATGGCAACCCATGTCTAAATACTTAAACTTTTAAAAATAGAATTGAATAGAATCTCGTAGAAAAAAGAATTGCGCACAAATACAATGCCCAGTTTTTCCGACTTGGTTACACATAAAATGCTGAAATTTTGATAAATCTGCATTTATTATTTTTTCCCGAATAAAATAAGTACCCTATACTCAGTATATGATGAAGTACTAAGGTGTAAAACGATAAAAACTGTCAAAATTTCATGTGATTTTTGTGCATGATTACAATACTTCCTAGTCACCTGTTTTTCACATTACTGGTCGCGGCGATTTTACGTACTAAAACTAAAATGATAGATAACCGAGAATTGTTACATTATATTTTTGTAATATGATCATTAGTTTAATAGTTATAGTTAGTTTTAGAATACTAATTTTGTTCTAGAGCTAGGCTAGATCTATTAATCTATTTTAATAGTTATTAATACTAGATTATAGATCTAGATCTAGATTCTAGATCTAACATCTGTTAATTATTTTTAAAATAATAATAGAGTAGCCTACCCCTAAATAATAATAATTAATAATAATATTACTATTAGGTAGGGCATATAATATAATAATATCCCTAATACGGCTATTCACAGTCGACTGTGAATAGACACTTCGTTATAGATTATAGATGATTCATAATAAATATATGATATTCATATCATAGCCGCTAGCGGCCCATAGAATAGATAATTAAATTAAAGCCCTCTAATATTAGATGTATGGACCTCGACCAGTTGTAGAAAATAAGTGACAATCAAATAATTTTAATAAGGAACTTACAGTTTATGATTAAAATTTGTAATAGTAGTACATCTAGTAATAGAAATACAGTCTCCATTCCTGATTCTAGAATCTAGATTATCGTTTGTAAAAGTTTCTCTTTACTCTTTAGGAACTATTTTTAGAATGGAATTCTGATTATTAATAATACTAGGGCCTAATACTTTGAAATTGGGTTGGGGGGGGGGGGGGGGATCATCCATAAATGACGTCACACTCGTAGGGGAGAGGGGGGGGGGTCCGTAATTTTGTGACGATGTGTGACGGGGGGGGGGGGTTCAGATGTTGCGACGTCACATTTTTGCACTATAAAAAAGCAATGTTAGAAAACGAATTTTAGACATTATTTCGCGTTTTAGATAACTGTTTTAATAAATTGTAATAGTTTAGACAAGATTTTGGAAAAATATCGATGTTTTGAAAAAAATTCCACTGCAATTTTGAGGGGGGGAGGGGGGGTTGTAGGTTGAGGTGTGACGTCATTTTAGGGGGGGGGGGGAGTGAGTCTGGCTTTTTGTGACGACGTGTGACGGAGGGGAGGGGGGTAGGTAAAAATCGTCAGAAGAAGCGTGACGTCATTTATGGATGACCCCTTGGGTAATGGTTTTGAAACTAATGGGTTTGGTAAACGTGCACAAGGTGATTTAATGCGAAAGGTTACAATGTTATTACTAAGTTTACAGGGTAAGTTACACACTAGCCAGAGGCGTAGCGACCCTTCCCGGCGCCCGGGGACAAACTTTAAATTTGGCGCCCCCCCCCCCCCGGGAGTTAATTTTCGATTTGCACCCTCTTCAAACTTTCGATTTGCACCCCCTCAAACTTTCGATTTGCACCCCCCCCCCAAACTATAATTTGTTTTTACAACCCATTTTGGCGCCCCCTAAGGTCGGCGCCCGGGGACATAAGTACCCCCCGCCCCCCCCCCCCCCTCCCCCTCCCCCTCCCCCCGCCTCGCTACGCCTCGGCCAATAAAAAAGAAGACAAGGAAGTATGATATTAAGGTCGCGCAGTGTCTTGTAACGATGTAGACTTATTGAGTACATGTGGGAAGGCTCGAAATGCATACCTACCTATGTTTATGTTTTTATATGCACTGACTGTGAGCCCACAAACTTTTTTTTTCTCGCGCAGATTAGAAAACGTGAGCGAGCGAGAAGCGGACGACAATGTTTAGAATTTTGAATATAAAGATATAAATATTAAAGAAATAGCCTGGCCCATCTTTCGACACGGGATTTTTCTCTCACTGTCAAGAAAACGAGAGCGGGCGGTCATATAATGTTAAATTTTTTAATATAGCCTATAATACATAGAAATAAAAATGAAAACTATATTTAAAAAAGAACAACGCACAACGTTCGTAATATATCAGCTTCTTTAGCTAATAACTATAAAAAAAAACAACCCAAAAAACATGTAACACATTTTTTGTTCGCGAATTGTGATTCCGCAGGTATGTCTCGCATTTTCTTCTCGCAGTTTACCGCCTCGCCGTTTAGCGTCTCGAAATTTCCCA
Source organism: Physella acuta (assembly GCF_028476545.2). NCBI lineage: Eukaryota > Metazoa > Mollusca > Gastropoda > Physidae > Physella > Physella acuta. The sequence continues at coordinate 219,405 of NW_026732256.1, forward strand.
ACACCAGCAGTTGGGTCTATGGCTATTTTTACTGAGCACTAAAAATAGATTTCGGGAATTCAAAGAATTGTTGTGCTTTCGGTTTTCGTTAAGGTTGCCAATGTGCTGTTGCGAACAAACATATTTTTTTCGGAGGGAATTAAATAATTTGTATCCATATGAATAAGTATATATATATATATATATATATATATATATATATATATATATATATATATATATATGTATATATATATATATATATATACACAGAGGCGTAGCTAGGGGAGGGCGGGGAGGGCGGCCGCCCCGGGCGCCGACCCTAGTGGGGCGCCAAAAGGGGTTGAAAATAATTTTAAAACCTCATTTTAAGCTGCAGTTTTTAATTATAAACAGTCAAAGTAAAGAAATTTAACGGCTGAGAGCCTTTGCATACTGATTTAACTGTTTTCTACCTTGATTGGGTAACTGTAAAACGTATATCTTTAAGAAACAGCGACCGGAAAAACCGCTTTCCAGCTTCCTAGATTGGGGGGGGGGGGGGCGCTTTTTCGAAGACTAAAATCGGAAAAATTCACACCGGAATAAGGAATAAATAACCGATATTACTCAGAAAAGAAACCCATTGTAATAAAGCGTATTTTACGATTGTGTAACATAAAAAAGAGTAAGTGACGTTTAAAATCCGCTCTACCATTTTTGTCCAAGAAGGATATGTACTGGATCGGTGACTAGATAACTCTTAGAAAAGAAATCAATTGTATTAACACTTAATGTACGATTTCACTACCCAGTTTGATAAGTAATAACGCGACTAGTTCTTTGTACGATTCTTACAATTCTCTCAACTTCATCGAGAGAGATCTGATACTTTTACTTGATTGCATTACATCTTAACTGGATCACTTCATTAAAGAGAGATAAATATCACGGATTCTTGTATCGCTATCCGTAAAATAGCAGACTGTCGGAGCGGGTGGATGGGAAGAGACACTCTTTGCCAAAATTTTAAGAGAGAAGAAAATTAGTATATTGTACTGAATTGATAATTTTTTTTTTCCATAACACTTTGGTCAACCTAACTGATAATTTAAAACTGTAATATAGGCCTACTATTATCGAAATTGTTCTAAAGACACGACCAAAAGTAGACCAAATAAGATTGCAGCTTCTACAAAGTACACTCTAAAGCAGTGGTTCTTAACTTTTTGAAGGTACCGAACCCCACCAGTTTCATATGCGCAACCACCGAACCCTTCTTAATAGTTGTATCGTCCACACTGACAAAATCCGATCTCGAATCATATGAGTCGGCTGTGTGTCTTGACCTCCGCCGAAGCCCTGAGACTGAATTACCCAACCTCTCGGGTTCGATGGAACCCACTGTTCTAAACTCTCGATTTTCTTCTTTTTATTCGTTTCGGCTTCATAAGGAACATAGGCGTAGGCAACACTTTGTCAAATTACTTGATTTTTATGAAGGTCGAACCCTAATAACCTAGCCTCCCTCATCTCTATTTCAAACGATTTCCTTCAGGACTTATTTTGTCTCCTTCTCTTCCTCTTTCCCCGTGGATTTTCACACAAGCACCTGCATAGTGATGTTATTTTTTGCCTTTCTCATATTGTGCCCTAACCACCACCTTTTCATTCTCCACTGTCTTTATCCTAGCTCCGAGCCATACCGTAAAAGATACATCATATTCAGCTATAGATCCCGATTGAATTTTGTTGACAATGCATTTGAATTCCACATCGACTTAGAATGTTAACACGCATTTTATCGCTGCTGATTCTAATTAGAACGTCATGGGCGTCAGCTATTATCATTAAACCGGTTATTACAGCTTCTTTAACCAGTACAATTAGTTCTGAATTTGTTGTTGACTGTGAGCGAGAAGGCAGCGCACATCTGATAAATCCAAGACTTCGAGCTGTTGTGTCCGTTTGGATTCCAGTTTGTTTCCTCTAGCTTATTTCATTATACAATCAACCAGTCAACGAAATACCCATATCGTATTCCAATGTGTACAATAATTCGCTATTGTATGTCAATTGTATGACCTTAATCTAACAAACATATATATATATATATATATATATATATATATATATATATATATATATATATATATATATATATATATATATATATATATATATATATATATATATATATATATATATATATATATATATATGGGGGGCGCAAAACTGAAAGTTCGCCCCGGGCGCCTGGAGGGGTCGCTACGCCTCTGTATATACATATATATATATATATATATATATATATATATATATATATATATATATATATATATATATATATATATATATATATGTATATGTATATATATATATATATGTATATATATATATATATATATATATATATATATATATATATATATATATATATATATATATATATATATATATATGTATATGTATATATATATATATATGTATATATATATATATATATATATATATATATATATATATATATATATATATATATATATATATATATATATATATATATATAGGTCAGTGGCGTAGCGAGGTCGGGTATCACCCCCAGGTCAGGTGTCACACCCCAGAGAGGCAAACTTTAAATTTTAGATTTGCACCTCTTAAAAGACTATTTAACACTCGAATTAATCACTTAATTAAGTGGAATTATCATTTTTCTATATATTTTTTGCGATTTTTTACCTTGGTGTCACCCCCCAAAATCCAAAATGGTGTCACCCGGTGCGGTCCGCACCCCCGCCCCCCCCCCCCCCCCTTCGCTACGCCTCTGATATAGGCCTATATATATATATATATATATATATATATATATATATATATATATATATATATATATATATATATATATATATATATATATATATATATATATATATATATATATATATATTAGTTGTCTGTCTGTCTGTCTGTCTGTCTGTCTGTCTGTCTGTCTGTCTGTCTGTCTGTCTGTCCGTCTGTCCGTCTGTCTCTCTGTCTGTCTATATACTATATATGTCATACGGAGGGAGTGGGGGCAGGTTGGGCTCAGTTCTAGGCACAGTCTCACGGACCATGACTTAATTACTAAGTTTTATTCCATTCTATTCCATTCCCCCCTCCCCCCCCCTCCAAGCTAAACATTGCATTGTATGCCATTCCATTCCATTTTAATTACATTCCGTTCCATTCCACTCCGCTCCGTCCCGCTCTGTTTCTTTCTGTTCCGTTCTAGTCCGTTCTATTCTGTTCTATTTCTTTCCGTTCAGTTCAGTTCCATTAAATTCTGTTCTTTTATATTTTATTCTAATCTATTGCATTCTTATAATATACTAAGTTGTATTCCATTATATTTTATTCGTCTCTTGTACTCATTTGTATTCTTATCTAATAACTCCACTCTATTTTAATCCCTTGTACTTTATTCTAATTTACTGTAAAAATTTAATGTATTCTACAACAGTCTAATGAATTCTACTGGTATTTAAAAGCTTTTTATTTTACTGAATTCTACTACGTTTTACGACCTCTCTGCTACGAGTGTTGGGTGCGTGTGCGTGTAGTGGATTGTGTGGGGAGTTGTGTGTATGTTGCTAGATGAATAATTGGGTATACAATTTTCTGGTACCTTGATGATGTGTGTGTGGGTTATGCTGTGTGGGTCGCGGGGCTGTACTTGAACATAATGCTTATAATGAAGGTATGTGGTGTGTTGTTGGGTGCGGCATTGTTTTGGGTGAGGTTTGGTTCGGTGCTCTGTTGACGATGTCGTACAATTTGCGTTGCAGTGTTGCTTCCCTTCTGTTTTTCGCCCCCTTTAATTGGTTTGTACACTACATTATGTGATATAAAAATCACAATACAATAATTCAAAAACGTTTTTTATTTTGTGCATTTTCCTACTTATATACTTTCTCGTATATACGAAATATGGAGAAAGTCTTGTAATCGTACGAAAATAAAAATAAAAATCAAGATTTTTGCAAATCTCGACGTTTTACATCTCCATGAGTCAGAAAAACATAGTTTTGTAATCTTGTCTGTGGACAAATGATCTCAGGACAAATGATCTCAGACAAAATATCTCACGGACAAATGATCTCAGGACAAATGATCTCAGGACAACAGGACGACAGTCTATAAAAAAAAATTCAGGTCAACTATCAAATACACTATTAAAATTTTGCTGTGAGATATTGTGTCTGAGATATTTTGTCTGAGATCATTTGTCCATGATATAATTTGTCCTGATATATTTTGTCCTGGTATCTTTTGTCCGTGAGATCATTTGTCCTTGAGATCATTTGTCCTGAGATCATTTGTCCTGAGATCATTTGTCCGTGAGATATTTTGTCTGAGATATTTTGTCTGAGATCATTTGTCCTGAGATCATTTGTCATGGAACCGTGTGTGTGTGTGTAAACACGATAACGTGAGTACCGTTACAGCTAGGTTGATGAAATTTCATATATAAGTTTTAAATCAAAATCGTAGATCTGTATCAACTTTTGAGCGATAACCGGAAGTTGTAGTTTTTCTACTTTAAAAGCCTATAACTTGAGTACTATTTCAGATAGATAAATGAAATTGTACATGTAAGTAAAAGATCTAATTCTCTGCCTTCTTTCAAATTTTGAGTAATTTCTGTTGACCGGAAGTAGTGATTTTCGCTATTACCGATTTCTAAAAAAAAAAAAACGCTTTTTAATTTATAAATTACTAATAATATTCCGCACTATTATGCACATTTTATTTGGCGTTCTCTTGGTGTGCAATTCTTTTTCTACGAGATTTTATTCTATTTTTTAAAAGTTTAAGCATTTAAAATGGATTAAAAATCATGTCTATATCCCGAGTTACCATCCCCTGTTGTTTCATATACGAACATTCGAGAAAATTTAGGAGAGATCACTCCCGGTTTATTTCAATTTAAGCTTATGGTGTTTGAAATCCATTATAGAAATCGTGTATCTAATTTGTGACAGCTGATTCTTAAGAAGTTACGTAGGCGCGATCAAATATAATACAATACATTGGTTATTCATTAGATTTGTATTAGAAACTATGAATAAAAAATTCACCGAAATTTCACACTGACGTGTACGTGTACGTGTTCTTCCCTGTGTATTATGGTGAACATGATGATAGAATTTTGATTATTATATTGTTATTACCACCTTCTCCCGTTACTTACTGTTTTCGAGCTGTCACAGACTAATTATATATAGCTTAGCACACAAAACAGAACAGAAAAAATGTTTCACAAAATAAAAATAAAATAAATATTCTCTCCCACATACAATAACGTTAAGTTCGTTTATCGATTAAAAAAACAACAACGTTTTTTTTTTAGTTTTTGCCTTTTTTAATGTACATATTTGATATAATAAATTACTGAAAAAATTACTTGATTCTGCATATGTAATTCCAATGTAATTAGAGTTACATATGTATCAGCGCACATACAAGAGAAGCATTTATTTTGTGTTTGACTTATTGATTCATGTTTCAAATGAATTAATAGTTTTAATATGAAGTTATATACTACTAATAAATAAGTTTCATAACAGAATGTAACTATTTAAATCAAGTTATTCATAGGAGAGTTGGTCTACATTTCAAAACAAGTGGGATTTATGTAATATAATACACAAATGATTAATTTAAACACATTTTGATCTTTATTTGTGGTGAACATGCTTTACAAGTAAGATAAATGTAATGGGAAGAAAAAACGAGAGAGAGATTGTTGAATGCTGCTCTCTCTCTCTATCTCTCTCTCTCTCTCTCTCTCTCTCTCTCTCTCTCTCTCTCTCTCTGTACCTACACATTCTCGTTTTAGACAAACCACGTTACACATTGTATACTCAACAACTTGTTTAAGTTTTATGGTGATCTAATGAAAGGAGAAATAATGCATAGTTGACAGACAGACCCACATACTTTTATTTATATGTAGGCCTATATAGATTGATTTGAACTTTATATTTCCTGTTTAAAAATTAAATTTAACCGAGGGAAACGACCTATAATTCAGTTGTAAAAAATAATTTAATGTCTTTTATGTAAATAATTTTTTTTTTGCTTATATAATCAAATCATTTCACATGGAGATTAGGGAAATAATACAGAAAAAACAATATGACAGGTGAAAAAATGTTTTGTTTTATAATTTAAAATGTAGCTCTAATCTATAAGCACACATATAATCATATAACATCTACAAAATTCGAAATAAACATCAAGTATTAAGAAAAAAATAATAGAATTAACTTACGATTTGCATACATATCCATAGGCCTACGTGTTGACCTAGATAATAAAAACGTACCGACACAAGAGCTTTTGTTTAAGTTGATAAAACACCCGTGTCTATTCCAATCTTGAGTGGACACGACTAACGAGGAAGTTAAACAGAAGCTGTATTTCCTTATTGTTTAAAATATTGAGCTGAAATTGTCACAAGTACTATGGAAAACGGGCTTTTACTCAACCATAAACATGTCTGTTTAAGGAGAGATAGCACAATCAACTAACAAACACTGAAAACTTCAAAATTTAAAATCACTCATTATTATATATTTTTAAAACAATAACATTACATGCTAAACAAATTATTGTTTACGATTAATTTATAAGTTTCATCTCAATGGTTGTGGAATCATACAGTGCTTAATTAGTAGTAAAACTTCCGGGGGGGGGGGTGGAGGGGCGGACACTGGTAAAAGTATATATTATCTATAAATAATTCAATTTCATTAGGGGGGGGGATGCGGTAGACATTTTTCGGGGGAGTGGCTAGGCCCCCGGAAGAGTTGACTGGAAGAACCTCTGTATTGAATGATATAGGGTCTTCCAAAAAATTGTAAAATGAGTGAATACTTTTTTTAATATTGCCATATTTAACGTTATTAAAATAAGGAGTGATTATGGCAATGATATATAATAAATGGCGCTACCAACTCATCGAGTTTTTTTTTCAGATCAATGTAGATAACGTGCCTTTATTTTAAATCTTAGAGCCAATATACGTTTTAAAAATACCGTCTAAGTTAGATAACATTTGTTTCATAATCTCACATCGACTTCGCTCGCTCAACCAAACTGACTTTTCAACATGATATGTTAACGACAACTAACATATAAAAAGTTCACTTTAACCTCTCATTTCGATATATGTCACTTAACAATATTAACATGATTTACGAAACAAATATAAGTAAGAATATATCTTTGTCAAAAATCGATTGGTCAAAATAAGAATCAAATCAAACTTAGAATAAGAGTGACAATGTGTATAGCCATGCGCATGTTAAGAAAAGTATTTTGAATCATTTTGATTATAATTTAGTTGATCTAAATTACATCGTATGTATTTGTTTTAAAAAAAAATTATTAAAATAAAACATGCATTGTTTACAATGAATATACTTTTGTAGCAGTACATACACTATAGATTATACATGCATTAACTTTAAAATGTTCTTTTTATTCTATAAAAAATATCCCGGCATAGACCCTTTCCTCGTTTCCTTCATATTTGACCACATCATACGGTCCTTCGGTCACGGGGAGTGTCTCCAGTATTTCAAGATAAGGAGCTTCATTTTCGTGAAGTGACTCGGGAATAATTTCTCCTGGTGCGTGAGATTGTTGAAAGTCAACAGCTTGAATAGCTTCTAAAATTTGAAACATAACAAATGTTTTAGAAAAAAAAAAACATTTTGAAAACAAAATATTTGAATGTATCAATAAAAGTATTATTTCACCAATGTTTTCATGTGTGTACAGTGCCCTAAGATCTAGGAGGCTTTGTAGTAGAGTTACACCTGTTACAGTCACCTCGGCAAATGAAGATATACTGCGGTCAGCACTATTCCCATGCAGCTTTTATATTCCGAATGCGAGACAGGTACCCATCAAATCTATAATGTTGACAACATAGTTTGTTTAAAGTATTTTCTTAGACAGTGGCGACACCCGGTGCTGAAACGCAGTGTCTCACTCTTGTCCAACCATTAACAAGAACTATAGTTAATTTTTTCACCACCTTCTCAAAGACACATTACAGCTACAGGCGTTGTGTTGTCCTCCCCCTTCCTATCCCTGGTGATGTTACCCTCAGCTTAATGAAGTATATAACTAATTATTATTTTCTACTATTCGTCTTGATGTCACCCCCTCGCATAGTATTAACCTATGCGCTAAGACCTCTTCCCATCGCACCCGCGTAGAAAGTTTCATTCCTGTTGAAAAAAATTAGTGTGGTTATAAAACAGGATCAATATAAATAATGAAGTTTTATAAAGTTTGATATGCTAAGCAGGTCAGTGGCTGTACTTCGTGGTCGCTAAACCTTGCATTTGATAGAATGGGGGTGCGAGGATTCAGATCTATTGGTCTAATGACGACCATAAATGGAATCATACATTTTTACAACTTAACGAAATGTTTTGAACTGTTTTAACGTAAGCTTTGCAATAAAAAATGTCTAAATTGAGAAAGGGGTCATCCATAAATGACGTCACACTCGTAGGGGGGAGGGGGGGGGGGATCCGTAATTTTGTGACGATGTGTGATGAGGGGGAGGGGGGGGGGGGGGTCAGATGTTGCGACGTCATATTTTTGCATTATAAAAAAGCAATGTTAGAAAACGAATTTTAGACGTTATTTCGCGTTTTAGATAACTGTTTTAATAAATTGTAATAGTTTAGACAAGATTTTGGAAAAATATCGATGTTTTTAAAAAAATTCAACTGCAATTTTCAGGGGGGTTGTAGGTTGAAGTGTGACGTCATTTTAGGGGGGGGGGGTCTGGCTTTTTGTGACGACGTGTGACGGAGGGGAGGGGGGGAGGTAAAAATCGTCAAAAAAAGCGTGACGTCATTTATGGATGACCCCAAATGACAAGTTCTCATTTTTTAAATGTGCAAGTAGGGACTGCGTTATACATGCTGAGTAAGAGAAGGGCCATATATTTTTTATATTGATTTCAGACGTATCTTGAAAAAATATGCACCCGAGTTAAAGAAATGCAATTTGACGATCTTCACAATTGTGGAGGTTATATTTGACTCGACATTTATGGCTTTAGAGCTAAAGGTTTTGCTACGAGCAATGAAACAAAAACTAAGAGCTCTATACTTATCAATATTAACATATATACATAATTATACATATATAATTATATATTTTTACATACATACATATATATATATATATATATTTATATATATATATATTTATATATATATATATATATATATATATATATATATATATATATATATATATATATATATATATAAATATATATGTATATATATATATATGTATATATATATATATATATATATATATATATATATATATATATATATATATATATATATATATATATATATGTATTTATATATCTGTTATTTTGGTTACAAAATTAACGGATGTTTGAATAAACAGATTAGAAAATAATCATTTAATTTACTTACGGTCCATCTCTCCTTTTAAAGAAAATAGTTGTCTTTTTACGTGCTGTGAAAATAATTTGTAAAAATACTTTTTTGATAAAATGTTTATACAAGAAAAACGAATTGTTTTACTGGATTTATATTTTCACCTGCCACCAGAGATTCTTCTGGGCATCTGTTCGGGGAGGGGGGGGGGGGGAGGGGGTCAGAGTCTTCGGCCCTCCCCCTTACCCCCGAACAAAATGGATTTTATATTAAAAAATATATACTTTTAACAATGTCCATCTTCCTGAAAATGTTTTTCCGCCCTCCCAAAAATTTCAAGTCCCCCCTCCCCCCGGAGAAAAAAAGTCTGGAAGAAACATTGCTTGCCGCATCCTACACACAGTTTCAAGCACACATTGCAAGTTAAGAATTGTACATATTTGTGGCAGTGTTTTTTCAGACCTTTCTTTCCGGAGGGGTGGGGGGGCACTTGAAGTTTTTTTTTTCTGAGGATTACACTGTCTGGGGGTGGGCGGACACTGGTAAAAGTATATTTTCTATAAAAGTTCTATATAAATTATATTTCGTTTGAGGGCCGAGGGGTTGTCAGTAGACCGAAAAGATGTCTGAAAGAAACTCTGATTTGGGGCAAGTGTTTCGGCCGAATCGAGCACCCACCAGAAGCGGTATTAAAAAATATGAAATTGTTATTGAACTATACTGGGATAAGTGGTTACGGTACTTTACACGTTACCTTTACAATAGACACCAATCATAACAGCATCAATGGTAAGCAAAACAAGAATGGCTGCGCCCATAATTATCAGGTATGTAGTGCAGTGTTCCGACATGTTATTATCACTGCCTGAAACTGTTCAATTTTCAACATTAGAGCAGAAAATTGTTCATTTTGAATAAAATTGCGACTTGAATTAAAATTTACACCAAGGTAAAAAAAAGGCTGAGCTATTTTTAAATAGTTGTTTGAACTCACACACTCAATTTAATATTAAGAAAGAAGGTTTTTAATTCAAATCTATAAAATAAATTGTATTCATACCGAAACATATTTGTAGGAAAAAATCTAAACAATATTAAAAATAAAGTCTTGTAAAAAGAATAAAAGTACCTTTTAAAACAGCTGCGTACGTCACAATGTTACTGGATTTGTTATAATTCCTTGCAACACAATAGTAGCCTGAAAATTGAATATATGATCATATGGCTATATGACTGTATGACTATATGACTATGACTATATGACTATGACTATATGACTATATGACTATATGACTATATGACTATATGACTATAGGACTATATGACTATAGGACTATAGGACAATAGGACTGTAGGACTATAGGACTATAGGACAATAGGACAATAGGACAATAGGACAAATAGACAATAGGACAATAGGACTATAGGACAATAAGACAATAGACAAAAGAACAATAGGACAATAGGATAATTGGACTATAGGACTATATGACTATAAGACTATAGGACACTAGGAATATAGGACTAGAGGACTATAGGAATAGAGGACTATAGGACTATATGACTATAGGACTATATGACTATAGCACTATAGGACTATAGGACTATAAGACTATAGGACTATAGGACTATAGGACTATAGGACTATAGGACTATAGGACTATAGCACTATAGGACTATAGGACTATAGGACAAAAGGAATATATTACTATAGGACTATAGGACTATAGGACAATAGGATAATAGGACTGTAGGACTGTATCACTATAGGACTATAGGACTATAGGACTATAGGACTATAGGACTATAGGACTATAGGACTATAGGACAATAGGACTATAGGACTAGAGGACTAGAGGACTATAGGAATAGAGGACTATAGGAAGAGGACTATAGGAAATAAGGACTAGAGGACTATAGGACTATAGGACTCTAGGACTATAGAATTATAGTACCCTAGGACTATAGGACTAAATCATTTTAGGACAATAGGACTATAATACGGTACGATATGACTTTATGACTATGACTATATGTCTATATATATATATATATATATATATATATATATATATATATATATATATATATATATATATATACATATATAATTAGCTTTGTTTATTAGCGACGTTTATCCCTTCTGCACATTTATAAATCAGACAATCGTATTTAAACCTTAGAAATCAATGGTTATCTTTCGCTACAAATATCATTATAGAATCGGATTTAATTTGATTGTGAGTTAAGGTAATTTTTATTGTATCCTTTCTATTGCGAGCCGTTTCAATTATATTTTACGTGCTTTATGTTTGAATACTTATTTTATAAGGAAATATTTCATTAACTAAAAGCAAAAAAACACAATCTAATCAATTATTTTGATTCACACTATTTTATGGCAATCAACACATTTTATTCAGTTTTTAGCTATATTCTCTAGCAGAGGCGTAGCGAGGGGGTGGGGGTGGGGCGGGAGGTGCGGACTGCACCGGGTGACACCATTTAGGGAGGTGACACCAAGGCAAAAAATATTACAATATATAGAGAAAAATTGGAGGGGGGGTGTAAATCGAAAGTTCAAGGGGGGGGGTGCAAATCGAAAGTTTGAGGGGGGGGGGGTGCTAATCGAAAATTCGTCCTCGGGTAGAGTCGCTACGGGTGACACCCGACCTCGTTACGCCACTGTTGTCTAGTACTCTTAGTTACCTTGGTTTATATCAAAGGCCTTGATAGACAAGGTAGGAGATCCATTAAACTGTACTTCATGACGTTTGTTGTACCACATTGGTTGAGCTGTTATTTGAGAATCGTCTGATCTCACACACGTACAGTTGATGGTTTCATTGACATGGGTGTACTCACTTGGGCAGTGAGATATTGACACAATCAAATCTAGGACAAATTGAAATACTATAACAGACACCCATTTTACGAAGTTGTTATACAAATATGTGTATTATATGTATACTAGCTTATACCCGTGCTTCGCCACGGTGCAGATATGAATATTATCTCAGAGTTTACCACGCTGCGCGCGGATTGGGATACCCGCATTGGGGCGAATATTCCTTCAGCGCACCGTGCTGCGCGCGGGTGTCGGTAGCACTTTGGTGCAAATATCGATATTCACAAAAATTATATTACAATTATATATATATATATATATATATAAATATATATATATATATATAAATATATATATATATATATATATATATATATATATATATATATATATATATATATATATATATATATATATATATAATTTATGTGTGTCTGTCTTTTATTCATTATTACAACTTTCATCCGATCTTCATGAAACTTTGCAAGTTGTTGAAAATATTCATGGGGGATGTTAGAGTAAAAAAAATTTCTTCAGTTTCGGACGTGCGGCAACCCCCCCCCCCCCCCCCCCCGGGTACCATAGGTTGCCTACTTTCCATTTAAACTGTGCGATAGACTATGGTTACAATGGGGAGTTATAGTTTTCCACTAAACCGAATTAAGCGCGTTCGCCGACGCTCTGGTAGGGTGCGATTTGGTGTCAAGGACTATCCCCTGAGCTATGGTGGATACGTCCATTATAATTAGTGTGATAGAATATGCATAAGAAGTAGTATTATAGACCGTTCACTAAATTGAATCAGGGGTCGGCGTGGTCAAGTCGGTAAAGCTCATGGTTGCTAAATCGAAAAGTTTCGAGTTCGAACCCTCGGGCAGATGAGGCTCGTTAGCTGGGGACACCTTGTTTGTAGAAAGTAAAATTATCATAATATAAGTTAATTATAGTTGCTCATATTGATTTAAATGTAGGATTCTTATGTTGAGACTGTTATAAATAAAAAGCAAAAAACCTGGCATGGGCCTATAATAAAGCATTGATAAAACAAAATGCACCAAAATGACCAATTCATAGTCATTCTAAGGGGTCGGTAAAGCTCATGGTTGCTAAACCGAAAAGTCTCGAGTTCGAACCCCCAGGCAGATGAGGCTCGTTAGCTGGGGACAGCTACTCTTCTAGGAGAGACAACTCCAAAATCAAAATCAAACAACTGTTGCATTGTAGTTTGTTCTTGGTTGGACAAAGGCTATGGAAGCAAATCCAAAAAGAAAAGCAGGCTGAAATCGGAGTCAATGGCCTCAATGGCGCATAACCAGTTGACACGTAACGCTTAATTGTGATGGAACCATGGTCCAGAGAAGAGAAGAATCAGCCGAGTCCTCCTGCGCACCAACAGTGTGTAATCTGCAACAGGCTATCCTCGGACTTCTCACCCTGCGGCAACGCGCGGTGACGGGCACACTAGTGTATCATACGATTTTAGTTATAATTGTACTTAAGAAATTAAAAATAAATTGTACTCATACCTAAACATATTTTTAAGGTAAAATGTTGTCCGTGATGTATACCAGTGACATTCGGATAAACATAAATATCGATAACATTATTTCTTTTGTCTTCATTTGATATCGGATAGGAGAAATTACACGAAGCTTCAGATACACTTCCATTGATTTTATTTGTTTCATTTATTTTAATTGCAGGTTTATCTGTCTGCAAAATGTAAAACATGCTTCCAATTAGCAAACTTTAAGCGCGTTCAAAAAAACAAAATTAAACTTTTAATAATATAACATCACTCTGATTATTTAAAAAAAAAACTAATTCTAAATAATGTTTGGTTCTAAACTTTGGATAAAATGTAATAACTGTTCATGTCTGAGTCTTATCCCCCAAGATGCCTCCTCTGAGATAATATATTATGTAAGAACAAGAATAAACCGTAACTGTAAAAGCTCAAGTCATAATGTAACTGTATTTTGTTATATTTTATATGATAAGCAAAGCTTGATGAAGCAATACATACATTAATGGTTTATATATCTTTTGATGTATAACACTAAATTAAAAATTAATATAGATAACAGAAATTTCTAGCTACACGTAAGATTGGGAGAATATGTGAACGATGCATGTTTTAAGCAAAAGAACTTACGTAATTGAAAGACATCTGTAATTGACATTTACCCCCAGGATAAATTCCAACAGCTTTACAGGTAATGAACACGTTCGCATCGTTTACATCGTAAGTACAACTTACATTGTCTGGCCTTTCTGTAGACAGAACTGGATGTTTGATTACTGGCAGATTACACAGTATTTAAACAAAATTTTTAGAACAAAAGATTCTTGTTTACTCACTGTACTTGAGAAGTTCACAATCCATCAGCATAGCATCATCACATTTTATTTCCAACTTATCACAATATCTGTAATGTAGTGTAATGTTTACTAGGACACCGTCCTTTGTTTTGTTACACCTATCTCCACCAAACCCAACATCTTTATAACAGTACGAGACTTTATTACACAGAACAATTATATCACCACACTTGGAAGTGTTCACAGGAAAGTAGTTTACTGTGTTGACTTCTAAAGGACACGTTTCAAGCTGCCCTATAAAACATGTGCGTTATTTAATCATTTTCAGTTGAACGGCAATAACATTTTCTATGATAATAACTGTTTAACCCTTCATTGAATTTATTATGTAAAAGCTTTTTGAGAAAACAAAATATTATCAAGGTGGGCTGTTGTGTGTAGACATCATAAATGATGAGGAAATTTAAATATTTTATCTAATAATGTTTATTTTTGCAAAAAAAAAACAACTGTTTTTAGCAATTATGCTACAGTATGCATTGGTCAGTAAAAATAGGGTAGAATTAACAAAAAAGATGAATCATTTATCATTGGAAATTTATTGAGTAGGCCTAATTATTTATTTGAGTAATTTCTTTTTTCTACGAGATTACATTCTATTTTTAAAAGTTTAAGTAATTAAAAATGGATTAAAAATCATGTCTAAATCCGGAGTTGCTATACCGTGTTATATAAGAATAATCGAGAAAGTAGGGCAGATCACTCCCGGTTTATTATCAGCTGGGGACATTAAGACAAATTAACAATACTTAATTAATAAAAAAACTAAAAAAACACAAAAACAATTATATATATATATATATAAATATATATATATATATATATATATATATATATATATATATATATATATATATATATAAATATAATACCTTACCTGATAGTTTTAGAAACCCAAATAAAACGATTATTTTAATATATTTCCTAAATATTTTAATATTTGTGGATGTATCTAATTTACTAGTGGTGGTTGTCGTTGGTAACTGGGAAGTATCCACTCTCTGTTAGAAAAAGGCTAGGTTTAGTTCTGCGGGAAGAAAGAACAGTTAAAGTTTAGAAAAAAAAACAATTATTGCCATAAATACGTAAAGCACGTTTACTATTTCTTCAATGTTATAATGATATGAGCCACAAATAAATTGCCTGTGCAGTATAGCGTTGATTATTATACAGGCAAATTCACTAACGACGCATACATGTGTAAATAAAATAAACCGTGTCAAGAATTATATTTTTATACTATACTTCAACACATAACGATATAGAATGATTGAAAATCGACGTTGATAAAAATCGCCTTGTCTCTAAACACTCGGTGAGCAGAAAAAAAGCAGTCACTTCCACCTTCCGCCTTCTGTTGAGTGGTCTATTTTTCTGTACTCGGTAGGTCACATGATCTCGGTCTTGCTGCAGGCTACGCTGAAAACAAAACTATTTTTCTAAATAGGTGTGGGTAGATAAAAGTTCAACACAGTAGATGTCAATATTGCTGTTTTTAGTAAACTTTTGCTTCCTACCCTGTAACACCCTGGAGCAAAAAGGCTTTATATATCTACCCACACCTATTTAGAAAATATACTAGATTTTGACAATTTAATACGAGACGCCCTGAGTGTGTGTTGAGTATGACATCATCTCGTCAGCTGCGGAATCCTCGTCGTAATTGTCAATGTTTTGTTTAAAGCTAGCTGGTTTTGTCAGCAATTTGACATCGACAGCGGTGTTATGTTATGTACTGTTAGTTATTTGATTTATATATTTATATAGATATTTATATTATGATAAATAACATCACACCGTTGAGCGTGGGTAAGGGAGCGTAATTTTTTGACGATGTGTGATGAGGAGAGTGGAAGGGGGTTCAGATAAAGTGACGTCAAACTTTTACAATAAAAAAAATAATGTTAGAAACTACATTTTAACCATTATTTCGCCTTTTAGAAACTGTTTAAAAAAATTGTAGTAAAAACGGATTAAATTACCCTGTGGCGGCCTGGCTTAATCAATATGTAAAAAAAAGATAACCCTAACCCTAAACAACTGCAATCAATTTTCGGGTATGTTGTAGGCAGAGGTTTTTTGGTGTTATGATGTTCGACGGAGGGGAGGGGAAGGTAAAAAAAAAGTGACGTCATGAATGTCTCTTTATGCGCAAAGAGAACCCATATTTCAAACCGGATCCGCTAGCTGGTCCCGACGGAAAATCTCTGCACATGTTGCTGTTTCGGTATATATATATATATATATATATATATATATATATATATATATATATATATATATTCATTAATTAAGTAATAAAAGTAATGTGCGTTGTATTAAGTTATTATTTATTTTACCATTGGAATTGTTTCCCAGTTTAGATATTTTGTAAAATAAAACCAATATTGTATTACTTTACGACTTGGCTTTCATTTAATTGTAAACGTCATATATACAAGGTTAACATTTGTTTAAACAATTTTCCTAATTACACGTTGAATCACTATGAGGAAGATAATTATAATGATTCCCTACACTTGACAATAAATCGGCATTTTCAGGCAACTCTTACTGCAGAAGTAAAAGCAAAAAATTATACATGTATTATTTGGGTTCTTATCGCTGCTTAGCAAACATTGTGTTAGGAAACTGTACGAAACACTGACTGAAGAGACGATCCAATGATTCAGTTTGTCGTGATTGATGATTTTACGATTTATCAGAGAGAAAAATTGATTAATCCCATTTACATGTTTATATCTTTAAAACAAGTGTACAATTTTTATGAAAGCAAAACAATTTTTAATTTAGATATTTCTGTTAACAGTAGAAAAATGCTAAACCCTACATAATTTAGAAGGCCTAAACACTTTACAGAAGGACTAAAATGAATCTTTAAACTTTTAAAATAAGCTGTAATCCTACATTGTTTAAACATTCTAGCATATTAGAATTCAATGCAAGTTTGAACCACGATAACAATACGGTTACATCGATGGATTAATCAGTGAGATCAATGGCAGAAATATAGGATGACGCGAATACTATCCAATAAATATTATTTTCTAATGGCATCTGCGATTTTCTAGTGAGATAAACATTCTAATATTCAACGCATTCTTCATTTAATTATCATCGATACCTGACAATAAAGACACAAACATTACCACCTAATTTATTTGTCTAATTTTTAAAGTGGTCTGCATGCAGAGTTTCTTTCAGGCATCTCTTGGGGTAGGTATTGCGGAGATAATGTCTACCACCGCCCCCCATTTGAACGAAATACAGTTTATATTGGATATATATAGTTTTAACAGTGTCAGCCCCCCCCCCCCCCTCTCCCCATGAGAAAAAAGAGTGAAATAAACATTATCTGCACAATTTGTGTTTAGAAGCCAAAAGTAGGAAACGGATCTATGTAGATAAAGTAGGGTCCACATTTAATCTGTATAATCTACAAATGCGACCAGTGTTTCTTTAAAGCTACACAAAAATGAATAACGTCATTGATTTTAATGCCAACAATTATGACGTCATAGATACTCGATAATAAAGACACTAAACATTAACTTTACCGCCTAATTTATTTGTTTAATCTTAAAAGTGGTCTGCATGTAGAGTTTCTTTCAGGCATCTCTTTGAGTAGTGGATAGAGCCTATCCCCACCCCCATCTGGTCTGGAGATTACGAATTAATATAGAAACAAACAACATAACATGTGAAATATTTTTTTTGTTTTACAATTTAAAATCTAGTTCCTTTCTATAATTACATACATAATCATATTGAACATACAAAATTCCAACAACAAAAATGTATTAAGAAAAACATAATTTAATTAACTTACATTTGTAATCATATCTGTATATGTTGGCTTATTTAATAAAAACGTACAGACACTAGAACTTTTGTTTAAGTAGATAAAACACTTGTGTCTATTCTAATCTTTAGTGGACACGACTAATAAGCAAGTTAAACAGAAGCTGTATTTCCTTATTGTTTAAAATATTGTGTTGACATTGTCACGATTTGAGTAGGAAACGTGATTTTACTCAACGCTAAGTAGCCTATGTCTGTTCAAGGAAAGATAACACAATCAATCATCATACAGATAAGTCGATTCTCAACATGAAATGCTAAAGACAACTAACTTTTGAAAAGTAAACTTCATCTTGTCAGTTAGATATACCTAACATAACAAATCGATATGATTGACAAAATTAAAAACACGAATAGCACTCTGTCAAAAATTGAATGGTCAAAATATTAATCAAATAGATATTACATTGAGAGTATCAATGTCAAACACCACGCACTTGTGAAGTAAAGTATTTTTTATTGTCATTTTGGCTGTAGCGTACACAGAGGGGGGGGGGGGGGGGGGAGCAGGGTAGCGATAGCTCCACCTATTTAAGGATTGTTCTGTCTTTTCGGGAGATTAGTTAAATAAAATTTAAAACAAGTTCTGCATCACAAAAGGCAAAAAAATCATTAAAATAAAATAGTGAACACATTCCTGAAACTACGAATTAAAAACTGTCATGTATTATACCCTAAATATCACATGTTTTAAATAATTCAGCTCAAATAAATTTATAATCTACTTCTTGGCTTATTTATCATCGCCTAGCTCAGCGCCAGACATGTACGAGGCGCACAAGGTATGTCCACTATAGCGCCTCTACATCTGCTGTTTTTGTTATTCTTGCTGGATATAGACAGTCAACCCCTCCTCACATCGATCTGAATTATAAAGGTAGCCTTTGCTTGCGTTGTCAGACTCAATTCAGCCATACATTCTTTATAAGGGAGACCTATTATTATCTTGGGGTTTTAAGATTAGTCTAGAGGCATAGGGTATATGTTTACCTTAAGTGTGGCCATAGAATACGATTTTGCTTATTTTTGATATGTCAATACTATCATGAAGTGAAACTACAGGTCCCTTGCATGTCAGCTAATCTATAACCTTTTCTATAGGCATTTTGTACAAATGCGCATTTTGTTAGATGGATTTGGTAAAAAACTAAATGCAAATATATTGCGGAAGTGGGGTGGTGTGGAGAAGGAAGCTAACTAAGTGTATAGACAAATGAACACATTCTAACACAACTTCAAGAACGTTAGTTTGAGTTAAGATGATCAGCACTTACAGTTGTACTTAAACGTACATATCCTTAAATACCTAGGGTAAATTACGTTAAAACAGTATAAAACAACTGTGGATATGAGTAAAACTGCCTCCCAAATATGAATAAGCAAATTTTAAATAAAGAATAAAAGTTGCTTATTTTACA
Source organism: Physella acuta (assembly GCF_028476545.2). Lineage (NCBI taxonomy): Eukaryota > Metazoa > Mollusca > Gastropoda > Physidae > Physella > Physella acuta. The sequence continues at coordinate 239,360 of NW_026732256.1, forward strand.
ATAAGAATCATAACTTTTGAAACTGGTAAAACCCAGTGAATAATTGTTTTGCTGTTTCCAGTAAAGAGGTGTGTAGGCAATACAATGATCTAACCCATACTTTATCAATATATTTTATACAAATCTTTAAAGAACACAAAAAGCAGTAGCTAATTTATAAAAAATGTAACGTTATGAAATATAAGACCAATATATTAGATAAAAGATCAAAATGCTGTAGGGTATATATCAGAACGTTCAAACTATTAGATTCGGTTATCAATGATTGTGAAAAGCGTGATTTTATACCGTAGCAAAGCAATTACATACAACTAATATATATATACTAGGCATACTGCCTAGCTTCGCTTAGGTTTTCAAAAGCATTTGTTGATAATTTGAATACTTATTATTTAGTGATGTATGAGGTATGGAGTGCTTAAATTTAAACAGTAATGCTAATTTTAGAGAAGATGTTGTTGATTGTTGCTTATCATCCTTTGCGAAAAAAATTATTTGAAAGCACGCAATTTATGACTAAAACTGGAAATAGAACTACAGAGGTTCCATGAACAGTATATTCAAAAATTTCTATTACATTGACTTTTAAAATTATTTTTTAAATTTAATTATGATACGTAGCTTAATTAGTAACTTAATTTTTTACTAAAGCAAATGCTATACTTTGTCATTTTCTGTTTCTGTTTAAAATAGTATAGAATTATTTGAAAAATAATTATTTAAATAGGTTACCTCCCTTGAAAATAGACCGAGTGACGTATGTCTTTGTTTTCTTTTTTTCAACCAACAGTTGCTATTCTTATATAAGAAAATACGATAAATGAACATATTTAACGACTACAATGGCTTTTTTTCCGACGGAAATAAAGTTTTTTTGTTATCCTCCAGGGTCGGTTTACGACCTCAAATAATATTAAGGGGATCGTTCGTCAATTTTTTTATATACATCTCATATAAGGAGAATTTCACTCGCGGTCATCTTTTAGCCCTGGTCGAGGGCTTTGAGTCTGACCAACAGTTTTTCCATAGGGCCTAGTCATCTATAGAAGTGTATGCAAAACATGAGCATGATGTACAGAGGTTAAGTAACCTAAAAATTGTGTTGAAAATTCCCTGTTTTCCCCATAAAATACAAAGATTATATAGCGAAATACAACTGGTCAGTTTTGACCTATTTACGTAGTTTTCCCAGATATGCCGAGTTTTTTGTGACACCCTTATGTGTTCTTCAATCACCTCACAAAATATCAAGGGGGGTCGTCGGATGAAATTTTTTTTCGTAATAGAGCTCATATAAAGAGAATTTCACTCGCGGTCACTTTTTAGCCCTCGTCGAGGGCTTTGAGTGTAACCGACAGTTTTCCCTAAAAGTCAAGCCATTGACCTATGAGCATGCAAAAAATTAGCCAGATATACTGAGCTTAAGTACCCTAAAGTCTGCGTTGAAACGACCCACTGTTTTTCCCATAAAATACAAAGATTATATAGGGAAATACAACTGGTCAGTTTTGACCGCTTTACGAAGTTTTCCCAGATATGCCGAGTTTTTTATGACACCCCTAGGTGTTCTTCTACCACCTCACAAAATATCAAGGGGGGTCGTCGGAGGAAATTTTTTTTCGTAATAGAGCTCATATAAAGAGAATTTCACTCGCGATCACTTTTTAGCCCTCGTCGAGGGCTTTGAGTGTAACCGACAGTTTTCCCTAAAGGCCAAGCCATTGACCTAGGAGCATGCAAAACATTAGCCAGATATACTGAGCTTAAGTACCCTAACGTCTGCGTTGAAATGACCCTCTGTTTTTCCCATAAAATACAAAGATTATATAGGGAAATACAACTGGTCAGTTTTGACCGCTTTACGAGTTTTCCCAGATATGCCGAGTTTTTTGTGACACCCCTAGGTGTTCTTCTACCACCTCACAAAATTTCAAGGGGGGTCGTTGGAGGAAATTTTTTTTCGTAATAGAGCTCATATAAAGAGAATTTCACTCGCGGTCACTTTTTAGCCCTCGTCGAGGGCTTTGAGTGTAACCGACAGTTTTCCCTAAAGTTCAAGCCATTGATCTAGGAGCATGCAAAAAATTAGCCAGATATACTGAGCTTAAGTACCCTAAAGTCTGCGTTGAAATGACCCTCTGTTTTTCCCATAAAATACAAAGATTATATAGGGAAATACAACTGGTCAGTTTTGACCCCTTTACGAAGTTTTCCCAGATATGCCGAGTTTTTTGTGACACCCCTAGGTGTTCTTCTACCACCTCACAAAATATCAAGGGGGGTCGTCGGAGGAAATTTTTTTTCGTAATAGAGCTCATATAAAGAGAATTTCACTCGCGGTCACTTTTTAGCCCTCGTCGAGGGCTTTGAGTGTAACCGACAGTTTTCCCTAAAGGCCAAGCCATTGACCTAGGAGCAAGCAAAAAATTAACCAGATATACTGAGCTTAAGTACCCTAAAGTCTGCGTTGAAATGACCCTCTGTTTTTCCCATAAAATACAAAGATTATATAGGGAAATACAACTGGTCAGTTTTGACCCCTTTACGAAGTTTTCCCAGATATGCCGAGTTTTTTGTGACACCCCAAGGTGTTCTCCTACCACCTCACAAAATTTCAAGGGGGTCGTCGGAAGAATTTTTTTTTTCGTAATAGAGCTCATATAAAGAGAATTTCACTCGCGGTCACTTTTTAGCCCTCGTCGAGGGCTTTGAGTCAAACCGACAGTTTTTCCTAAAGGTCAAGCCATTCACCTAAGAGTATGCAAAACATTAGTCAGATATACTGAGTTTAAGTACCCTAAATTCTGCGTTGAAATGACCCTCTGTTTTTCCCATAAAATACAAAGATTATATTGGGAAATACAACTGGTCAGTTTTGACCCCTTTACGAAGTTTTCCCAGATATGCCGAGTTTTTTGTGACACCCCAAGGTGTTCTCCTACCACCTCACAAAATTTCAAGGGGGGTCGTCGGAGGAAATTTTTTTTCGTAATAGAGCTCATATAAAGAGAATTTCACTCGCGGTCAATTTTTAGCCCTCTTCGAGGGCTTTGCGTGTAACCGACAGTTTTCCTTAAAGGTCAAGCCATTGACCTAGGAGCATGCAAAAAATTAGCCAGATATACTGAGCTTAAGTACCCTAAAATCTGCGTTGAAATGACCCTCTGTTTTTCCCATAAAATACAAAGATTATATAGGGAAATACAACTGGTCAGTTTTGACCCCTTTACGAAGTTTTCCCAGATATGCCGAGTTTTTTGTGGCACCCCAAGGTGTTCTCCTACCACCTCACAAAATTTCAAGGGGGGTCGTCGGAGGAATTTTTTTTTCGTAATAGAGCTCATATAAAGAGAATTTCACTCGCGGTCACTTTTTAGCCCTCGTTGAGGGCTTTGAGTGTAACCGACAGTTTTCCCTAAAGGTCAAGCCATTTACCTATAAGCATGCCAAAACTGAGCCAGATGTAAAGAGGGTAAGTGCCATAAAATCCGTTTTGAAATGACCCTCTGTTTTCCCCATAAAATACAAAGATTATATAGGGAAATACGACTGGTCAGTTTTGACCCATTTCCCGATTTTTCCCGGACATGGCGAGTTTTTTGTGACACCCCAAGGCGTTCTCCTACCACCTCACAAAATATCAAGGGGGGTCGTAGGAGGAATTTTTTTTTCGTAATAGAGCTCATTTAAAGAGAATTTCACTCGCGGTCACTTTTTCGCCCTCGTCGAGGGCTTTGAGTGTAACCGACAGTTTTCCCTAAAGGTCAAGCCATTGACATAGGAGCATGCATAAAATTAGCCAGATATACTGAGCTTAAGTACCCTAAAATCTGCGTTGAAATGACCCTCTGTTTTTCCCATAAAATACAAAGATTATATAGGGAAATACAACTGGTCAGTTTTGACCCCTTTACGAAGTTTTCCCAGATATGCCGAGTTTTTTGTGACACCCCAAGGTGTTCTCCTACCACCTCACAAAATTTCAAGGGGGGTCGTCGGAGGAAATTTTTTTTCGTAATAGAGCTCATATTAAGAGAATTTCACTCGCGGTCACTTTTTAGCCCTCTTCGAGGGCTTTGCGTGTAACCGACAGTTTTCCTTAAAGGTCAAGCCATTGACCTAGGAGCATGCAAAAAATTAGCCAGATATACTGAGCTTAAGTACCCTAAAGTCTGCGTTGAAATGACCCTCTGTTTTTCCCATAAAATACAAAGATTATATAGGGAAATACAACTGGTCAGTTTTGACCCCTTTACGAAGTTTTCCCAGATATGCCGAGTTTTTTGTGACACCCCAAGGTGTTCTCCTACCACCTCACAAAATTTCAAGGGGGGTCGTCGGAGGAATTTTTTTTTCGTAATATAGCCCATATAAGGCGCCGGTCAGTCGAGGTCAGTTTTGACCCCCTCTCCGTAGACTTTTTGCCGAACCGTCACCGGCCCTCGTGTTCTATCGCCCCAAGGCACCTTCGTGCCAAATTTGACGCGCCTGCGGCGCCGGGAAGTGCCCTATCGGGCACTCGACCACTTTGCTTTATATATATAGATTTTCCCATAAAATACAAAGATTATATAGGGAAATACAACTGGTCAGTTTTGACCGCTTTACGAAGTTTTCCCAGATATGCCGAGTTTTTTATGACACCCCTAGGTGTTCTTCTACCACCTCACAAAATATCAAGGGGGGTCGTCGGAGGAAATTTTTTTTCGTAATAGAGCTCATATTAAGAGAATTTCACTCGCGGTCACTTTTTCGCCCTCGTCGAGGGCTTTGAGTGTAACCGACAGTTTTCCCTAAAGGTCAAGCCATTGACATAGGAGAATGCAAAAAATTAGCCAGATATACTGAGCTTAAGTACCCTAAAATCTGCGTTGCAATGACCCTCTGTTTTTCCCATAAAATACAAAGATTATATAGGGAAATACAACTGGTCAGTTTTGACCGCTTTACGAAGTTTTCCCAGATATGCCGAGTTTTTTGTGACACCCCTAGGTGTTCTCCTACCACCTCACAAAATATCAAGGGGGGTCGTCGGAGGAAATTTTTTTTCGTAATAGAGCTCATATAAAGAGAATTTCACTCGCGGTCACTTTTTAGCCCTCGTCGAGGGCTGTGAGTGTAACCGACAGTTTTCCCTAAATGTCAATCCATTGACCTAGGAGCATGCAAAAAATTAGCCAGATATACTGAGCTTAAATAACCTAAAGTCTGCGTTGAAATGACCCTCTGTTTTTCCCATAAAATACAAAGATTATATAGGGAAATACAACTGGTCAGTTTTGACCCCTTTACGAAGTTTTCCCAGATATGCCGAGTTTTTTGTGACACCCCAAGGTGTTCTCCTACCACCTCACAAAATTTCAAGGGGGGTCGTCGGAGGAATTTTTTTTTCGTAATATAGCCCATATAAGGCGCCGGTCAGTCGAGGTCAGTTTTGACCCCCTCTCCGTAGACTTTTTGCCGAACCGTCACCGGCCCTCGTGTTCTATCGCCCCAAGGCACCTTCGTGCCAAATTTGACGCGCTTGCGGCGCCGGGAAGTGCCCTATCGGGCACTCGACCACTTTGCTTTATATATATATATATATATATATATATATATATATATATATATATATATATATATATATATATATATATATATATATATATATAAATATATATATATATATATATATATAGCTATATATATATATATATATAGATATCGCCCATTTCTCGACTCTATCCCCCCCACACCTCAAAACCGAAAAGCCTATGCATTTAGGTGATCTTTATTACTTCGCATGCAATTGTTTAAATCATTAATTAAAACAAAACATTCATTGTTTAAAAAGAATATACTTTTGTAGCAGTACATATTTTAAATATAAAGTAACTTTGTAATGTTTTTTTCATTCTATAAAAAATCTCCCAGCATAGACCCTTTCCTCGTTTCCTTCATATTTGACCACATCATAATGTCCTTCGGTCACGGGGAGTGTCTCCAGTATTTCAAGATAAGGAGCTTCATTTTCGTGAGGTGATTCGGGAACAATTTCTCCTGGTGCGTGATATTGTTTAATGTTAATAGCCTGAACAACTTCTAAAATTTGAAACATAACACAAGTTTTAGAAAAAAATTAATTTGAAAACATATTATTTGAATGTTATCGCTAAAATTATTTCTTCATCAACACTTTATTCTTTGTATACTACCGTTTCAAAACTGACAGTCCACTATTCAGGTGAAGTAGATTATACCTGTTTAATGACTTCGGCAAATTAAGATATTTCGGTTTAGAAGTCGAACTATACTATTCGACCGTGTCACTATTTGTTTGCAATAGTTTTTTAATGTGCTAAGCGAAAATACATATAAATAATGGTTTGTTTTCAATTTTGTAAGTTATGTTTACTTAGGATATACACGTAAGCATATTTTGTTGTTAAAATTTTTAAACTAATTAATCTATAATTATATAATTAAAATCTATATTGTAGAAGACATGGTTTGGTTAAAATATTTCCGAACACATTGGCGCCACTAGATCTTGTGAAACCCTATCTAATAACGCAGTGTGTCACCCTAGCATAGTGTCAACCTATGCGCTACGTCCCCCCTCCCACCATCGAACATCACTGGGACTCCACTGTCTTTAGAAAAATGTAATAGTAATATATTTACTACAGCAGACAAATAAAATCGAACCTTCGTTCACGTAGAAAGTTTCATTCCTGTTGAAATAGACATATGTAGTTATAGAACAGGAAAAATATAAACCTTGAATATATTTTATCAAGTTTGATACGTTATGCAGATCATTGGCTTATCTAGCAAGTGTCTGAAACCTGCATAAATGAAATCATAAATAAGATTTTAACTTCACGAAATGATTTAGACTATTTAATTTTTTTTCTATACTCAACGTATCAAACTGTGCAATAAAACCGACATGTTTACAAGTGAAGATGTCATATTTAAATCGACCATAAGGCTAAAAAACTAAATGTTTTGCTACCAGTAAGCAATCAATGACCAATAGCACTATACTTATCATCATTACATGTATATATATATATATATATATATATATATAGGAGGCAGAACTTTTTTTTATTATTCTGCTACAGAAGCTGCTACTTTGTTTATAAAATTCATTTACTTACTGTCCATCTTTCCTTTTAAAAAAAATAGTTGGCTTTTTACGTGCTGTAAAAATTATTTGTAAAAATACTTAATTGATAAAATGTTTATACAAGCAAATCGAATTGTTGTGCTAGATTTATCTTTTCCTCTGCCACCCTCCCCCCTCCCAAATAATTTCACAGTAATTACCATGTATCAAATACATTACAAGTTAAGAATTGTAGCTATTCCGCAGTGTTTCTTCCAGCTTTTTTTTTCGGGGAGCGGGCTCTTGAAATTTTCTTTGGGGGTGGGGGGGGGAGGTGGATGAAGAAGAGCGGACTAAAATTTCCTGGTGGGGACACACACCCACACACACTGGTAAAAGAATATATTTTCTATAAAAATCTATTTCGATGGGGAAGCGGGCGAAGAAGTTTCTGAAATAAACTTTGATTTGGTGCAAGTGTGGCACCTATTAGAAGCGGTTAAAAATGTTAAATTGTTATTGAAACATACTGAGATAAGTCATTACGCTACTGTAAACGTTACCTTTACAATAGACACCAGTTATAACAGTAATAACAGCAAGCAAGACAAGTATGGCTGCTCCCATAAGAATATGGTATGTAGTGCAGTGTTCCAACATGTTATTATCACTGTCTGAAATTGTCCAAACTTCAATATAGAGCAGAAAATATTAATTAAGAACAACTAAATGGCGACTTGACTTAAAAACTACACAAAGGTTAAAAAAAGGCTGAGATATTATTTTTATAGTTGTTTTATCTCACACACCTACTTCCTTAAGTGGATAGTTTCGTGAAGTTAAGTTTACTATCGATGGATTGGATATTGACAAAAACAAATCTAAGTCACATTAAAATTATCGCATAGGCACAACTGTTTTTACGCGTTCGTCCATCAATTAAAAAATCAACATTTAACCGCCACATGATCACAACTCCCCTTCCCTCACCCGTTAGTCAGACTGCAATTCTGGTGCTGTCCCTACTACAGTACATTATCATTGAACTATGCAAAAATTCAATGTAATATTAAGAAAGTAGAGTATTAATTGAAGTATACAATATAAATTGTATTCATACCTAAAAATATTTTAAAAGAAAATACTTAAAATCATTTTATAAATAAAAGTTTGTACAGAGAAAAAAAAGTACCTTTTAAAATAGCTGTATACTTCACACTGTTACTGGAAATCTTATTATTCTTTGCAACACAATAGTAGTCTGAGAATTGAATTCATAGGACGTATTGGCCCTATACTTATATATGACTATAGGGACTATATATATAGATAAATAAAAAACCATATACAAATAAAATAAATTCACTTAGTTCACGGTAATTTTTGTATTTCAACCTTTCAGCAAATTTATAACGAAAGCAATCACATTTTAATCCTTAGAAATGCGTGGTTATCTAACGTCACAAAAATGCATTACAGATTTGTGTTTTATTTCATTATTGGTAAAGTATTTTTTTATTTTATGCTTTCAACCACCGGCCGTTTACAATGTATTTTTCGCGTTTTAATTTATAATACTTATTTAAATTACTAGGGAATTAAATAGCAACCTAAAAGCAAAAAAAAAATATAGTTTCGTCAATTTATTAGATAGCACTATTTTATGACAATCAACGTTCAAGCGTTTCTTAATTGAACACATGTTGCTTGATGGTATAAGAGTTTTATAAACATGAAGCAAAACAAAAAATACAGTTTTTAACCATATTCTCTGGTACTCCCAGTTACCTTGGTTTATATTAAAGGCCTTTATAGACAAGGTAGGAGATCCATTAAACTGTACTTCATGACGTCTGTTGTACCACATTGGTTGAGCTGTTATTTGAGAATCGTCTGATCTCACACACGTACAGTATATGGTTTCATTGACACGAGTGTACTCACCAGGGCAGTGGGATATTGACACAGACAGATCTACGACAGATTGAATTACTATAACCGACACCCATTATACGAAGTTGCTTAGCAAAATATTTTATTGCATTATTTAATTATACATGATTTTAAAAATAATTTCTCTTAAAAAATTAAATATCAGTTGTATTTATACCTAAAGATATTTTTAAAGAAACATTTTGTCCATGTTGTAAACCGATAATATCGATGATATTATTGCTGAATTTGTCGTAGTGTGATATCGGATAGGAGAAATTACATGAAGCATCAGCTAAGTTTCCACTGATTTGATTTGTCGCATTTACTTCAAGTACAGATTTTTCTATCTGCAATAAAAAAATGCTTACATTTGTAATGATTTATACTTAAGTAGATTGAGTAAAAATAAATGAAGTACACTGATTTAATGTGTTACATTTTAATTCATCACCTTTTTTTCTGTCTGCAAAATTTAAAATGTTTTTATTTGTATTCACATAAGATGGTTTAAATGAAGAAAATTCTACTATTTATGCCATAGGCCTACATATTTACTATAAATAAAACCATTTAAAAAATAACACTTAGATCTAAACAAATAAAATAAATAGTAAAATGTAGTAACTAATAAGTCGTGAGCCTTAGCCTCCAAATTAGCTCCGCTTTCATGATTAATTATCAGAGAACAAGAATCCTTCGTAATTGTAAAAGCTCAAGTCTAAATGTAGCTCCATAATAATATATTTTATACAATAAGTAGCTCGTGTAGCATTTATGATTCATATCCCTCTTATTATGACACGACAATAAATAAGTAATTAATAAATAAACCGGGAGTGATCTCCCCTAAACTTTCTAGAATATTCTTATATAAAACAACAGGGGATGGGAACTCGGGATATAGACACGATTTTTAATCCATTTTAAATATTTAAAGTTTTTAAAATAGAATAAAATCTCGTAGTAAAAAGAATTGCACACCAAGTGAACGCCAAATAAAATGTGCTTAATAGTTCGCAATATTATTAGTACTTTATAAATTTACATTCGTTTTTAGAGAAATAGGAAATAGCAATAGCGGAAATTACTTCTTCCGTTCAACGGAAATTACTCAAAATTGGATTAAAAGTAGACAATGAGATCTTTTATTTACATGTGAAATTTAATTTATCTATCTGAAATAGTACTCAAGTTATAGGCTTTTGAAAAATCGCTCAAAAGTTGATACGTATCTACAATTTTGATAAAATACTTATACATGTAACGGTACTCAAGTTATCGTGTTTACAGACACACAGACATACGGACAAGATTGCAAAATTATGTTTTTCCGACTCAGGGAGGTGTAAAACGTCGAAATTTGCAAAAATCTCGATTTTTTTTGCACGATTACAATACTTTCTCTATACTTCGTATATACGAGAAAGTAAAAGAAGTACTAGCTTTTTTAATATTGGGAGAATTTGCGAAATATGCAAATTTTAATCAAAGCAACTTACTTGATTGGAATGCAGCTGTAACTGACATTTACCCCCAGGAAGAATTCCAACAGCTTGACATGAAATTAATACGTTTCCATCGTTTACATCGTAAGTACAACTTACGTTGTCTGGCCTTTCTGTAGACAGAACGGGATGTTTGATTGCATGCATATTACACAGTGTTAATACAGCGATTTTAGAACAAAAGAATCTTGTTCACTTACTGTACATGAGAAGATCACACATCAACAGTGCCATATCTCCACATTTTATTTCCAACTGAACACACTTTTTATATAGTAGTGTAACATTCACTAAAACCCCGTACATTGTTTTGTTACACCTATCTCCACTAAAACCAACATTTTTATAACAGTACGCGAAGTCATCGCACAGCACTTTTAATTCAGACAGATCAACACATTTGAAAGCGTTCACGTGAAAGTAGTTGACTGTGTTGACTTCTAAAGGACAAATTTCAAACTGCTCTAAAATAAAACAGAATTTTAAAAATAAAATTATATATATATATATATATATATATATATATATATATATATATATATATATATATATATATATATATATATATATATATATATATATATATATATATATTCAATTATATAAAGATATATATATATATATATATATATATATATATATATATATAGAGAGAGAGAGAGAGAGAGAGAGCAACAGTTGTTAAATATCATTGTATTATTAAACCTGATAGTTTACTCGTTCAAAAACAAATATGTAAAGAACAAGATATACATTTTACAGATAAGTAGGCCTACCTGAGAAATGGAGCCATCCAATGAAGACAAATAATTGAACTATTTTTATTGACATAGCTCTGTATTTTATAGTTATAATCTGGAAGAAAGTTAACATCAAATGTACAAATATAAAAATGTATCATGTTTCTCTTTTAAAATATACACCTACATTAAACTTAGTATGTTTGAAATAGATACGTTCTATTATTCTGGAGAACATGTGCATATCGAAAGAAGATTTTTCTGATGAGAAAGCTAAGCAAATCTTTTATTATGTTAAATTAATGTTTTTAAACCTATTTATTTTCTTGCATACATAGTTTAGAGGAAGTATTGTAATCGTCCTGAATAATCAACAAATATTTTGACAGTTTTCGCAGTTTTACACAACCCTACTTGTTATGGAACATACAGGATGCATTGTACTCGCGCAATTAATCGAAATATAGATTTAGATTAACTTTGGCGATTTACATTATTTCCTTTGCATGTGTGTCTGCAAACTCGATAGCTTGAGTACCGATTCAGTTATGTTGATGAGCTTTCAAATATAACTATTTTATGAAATGTGCAGGTCTGTATAAACTTCCAGTAACCGGAAGTTGTACATATTCTACTTCCGGTTTATTAAAAGGAAGTAACAAGGGTGTCTCTTTATTTTTATAGACGAACTTGTATAATATTACGATATTCATCAAAGCTTGAGCTAAATAGTTAAAAAAGAAATTCTTACCATTTGTAAAATGTCATAACTTTAATAATCAAACCGGCTCATCGAAGTACAGTGTGAATGATGTGCTAATCAGCTACACAGAGATACTCATGTAGACGTAGCCATGTACGCTATGATCAAGGAAGTAATTTTTAAGTGGACAATCATACAACCATCAGCAAATAACAGTTTTATCAAAGTTTTAATATGTGTAAAAGTAAATTACTGTACAATGTTTGACTTAACAAAATAATAATATGACATGAACTGTAACATGATTACATCAACGATTGATTTAAAAACAAAGTAAAACTAGAACACATATTCCGATTTATTAAGCAAAATATGATCTAAAGCATCTATAATGGTTGTACCACCATTACACACAATTTTTAACAAAGACACACACACACAACAGATTTACTATTACATATGCGCACACACACATGCATACAAACACGCACAAAGCAAGAGCTGTACTTAATAAGTTCAAGTTTAAACTTCCTTTTTCTACATCCTGCAATTATTTGTCCCGTCAATGGTTTTAAAAAGTTTAGTTTTAAAATTTATTCAACTGAAGTCAATGAATCCAATTGAAATGTACAATCAGCCATAAACCTTTTGTATCAAAATTTGCCAAACTTCCGTGACATTAAAACTTTCTTCCGTCGTTTCTATTTTTATGTGAGTAACATCAAATACATGACGCACGAATTGATTTCGAGGGTCACCGAAAAGGCACATCTACCGCTCCTTCCCAATCCGAAGGAAGTAGAATATATATATATATATATATATATATATATATATATATATATATATATATATATATAATTAATACTTCGATCAGGGTCTGTCCAATTCCCCTCACCCCCACCCCCTTTCAGCAGGAAATTTGTCCGCCCTCAAGAAGGTTTACCCACTGATAACTATGTATAAATATATACGACAATACACATAGAATACACATTAAAAATGCATAATTTGATAACTTGCCATGCTTGGAAATTACCAATTATGAGGGTGCTGTTGGTATTCAGTATGAAACCACTAGTTGAAGTTGATTGAGGATAAACATACTAAAATAATTCATCCCTAGTTTTGTACCAGTTGTAACAGGCGGCGTCTGCTCCCAAGTAGGGAAGATAACAACCAAAATAGATTTTGCAAAATTTCGTTGTCAGGTTGTTTCCCATAGATTTGAAATTTTGAAATACTTTTTTACTTAAATTTTTATTTGTTCATAAAAACATTATTATTCGATTTTGAAAGTCTTTATTGTTAAGTAAAAAATACAAATTTTCCAACAATGACAGATGAAGTGTCGATATTTTAACAAATGTAATTTTGTAGAGTTAAAAAGAAAAGCATAGATATATTTGATAATTTAACAGATTTGTAAAACTGTATAGTACCTATATGAGGGTAAAAGTTATAGTTTTAAACAAATGACTAGTGTGCTATTAAAATATGTAGAATTATGCTTTGTGTTGGATAAATATTCAATTCATTAAATATGAGTTTAAGGTAAGCCTATGACATTACACGGTTCATATTGGTTCCTTAAAATGTATTTGAAAAATAGGAAATACTGTTAAATTTTTTGCTTTTTTGCAATTATGTACAAACAATATAGAAAACGGGGAAAAAAAGAAATATATTATTTAATGTAAATTAAATGTAAATGTATCTTTAATATATATCTTAAAAAAATAAGAAAAACACAATTTTTTGCTCAAGGATGGTTTTAAAATTAAAGGTTGTTTCCATCGAGAACAATGATTAGTAAATAATAATCAGAAAAATAACCAGAAAAAAACAAAAACAAAACAAATGATCCCGCTTGAGGAAGAAATCCGCGAAAAAAAAATTGTTTTTTAGATGTTAACAGTATCCTTTTTTTAAATATTTATTTCAAACCGTGCATAGTACTCCCACGTCTTTCGTTGTTTGAGTTAGTTATGTTATTTCAATAAAAAAAAGAGAAGAGTGCATATTTTTTAAAAGTTTGCTTCAAGAATTAAGAGAACTGAATTAATGATATATATTTTATTGGGCACTATTAAGCAAAAGCAAAAAAAAAAATACTTAACAGAAAGTCTAGGCTTATATAGAAAGACGTAAGTAAAAAAAGCACCAAAAAGTGTCTGATAGTTTTGTAAATCGCGAGTACATTTAAATTTAACTTCGTAGATTTTTGTACACCTCTATTAACCATTGCAGCAGACGGATGACGTCAAACAGAACCAGCAACGAGAAAGTGACAGACAAGAGAACGACACCAAAACCACCAACAGCCTGGGCTGAAGGTCTGGGATCTTCCATACAAACTTTTGTTCTTTTATAAGCGCCCGTGTCTTGTAGCTCAACGTGCAGCGCTTTACGAATTTCCTCTACAAGTTGCTTGACCTCGTCCTCCGTGGAACTTGTTGTAACGCTTTCTGGACTTGTTCCTGGCTGGTTGCTAGGCGACGCAGTTGTGACGTCAGATTCTATGTTTTGATCTTGTGTTGAGAAGTGTGTTTCTGTGGTGACGTAATCTTGTTCCGTGGTGACGTCAGACGTTTGTGTGGTAAATTCAGTGCTAGCAAATGACGTCGTTGTGTCTTGTATGACGTCACAAGACTGTGCCCTCTCTTGTAACTTTTCTTTACGCTGTATCATGTAGTGAGTGTAGTTGAACACCTAATATAAAAATATACTTCATCAAATACGACCCGGTTACTTTCATTAATTTAAAATTAATTTAATGGTAGAAACATAAAGCATGTACGACTATTAAATGTTTCAAATGTGTAAAACACGTAATGACCTTTCTTGGCTTAACATCATCAGCGACTCCCAGTGAATGAAAAAATGACGCGTCCAGAGAATGGCCGTACATGTAGGCACCAAACTTTACTCTCTGTGACTTGATTCGTATTGTATAGACCCGCACTACCTTTGGAAGTTTGTAAACATATCCATTGTAATGCGTAGCTGTCAAGTAAAAAAAATTAAATAAAATCATTTATTTTCTTTTCGAATTTTCATTTATCAATATATCAAGTTATTGAAACAGCAACTTTTTTTGCCTATATTTGAGGTTTACAATCATTGTCCTGGACCTTTTTTTAAATTTTTTTCACATGAACAGTTACGTAATGGTTTTTGTTTTTAAAAACAGCGTAATATTTCGTAGGTATTTTCAATTTGATAAGCTACATGAAATCCCAATAATTAGTTTATAATTATTATTTTACAGTCTGTGGTTACATTTATTGTGTATGTTAAAACTTAGACGATTACGCTTGGAATTAATTGTTTGTAGGTTTAACTTTGCAGGTATAATTTTGAGGTTAACTTTGTTTCATTTTAGAATTTGAATAATGCTTCATGGATGCAATTTTAGATCTTCTGACATTTTCTTGAATTTTATTCATTTTGCAAATGTAGCCAATGTTATACAACATTTAGAAAAAAAAGAAAGCAAATGACATTTTAAAACGTAAATTGATTTTTCAGGAATACGTATCCCTACTCGTTATTTATTATCAATTACAATTACATTTTTCGCTTGATTACAAGTCTTTACTCGTTTTTTTTTTTCACAGCGATAAATCTCACCTTTGGAAATAACACTAAACAGTAATTCACAATTGTCTATTTGAATGAAGTCCTCTAGAGCCTTCTCCACGATTAAACTAACAAAGACGTCGAACTCCTGAAGCTTGGGAGTGATCCCAAACCTGTACTGATAGCCCCAGAGACTGACGGGCAGGATGCCTGACACGCTGGAGTAGGTTTCTACTGGAAATAGAGTAAGGTTGCAATGTTTCACACATTGAGCAATAATGTAAACAGATTTAATTAACAACGTTTTAACTGTTAATAACATACCTTTCAAACTTATATGTTCTTATAACTATTTACATTTATTTATGTGATTAAGTATTGCTATTAAAATTATATATATATATATATATATATATATATATAACGTCTTAGAGGATAGCTTGAACTACATTCGAGATATATAACGAAGCAAAACCTGTGTGTTCATCCAGTACACTGTACAAATAGAAGGTCCCGTTTCCACGAAAATAATAAGAGTAACAGTTTGGTAGTGACACACTTTTTGCTTGACCGATTTCTTGAAAATTTCCTGTCAGAATTTCTTGAGTATCATAGGCGTCGTTAAATACCTGAAATAGTTACAATTAGTTAGTTTATACATTCATACAAGTATATACATATACATTGCCCATATATATACCCTATATATATATATATATATATATATATATATATATATATATATATATATATATAGGCTTTAGAATAATATATGTATAAATATATATATATAAATATATAGGCTATATATATATATATATATATATATATATATATATATATATATATATATATATATATATATATATATATATATATATATATATATATATATATATATATATATATATATATTTATATATATAGGCTATATATATATATATATATATATATATATATATATATATATATATATATATATATATATATATATATATATATATATATATATGTTTACAAATTAATTATAAATGCAATATCAAAACAGGATGAATTGCTAATGTATCAATAAGTTTTAATTCTACAATAATCATTTTTCTTCCGGCTTTGTAATATTATATCGAAAGCCAAGTGTAATACAATTTCTTTTTGTTATTACTAAAAACACTATAGGTTGAATTTATTATAATTTCTCAACAGTAACCTCCATCAAAAAATTTAAAGCAATAATCAATTTCATAATGAATTATTTGTCTTAGATGGTTAGATGTAAAATGCCATTAAAACACTTTCAAATCATCAATGAATTAATTATTTAAATTTAATTTCATAACCAGCTGTGTTTGTTATTAAACTGAGCGAGCACAGCATACCTCAACAACAATATTGTCCTCTGCTGCAATGACCACAAACTTTGTTGTAATATCGTATGACAAGAAGATCCCAGCTGGGGTAACATACTCAGACGACAAAAACTCCAATGGTAACATTTCATCAAGGGCCGCGTCATGCCGACCTGTGCAAGTCTTGGAGAAAAAATTCCGTTATGAATCAATTTTATGTGAACTCACAGTAAATGTTTAAAATTTTTATTTCTAAAAAATGTACAGTTGATAATAATGAAAACGAATTGTGTATGTACAAAATAATTACAAGTGTATGCTGTTAGTCATATTTTATTTTGTAACTTTAAAGATGTTACATATTTAAAAAATAAACTTACCGGTTTTAAATTAACAAAAGCGGCAATAGGATGATCTGTTAACAGTTGAATATTTGAAATGTCTGGAGGCACAGTCAAAGTCGGATTACTTGATCTCGTAGTTAACACGGCGGATATACTGCTGTAATATATATTTAATCACATAACTGTTATATATATATACGAATGTTTGTGTTTGTGTAAGTGCGTGTGCATGTAAGGATTTCAATGTAAAAATATATATAAATTTATCCCGTAACCATTGTTAATATGTTTATATTTTTAATACATGAATAGTGGTATATAATATCGTCTGAAAAAGAAAATAAATCAAACTGTAACTTTACATAAAAAAAACAAATATGTTTTCTGTTTTCTCATTAGGGCAGTTGGAAATACATTAGTAAAGTAGGCCTACCAATGCTCACTTTTGTGTAATATTTACCTAACGACTTCGTCTTGTGTTTGATACTGGAAGTTAAACTTCGTACTTTCATTTGACATTTTTGTTGAAACTACAGACGTTTCTGTGGACAAGAAAATTCGGCACATGATACATATTTGTTTTGTTTATGTGATTATTAGTACACAGGTATAAAGAATTTAGTCTAAAAAAAGCTATTCAATTTTAAATGACGATTATTACTACTTGACACTGAATATAAACAGTTTTTGTTTTATTTTTATATAACTTCAAACCACTGTTTTTTTTCCCGGATACATTAGGAAAGTAAAGTCTGGCCGTGTCTGATGTAAACATTGATGTAGGGAATATGAGAGTTGACATTGCTAGAGCTAACACGTCATCAAGGATGTACAACACGACGGTCACTGGCTGGGTGGATTCTACCGTCACTGGAAGACACGTAATAAAATTATTTATGAAGTGATGCGTAAACAAAAATATAGTGTGTTCTTTCTTTTATTTTTAGTTCTACGCATTTTCTTTTAGAGTGTAAATAGAAACATTAGGTTTACTGTGAATTATTTATATTGTATGGATTTTTAGTTTCGATAAACTTTTATAAACTAGTAATGTCAATGCAAATCCAGAAATAATTGTATTGCGTGCTAGTAAAATAATTTTGTCATGTATTTTGCTATTGAATTCTTCAGTTAACGACTAATTAGTATAAATATGTTACACTTAACAACATTTAATTTAAAACATTTCATTCATTTTTTCTCCTTTTTCGTGCCAAAGATACAAGGGGCAGATGAAGTAGAGTCCATCTTTTGGCATACATATGGATTGTGAGGTCAGCACTATGCCCAGCATTCTTTATTATATCTAAAGTGAGTTGGGTACTCATCCGAGAGGTTATCGATCTAACGCTCTAACGCTACGCCACGCCGTCCCATTTAATATGGTTCAAAAACTCTCAGATTATATAATACATTGGTCGGCGTCTCTGCACATTTTAATTTGTATTTTATTATTACAAGCATTTAGTAAATGTTTAAATATTTAAAATCGGGAGATGTTAATGTTACCTGTAGAAGGATAGAACGCTGTGTAGCTAATGTAAAAATTCACAGCTTGAGATGAATTCAGCAGACTATAGTAAACAGATTCAACATTCCCGTGGTACACAGTACACTTTAAGTTGATGGTCAGAGAATCACTGTTCGATGTCACTTGTAGAATGATCCGTGTGTCGTCTGTTGCTTTTGTTATAGGAATGGCTGCCACGTAGACTCGTGGTTGTGGTATTATAGCATCTAAAGACAAATGGATTTTCATTTTTCATAGTTATATTTAATCGTGGTAGTGAGAATTATTTTTTGTAACAAATAAATTGTAAATTAACATGTAATCGAGCGTTTTCATAATTTAAAACCATTATTTAATAATAAATAATGATTACTTATATGTAATCAATTGCTAATGCAGTAAGCTATTGTTTTAAAAATTGCATTAAAAAATCATATTACAGTCTTCAATACATTTTTAAGTATTTTTTTAAACGGTGAGAAATATCATTGTGACAAACACATTCATCTTCTTCATCATCACTTCCCGATCGTGCCCTAGACTCGTGGGTCAGATGATGTAGAGTTCGTCTGTTTCAATTACCTCGGCATATGATGGGATAGTGTTGTCAGCACTATGCCCAGCCGCTTTCGTTTCCCTAAAGTAAGTTAGGTTCCCATCACAGCTGGGCAGACTCAGGTTTGTTTTACTGATTTTTGAACTAAAGGCTCTCGAGTCTAGATCTCTACTGCTAGGCCACACCGTCCCATTAAAACAATTAATTTTACGTTATCCAAATATATTTTTTTTCGGCATGTACACGCAAGACGTCTAATAAATTGTCCATGACTAGCGATATACGTGTGTACCTGTTTGACAGAGAACCGCATGTTTTTCAGTTCGGGCTTGAGCTTGTAATACACTGACGAAGCTTGATTGGTTCCATAACACAATGTTTACTTCGTTTGTGTTTGATAAAGTTTTGTAGATGTCGCTCATGTTGGTCAGAGATCTCCATCTTGTGTTCAGACCATTTAAATTTAACCAGGCTGTTTACAGTAATAGTTATAATTACATTTAAAAACAGTATACAAACATATACATATATATATATATATATATATATATATATATATATATATATATATATATATATATATATATATATATATATATATATATATATATATATATATATATATATATATATATATATATATATATATATATATATATATATATATATATATATATAAAGAGAAAGCTAGTAAAAAAACGTGTTCTTCATAACAGTAAGATGGAATTAGTTAAAACACATTTATTTTTAAAAATTGTAATACATTTTTTTAAAGTAAGGATAAGAAAAATAATAAAATTTAACTGTATATATATATATATATATATATATATATATATATATATATATATATATATATATATATATATATATATATATATATATATATATATATATATATATATAGGGCCTATATATATATATATATATATATATATATATATATATATATATATATATATATATATATATATATATATATATATATTTAATTAATATAAGAGGCCCAGGTAGTGTATCAGTCCGTCCTCCTTCCATCATCGCTATAAATCAATGCGTGATTTTACTGGCATCGCATTGTCTTATTATAAATAATAGGGTCTTTTTATGTAACGAGTTAATTTTTTTTTATACTCGGCAACTGTTTTACTCTTTTGCGCACGTCTACAAAGGGAACTTGAAATAAATATTAATTACACGCACATTGCTAAAAGATAATCAATCGGATCAATGTCGAATTATATTTTCGCTTATATTCCTAGAAAAAAATACATTTTGATAACATTAGGGTGGAAAAAAAAAAGAATTAATAAAAAGTTTAATAATTATACTCTCTCACACACACATACACTCACACACACACACACTCTCTCTGCCACATATAAAGAAAGAAAGGGGCGGGAAGAGGGAGATAACCACATAAATAAAGCGGCAAAAAATATTGTACCACTAGTAGCCTCTCGTAAGTAAACCTTGAGATGGTTTAGTGCTGCGAGTGTGGTGGGTTCAGCAAGATGAGAGTTGTTGCTCAGACAAATGATCTGATGACAGACGAACATGTCATACACATTTTTTTTTAACAGTAGGTGTGTATAATTAACGAGATAATATATGAGTTAAACATTTTTATCAACCCTTCGTAAACACGTTTAAACATTTATAATTTAGAAGTTTCAACTGATACACACAAGAACACATTTACACACATATACTTAGAGGATACTATAAGTTAAAAAAAAGATTATCTGCATAACCGAATGTAAATATAATTATTATATAAATAAAATTTACATACTTTACACACATACATGCACACACGCACACACACATCCCACACATATATAAGTGTATATATATATATATATATATATATATATATATATATATATATATATATATATATATATATATATATATAATTATATACAATGATAAAAAGATCATAATTGAGAAACACATTAAATTCTAATAAAAACTATTTACCCTAGCTTCCTCCCATGAAACGCTGACATTGTAAAACATATAACACTGGTCGTGTGTCATGATTGACCCAGGCAGGATCTTGTCACAGGTTGAGTTGAACTCTACAAAAATAAACGTAATTGACCTTTATTACAAAATAGTATTTATTCACCTACATTTTTAAAATATTACAAGAAACTTTATACATTTATCACGATGAAACAAAAATGAGTTATCAAAAAAGTTTTCTGCAATTGTTTCCACCAGCGGCGTAGCGAGGTCAGGTGTCACCCGGTGAGACACATAACGGTGTCACCTCCCCCCTTTCCCCCGTAAGAAAAAAGTTATATAAAAAGTATATATATATATATATATATATATATATATATATATATATATATATATATATATATATATATATATATACATACATACATATATATATACATATATATATATATATATATATATATATATATATATATATATATATATATATATATATATATATATATATATATATATTTCTGGATTTATCCCCCCCCACACACACTATACATAGATTAACACATAAGTTATTACGATTCTCATTGAAACCATTTTCCTTAGGCATATTTTGCAACGTTGAGTTGATGTAACCTCCCCCCTCCACCACACACACACGGCGACTGCTTTAAACTGTGCTCAGATAATACTAACGGTTTTTATGTATAGTCGGTTATGAATACAGTTTGATGTAGCATGTTTTATCTATCATTAGATTGTTCGGGTCATGATAACCCCCCCCCCCCCCCCCCCCCTCCAAACCTCCCCCATTCCACACTCGTCGGGATTTGTCCTTTCTTTGCTCTTAAAAGACTATTTAACTCACTCTAATTAATAATGCATTAAGTGGAATTATCATTTTTCAGTATATATTTTGTTATTTTTTGCCTTGGTGTCACCCTGTGCGCTTAGCACCCGCCCCCTCTATTAACTACGCCTCTGGTTTCGACCTATACTATTTGTATGATTTTTTTATGTTTTCTCCTATTGAACTTGAACGGCTTTAGTCAAGAAAAGGTTCAGTAATGATTCTAAAACAAAAATGTCTTAAGTTTTGCACACTTTTGTCAAATTTTCTCCCCGAAATAATCAAGGATAAATACTTTTAGAAGCCGCGCCTACTTATGGAAATACATTTAATAAAATTACCTTACCAAATTGACACAAAAATGGCTTCTCTGTGTTGCAGTCATCATTACCCAATAGAAAGCTGCTGGACGGGTCAGTGTCCACACAAAACTGTTCGCTGGAATTGTTGTTTGGCTGATTAGGTCTCCACGCGTTAGCTTTGATGGTTTGGTTAGTTGTGTTCCACTTGTACGTCCCGGTACCAGGGTAATATGTCAGGCATCCCAAATCTAGGTGGTGCAAAGAGTACACAAAGTACATTGGGAGTATATCAGTGTATGGGGAAATTGATGGCTTACTGGTTATTTCAATGTCTTACTTTTATTTCAATGTCTTACTTTTATTTCAATGTCTTACTTTTATTTCAATGTATTACTTTTACTTCAATGTCTTACTTTTAATTGCAATGTCTTACTTTTATTTCAAAGTCTTACTTTTATTTCAATGTCTTACTTTTATTTCAATGTCTTACTTTTATTTCAATGTCTTACTTTTATTTCAATGTCTTACTTTTATTTGCGTGTCTTACTTTTATTTCAATGTCTTACTTTTATTTCAATGTCTTACTTTTATTTCATTGTATTACTTTTATTTCAATGTTTTTCTTTTATTTCAATGTCTTACTTTTATTTCAATGTCTTACTTTTATTTCAATGTCTTACTTTTATTTCCGTGTCTTACTTTTATTTCAATGTCTTACTTTTATTTCAATGTCTTACTTTTATTTCATTGTATTACTTTTATTTCAATGTTTTTCTTTTATTTCAATGTCTTACTTTTATTTCAATGTCTTACTTTATTTCAATGTCTTACTTTTATTTTAATGTCTTACTTTTATTTCTGTTGAAACTACTCACTGTCTCTAAAACACACTCTCTCTCACACACATTCTCTCTCTCTCACACACACTCTCTTTCTCTCACACACACTCTCTTTCTCTCACACACACTCTTTCTCACACACAATCTCTTTCTCTCACACACACACTCTCTCTCACACACACTCTCTTTCTCTTACACACACTCTCTCTCACACATACACAATTTCTCTCACACACATTCTTTCTCTCACACAAACTCTCTCTCTGACATATACTCTCTTTCTCGCACACACTCTTTCTCTCACACACATTCTTTCTCTCACACAAACTCTCTCTCTGACATATACTCTCTTTCTCGCACACACTATTTCTCTCACACACATTATTTCTCTCACACAAACTCTCTCTCTGACACACACTCTCTCTCTCTCACACACACCCTTTCTCTCGCACACACTCTCTTTCTCTCTCACACACACTCTCTCACACACAGCCTTTCTCTCACACACACTATCTCTCTAACACACTATAGGACACACTCTCTCATACACATACTCTCTCACACACACTCTTTCTCTCACTCACTCTCTCTCTCTAACACACACTCTCACAAACACTCTCATACACACACATTATTTCTCACACAATACACTCTCACACACACATACAATCTTTCACACATACTTTCTATCTCATACACATTATCTCTCTCTCTCACACACCCACACTCACATACACTCTTTCAAACACATTCTCACACACACACACACACTCACACTTACACTCTCACACACTCACACTCTCTCTCACAAACAAACTCTTTCATACACACTCACACACACACACTTTCTCTATCTCTGTCACACACACTCTCACACCCACATTCTCACACACACACATGTTGTTTTTTTAAACATCAAAGACTAAAATTACTTCCAGATAGATACAGTTTAGTATTTGTTGCCTACTTACATGTGAACCTATTCGTATTGTTGAAAGAGCTCGCTGCTAAAAGCTCTTGAAGGTTCCCAGGCTCGGCTAAAATTCCTCCCACCGATTCACAGAAGACCTGAGTAGAGTTTAATTAACCTGAAGGCATTGCGTGTTGATGTGTAACCTAATCTTTTAAAGTTTAGCATACCAATTTTTAAAAATAATCTTCAAAATAAATGCTGTGGCATTATTGAATAGAATGACATTAAAAAATCGAAATAGATTTATATAGGTCGTCTTGTTTTTTGCCTTTTTCTTAATTATAATGTTGGAAGAGATTTCCTAATACACAGTTAAGTATTACGTGTTAATATGTTATGTGCCATAACTCGTCCACCCAAGAACAAACTACAAAGCAGCATTTGTTTGATTTTGGAGTTTTCTACCAGCTATCCAACCTTATCTACCCGGGTGTTCGAACTCGGGACCTTCACATCTGACCACGTCTTATGTTAAAATAAATCGCTGTAAAGATTACTTTTAAAGACTCAAACTCAACGGCTTAACCTTATAGATCAACTTTTTTGAAGCTGAGGGCATTTTCAAAGTTCATGTGCCCCGCCTCCGTCCCACTCCCCCTCCCCCTATACACAAGCTGCTTAATTCCGAATCCTAAAATAACTAGCAACAAATATTCTGATACCTTGCTACTAGAACAAGACTGCCAATTGGTGTAGTAACGATAGCATTTCCCATTGTAGAAATGGCCATCTATGCAACGTAGATCATTATCTGTAGGAAACATGTACGGTTGCGTGTGTTTCAAATTATATTAGGGGAATTTCTTTTGGCGTAAAATAAATTGGAGTTAAATACATGAATCAAATATTTATATCACTCCATTAAGCGACTAAAATTGGGAAACATACTTGGATTGTTAATTTTAATAGTTTTCTAAAAAATCAAAGTCTGCAACTCTTAGAAAAAAGAGTTTTATTTAAATTTTCGAGATGTGTTTTAGAAAGGAAAAAGCACTTTGATTTAGAAAGTAAAAACCACTTACTGTTTTCACATACAAAACTTGAACCTACTGAAGCTAACGCATTAAGAAATAACTGTCCAAAAGCCATCGCTGTGCAGTTTGAAGCATACACACTTCCAAAAGATGTGTATGTTAAATATCCAAACATCATATTTTGACTGATCTCTCGTCTGCAAGGGTCCACCCATACGTAACCACCATCACGAGTTATGTCTTGTCCATTAACCCACGCTAAAAGAAATGTTAGAATATAAACATGACATATTTTCTCTCAAACGTATGGATTAGCTTTATTTAAAATAACTTATTATAGTGGTATTTCGGTATATAAGTGTTACGACATACGGGATTTTTGAGTTCTGAGCAGTCAAGCAAACGATTTATTAGTTCTGAGCAGTCAAGCGGGCAATTTTTTAGTTCTGAGCCATTAAGCGAGCAATTGCTATCTTTGATTTACAGGCAAAGTTTAGGATACAAAAAAAAATATTCCACTGGTTTTACAGATAATAAAAACAAAAACATCTTGGAAAATTGCAATTCATCGTGCCTCGCAGTTATTTCAAAACACTTGTCTTACTCATGTCCCCTTATCTTTGAAAAAGGAGGAAGAAACATACCTCAAGAACATTTTTTTTTCTTTAACGGCTTTGAGAAACGAACAATTTTAAAGAACAAATTCAATTTATATCTCAAGTTATCAATGTACTATTATCTATTATTTTATAACAATATTTTTTAAATTTTCAACATTTTATCATTTTATGTGCATTATGTGTAAACTAAAAGACAACAGATGATGTTTGCATGAACACATGCTTAATTAAAATAAATAAAAACTACTTAAAACTTAATGTAATTACAATAATCACAGTATCGCAGCATAATTTAAAGCATTACAAGCTTAAAACATCATTCAATATAACACAATCAGGCTTTTATTAAAGACTAAGGCTATCATTTCCTACCTCTTTCAGCAGAAGGTGTGTAACGTATCGGGCTGATTCTATCACTCTCTGTTATCTGGGCTAGGGAGGAACCTGGGACTGATGCCATGCACGTCAGCTGAAATATTTACATTAATACACACATATATATATATATATATATATATATATATATATATATATATATATATATATATATATATATATATATATATGTATATATATATATATATATATATATATATATATATATATATATATATATATATATATATATATATATATATATATAAACTCCTACTATAACATACTGTGTTAGTTGTTGCTTTACATTTTTTTTACAGGGAATGGTGTAAAAGTACATGTTTAATTAAAAAATAAACTTTATTTTATCATGTATTTTTTATGACGTTAAACTTTATTTTATCATATATTTTTATGACGTTAATCTTTATTTTATCATATAGTTTTATGACGTAATCTCTCCATACCTGTGCCGTGTTCCAGTCAGTTTTTGTACTGTCAAACATGAAACACTTTCCGTTTTTGTAGACGGCATTTTTCCATGGGTAACATACAGCTGTACATATAATATAAGATAAATTTAAAATCGAGTCGAATAATGTTTGGTTTTAATCATGTATTTCTAAACTTTCAATTTATGTTATATGTTTTCGTACGGGCGAAAATACGTAACTGGGAAAAAAATGAGTTTTATCGGAGAAAAAAAATTGACTGGGAAAATTACATTGATAAAAGTAAATGTAAAATGTACATGACTAGAAAAATTACATTGATAATAGTGAATGTAAAATGTTCATGACTGGGAAAATTACATTAATAGTAGTAAATGTAGAATTTACATAGAGTGATCAGCGCGAGTGTGAAATGTATAAATTGTTCAGAAGAAACATTTACATTACTGTATAGATTAGATTTTCAGAGTGAAGAAAATAACAAAAAATATGACTGGAATGGTTATATTGATTAGAGTTGATTTAAAATGTCGCTGTAGGTTCGGTTGATTAGAGTAATTTTAAATTTATGTGTCTGTGAAGGTTAGATTTTACAGTGTGATGATGGTAAAATTTCTATTTCAGGGCAAAGTAGATCAGAGCAAAGTAAAATTCACGTGAAAAAAATCTACATTAATCAGTATATTAATGTACTGCAAAATGTAGGCTACATGAATTGGGGAGGTAGATTTTGAAATGTTTAAATGACTAGAATACAAGATTGATCAGAGTGAATGAAACATTTTTAAAACTGAAAAAGTAGATATAGATAGATATTATTACATAACCGAAAGATTTAAATAAATCAAAGTGAATCTAAAATTTACAAGACTGGAAAAAGTAGATTCAGTTCGAAATGTTTACATAACTACAAGATATAAATAGATCTAAGTGAATGTAAAATTAAAAAGACGGGAAATAGTAGATTTAATTAGAAATGTTTACATTACTGGAAGATATAAAACGATTAAATTGAATGTAAAATTTACAAGACTGGAAATAGTAGATTTTGTTAGAAGTGTTTACATAACTACAAGAGATGAATAGATTAAAGTAAATATAACATTTACAAGACGGGAATTAGTAGATTCAGTTCGAAATGTTTACATAACTACAAGATATTAATAGATCAAAGTGAATCTAAAATTTACACGACTGGCAGATGAAGTAGAGCTGGTTTGAACACGGCCTGTCGTTGATACGATTCCCCAGCAACTCCACGCAATTTTCCACCCCACCGCCATTGTCAGGATTGCCAGTCACCCACCACGGGTCAGTGCTGGACAAGGCTGGACCAGAGTTCCAGAAAAACCTTCCTTCTGTCAGTGTGTCGCTCGCTCCAATCCAAACTGTCACATTTCGATTGTAAAATACATCCGCACTTAGTGGACTATACGTTTTATTTTTAATGTAAGTTGTACTGAGTTTGCCGACCCCCGTCCACATTACAGTACGATAAAATAAAATAAATAAATAAAAGGCTCTAGCAATATGCTTTTAAATGTAACTAAAATTAAAATTTAATTAATTTAATTGTTGGTTTTAATTTAAAAAACTGATCGCTTAAGTTGTTAAGAGATTTAACGAGCGACGAATAATATGATTTTAAAAAGCAAGTTTGATTTATTGATAATTTTCAGTTTATTTAAAAGCATATTATTTTTTAAAAGTTTTTTTTTAAATGTATTTTATTTTCCCCTTTATTTTTCCAATTCGTTCTATATGTCATGGACACCAGATGCGACTAAAATATTTGCTTTAAAACCCGATCAGTAGTTCGCGATCTCTATAACACAATCTTTGAACACATCTTAACATTCGTGAAAACCAGCCGTCCGTGACAACAAGTTCATCGATGTAAAATGACTGCTTAAGTAATTGCTTAAGATTAATTAATTATGTTGTTATATACCCCTTTGATTAGTTAGTATAGTGATCTTTATATCCATTTTTCCTTTTTAATTTAATATCTAATTAAATTCAAAATTAAATATTGTCAAGAAAGAATAGAAGTACAAAATTAAAATACTGAAATTTAAAGACCGCTTGGTAAGGTAAAACAGTGTTTGAATGCCAATGATACAGGAATGAGAATGTTTTCTGTTTACTTCTACTATGGGGATCAAGAGGGTGCCACTTTTAATTTTGTAATGTGTGTTGTTTTTGTGAAATTTATTGTGTAAAAAACTCGAATCCTTAGTTTTATCTAGTCCACTTATTTGAATCGTTTTTCTGTTTGAATCGACAAGGCTGATTATCACACAATTACGTGTTGCTGACCCATTATATATATATATATATATATATATATATATATATATATATATATATATATATATATATATATATATATATATATATATATATATATATATATATATATATATATATGCAAAAATGTGTAGGTCCATCCAAACAACCTTGTTACTTACGTGATGCTCCATATTTTGTAAAAAGATACTGACTAATATTTCTGGCCTCTGCTGTGAGAAATTCTGCCAGTGTGCCATTGTTTTTGTCTTGACAAAACGCCTGGAATTTAAACAAAAACATCCACCAAACGCTTTAACAAATGTATGCACACCTATTCGCTAAATGTTTTCTATAGTAAAACAAACTAATTGTAAATTATCTGCACACGATAAATAGATGTTTTTGTAATTTCTTGTGTTTTAGTGCGTCCAGTAACCTCCTAGATAATAATAACTGAATCCCTTATTCTGAATAACACATTCTTTTGTTAGATTATTACTTTCTTTGCAAGAATCTAAATTATAACAGATCTTAACAAGCTGTACCGTCATCAAAAAACATTTGGTGTAATTGGATAGTTTTACAATACAATGTAAATGTATTGGTAACTTGACATAGTAAACGGTGTACGGGTTTTCGTCTGGCAAATTGGCATATGCGGATATTCTTTAGATAGATGTTTAATTTACCGTTAGATTTACCTTAACGAGTGTTACATCTTATTCGTTGTTAATTTTAGTGCTTGAAAGAGATCCCTTCCAACACAATTAAGTATACGTGTCAAATGGTTTTTAAAACGATCCCTTCCAACACAATTAAGTATACGTGTCAATTGGTTATGCGGCCATTGACTCCGACTTCTTTTCTTTTTGGATTTATTATCCAACCAAGAACAAACTACTAAGTAGTTTGATTTTGGAGTTGTCTTCCTAGAAGATTGGCTGTCTCCAGCTAACGAGCCTCATCTGTCCGAGGGTTCGAAATCAAGACTTTACAGTTTAGCAACCATGAGCTTTACCGACTCGACCACGACAACACATTAACGAGGGTTACATACCTGAGCATTTGCCCAGGTCAAAGTTTGGTTGTAAACTTTGTAACATGACTGGTTGAAATGTGTAGCCCCTTCTAGGTCATCACACGGATAGGCACATGAAGATATTGTGATGCCTTGAACACAAATTGTAAACATATCTAACGATCAATGAAATAATCTTTCATACGGATAGGCACATGAAGATATTGTGATACCTGAGACTTGAACACAAAAACATATCTACTGATCAATTAAATAATCTTTCATACGGATAGGCACATGCAGATATTGTGATGCCTTGAACACAAATTGTAAACATATCTAATGATCAATTAAATAATCTTTCATACGGATAGGCACATGCAGATATTGTGATGCCTTGAACACAAATTGTAAACATATCTAATGATCAATTAAATAATCTTTCATACGGATAGGCACATGCAGATATTGTGATGCCTTGAACACAAATTGTAAACATATCTAATGATCAATTAAATAATCTTTCATACGGATAGGCACATGCAGATATTGTGATGCCTTGAACACAAATTGTAAACATATCTAATGATCAATTAAATAATCTTTCATACGGATAGGCACATGCAGATATTGTGATGCCTTGAACACAAATTGTAAACATATCTAACGATCAATTAAATAATCAAACATACTTTGTTTTGTTCGATATTTATCTAAAAAAATAGTGTTTTAGAAAACTATTAAAATAAGCACAGTTTACCCCAAAATAGAATTCCGGTAAACAGCATTGAGGGAGTGGACCACATCTTTCAGATAGTCTTCAGTAAATGCAAGAGCCTCACACGTCCATGCCCCTCCACAACTTTAAGTGAAGTAAATGTAAGAGCTATCAACAAACCCTAATGTCTCTACACCAACTTAAAGTGAAGTAAAAATAAGGACTATTAACACATCCTAATGTCTCTACACAAACTTTAAGTGAGGAAAATATAAGAACTATCAACACATCCTAATGTCTATACACCAACTTTAAGTTACATTATATAAGAACTAGCCACTCATTCAATGTCCCTACACTTAATTCAAGTTAAATAAATGTAATAACTAGTCATAAAGGCGATGATAAAGACATGTACTTCTCATTTCCCAACAACTACATTAGGTTACATAATATAAAATCAAGCATTACAGACCATATGTTACTCCCAATTCAAGTCAAGTAAATGTAAGAACTAACTACAATCTAATGTCTTTACACAAACATCAACTTACGTAATGTTAGACCACAAAGTCCAATGTCGCTTTACCAACTTCGAGCTACGCAAAAGTAAAAAG
The DNA here is from genome assembly GCF_028476545.2 of Physella acuta. Lineage (NCBI taxonomy): Eukaryota > Metazoa > Mollusca > Gastropoda > Physidae > Physella > Physella acuta. The sequence goes on from NW_026732256.1 coordinate 270,669, forward strand.
TAGTCGGACAATGTCGCTGTACCAACTTAAAGCTACACAAATGTAAGAACTAGTCAGACAATAGCCCTTTACCAACCGCTATCAAGCACCGCACCATTCACTGACACAAATGCCTTTGTTGCATCACAAAGACCAAGCATCGCACTAAAAAGATTACATGAATTATAGACTGTTGAAAGATTGTCAACGAAGTGCTTCGAACTATACCTTTAGTTTAAGAACATGCGCTAATTAATTTTTAAAACACCTTAGGCTAGATATCAAACACGTGGCATGCATATTTTAGTATTTTAGATTCGATCTACAGATAGTTTTCTAGTTTGAGAAAAGAGTATCTGACGTCTTATTATTTCAATATTTGTTATAATTATTTTCAATAACAAACGTAAAATAAAAATATTTAAATCGTAAATGTTAATAACGTTGAAAAACAGACAAAAGGACATAGTATATAGATTATATAATACAAAAACATTTAAATTACTTGACTTCTCTCACTTAGAACAACCACACTCCTCCCAGTAAACTTCGTGCTTTATTCTTACACAAAAACATCACCGATGACTCGTCTTGCCTCTAGTTAGACTTTAGTTAACAGGTACGCGACAGTTACACATTACGGTAAAAACAATGAACACTCAAGGGAACGCAATAATATACATTATTCAAGTGACGTAACGATGACTAACAAGACATAATGTAACGCCCCCCCCCATTTTTTTCTTTTGAGACTAGCATAAACAGAAAACTTATACATGTGCCAAAATCCTCACCAAAAGAAATTGCATTGTTATATTAACTAACTACAAGGAATAACTAAGTCCTTGCAAATTATTAAGATCGAGCCTCAAATTGTTTGATGTTCACATTTAAATTACAACTAAGTTCTGTAGTTTTGTAAATCAATAATCTCCGGCTGTACCGGACATATGTCCCATCTTGCCCCCTGCTCGCCCTACCACACGTTGCATCGCTCCACATCTTACAGCAAAAATATTTTGTTTACCACAGGTGTTACACTCCTTCCCCACGCTGGGCTCACTTCTTTAACACATACGTGTTTCTGTCCACAATACCTGTAACTGGGTGTCAAGCAGCCTACATATTGTTTCCCTTATACGATACTGCGAATGCTTCATTTATCTTCAACTATCTATTTTCGCTTCATTCAAAATCTGTATCTGTCAGTTTCTTCAACTATTTTACATAACTCTAAGAACTATTTCAATGTCAACTGTGATAGTGTTGGCAATAATTTTCTAGTGTCTCCATCCTTGATCCCCAAACCCCCAGGCAGATGAGGCTAGGAGAGACAACTCCAAAATCAAACAATTGCTGCCTTGTTTGTTCTTGGTTGGGCAAAGGCTATGGAAGCAAATTAAAAAAATAAAAGCAGGCTGAAATTGGAGTCAATGGCCTCAATGGCGCATACCAGTTGACACGTATCCTTAATTGTGATGGAGGGCATCCTTTCCAACACTAAAATTAAGAACGAAGAAGAATAGGAAGAAAGAAGATCCCCAAAACTATTCTGTCTAACAACAGATATTCTGCTCATATAAATTGCATGTCGTGATCAACTTCCACAGTGCCCTCACATACTCTTCTATCGTCTCATTTGCCTCTTGATTTCTTTTATTGAATCTGATTTCTCAAAGGTTTCGGGGTTTTAAAATCTTTATCAGAAAAGCCACTGTGACACAGCTAGGATGTGTACCTTTAAATAACAAACAAATGGAGTGTATTTCTTACACATATATTTCTTTGTTGTAACTTCAGGGATTAAAAAAAAAATATTTTAGCTCTAAATAAACACTTTTTTAACCTACGGAACGTCTTATTCCAATCATTTTTATCTATATGTATTTAAACAATTTCATAATCTTTTGTTACATTGGGATGCAGGACGAAGTTGTTTTATTTAACTGCCGAGCAGAGTTTCTTTCAGGCATCTCTTCGGGGGGGGGGGGGGGGGGGGAGGGGGGCAGTGCCCCCACTTAAGAAAGTCTACCGCCCCCCCCCCCCCACACCCAAACGAAATTAAATTTATATTGAAAACATATACTTTTAACAGTGTCCGCCCCCCGAAGGAAGTCTAAGACCCCCCCTCCCCCGAAAATTTCAAAAGCCCCCCCCCCTCCCGGAAAAAAAAGTCTGGAAGAAACACAGCTGCCGAGATAGAGATTGTGAAGCTACACATAAACATACCATAGTGCTGTTATTATGTCTACCTCTTGATCGTTAAGGTGATGATCGGTATATACTTTTGGCGTTTTATGATTCAAATGCCATGAAAATACGCCCCTTGTCACTCATTGATTACCGTGTATGTCTAGCTTCTTCAATACGACCTGAGCAAGGGTCCCGGTAGTCTGAACTCCATTTTGTCTTAATACTTACAATTTAGGAAAAATGTGAAGGAATAGACATATTTCAGAAAACTAATACTTAAATTTGTATTTTAATAGGAACATAATTCAGTCGGAAGCGTGTTCAAAAGTATATAGAGTGTGGGAAGGGTTAGAGAATATATAAGCAAAGAAAAATGATAGATCCGTAACCTGAGATTTTCGGGCTGACAGTCGTAAGCTCTACCCGTAAACCACGCTGTTGCCAATAGTTACTGTACACAACATGTAATGTGAACAACAACACTCCACACAAAACCAGAGAGGCAAGATTTAAGAGCCAAATACAATAAAAAAAAGTATCTTATTTCGTTTCAATATTCTTTTTATCAAAATCTTAGTGCTGGGGTATTATAGATTTTTATTTAGCGGTTGTAAATCAACACTCTACACAAAACCAGAGAGGCAAGACTCAAGTGAATGGTTAAGAGCCAAATACAATAAAAAAGTATCTAATTTCGTTTAAATATTTTTTTTATCAGAATCGTTTTGCTGGATTACTATAGATTTTTATTTAGCTGTGTGAAGAGAAGTGAATCTTATTAAACAAACATTGTTTATTGATTTTAAACGCCTTTGTGTATTTCATGTGTTGGACAACTACGTTACAAATTATTGGAACTAAGTAGTTAGTAAGTATTTATTAAGTGAATGTATATTTGTTCACATAAATATTGCATTTGTGTATATAGAAAGGTAAATATTAGTTTACATATGCACATAGCTTCCTCTAACAATTACACATTTGCTATAATAGTGATTGCGAAATTTCGAAAGTTTAAAATTTTCAAATCCAATTAAATAATACATTAATTATACTGACAATTGCAACAAAATAGAAATTCATATGTTACTATGCATTTGAAGGCAAATCCATACACGGTTTTATGTATTTTAAAATTCACTATATTTATGTTTGTGAAATACATGTAAAAAAACTTGATCCAGTAAGATTGCTCGAAATGTTGAGTCTCACTTTCTACTAAAGTTATCTTAAAGATCATGTTTAGATTACATTATAACTATGTTCGTAGTAGCAGTAATATCTGCCATTGTACGCGCCATAACTTTATCTCTCGATCAAATTTTTTATTTTTCATTGTGGTGAACTAAAAGAATACTATTTATGTCATTAATTTAATAAAAGAATAATAATAATTGTTTAACAATATGTTATTGTGACCAAAAATAAATTATCAGATTAAAAAAAAAGAACAATGAATTATCAAATTTTATTTTTAAAAAAAGCGAAATGGAAAATATTCAAAGCTTTAACTTGTCAATTATTTATGTACAGGCAGTAAAGAGAAAATATATTTGGATCTAACGTTAAGAATCAAACGTTAAGAACATTTCCAAATTTTAAAATTAACAACAAGTAACGTCATATTTTACTAAGTATAAACATTGATGTTTTTGAGTACGTACACATACAAGAGCATGGGGGTTCAGATATGTACACACAACTCAATCTTAAGTTGGTACACATTTGTACACCTCAGTTAACCGTTGTATCAGACGGATGACGTCAAACAGAACCAGCAACGAGAAAGTGACAGACAAGAGAATGACACCAAAACCCCCAACAGCCTGGGCTGAAGGTCTGGGATCTTCCATACAAACTTTTGTTCTTTTATAAGCGCCCGTGTCTTGTAGCTCAACGTGCAGCGCTTTACGAATTTCCTCTACAAGTTGCTTGACCTCGTCCTCCGTGGAACCTGTTGTAACGCTTTCTGGACTTGTTCCTGGCCGGCTGAGGTCAGGAGTTACGGTTCCTGCTGTTGTTGATTGTAAATTCTGCATTTCTAGTGACGTAAGTTTTATCATTGTTGATGTCATATTTTTGTGACATAGTTTCCGTGGTCTGTGAAGACGTTGTGGTCTCAGTCTTACAAGAATCGCGTGCTGTTTGTAATGTTTTCTCGCGTTGAGTCATGTACACAGTGGAGTTAAATGTCTGAAGAATGGAATCATTTTTAGTGCCACAAATATCCTAAGTTTCAATTTATAGACACTTTATTCTACCAGTGGAGACCATCCCATATACATAACTACAAGAAATAGACCAACTTGTAATCTTTGTTTAAATTCCCCAATACTACTGTGTCTATTGTCTTAAGTAGCGTACCACAAGCCTAATGCAAGGGTGATTGCATTCATATAATTGAATTGGGAAAATTACACAACAACTAAAATTATATTATGTTCATTATATATACAAAACGAAATGTATTTATACTTTATTTAATAATTTAATGCACATAAAGGAAACATATTTTAAATTATTAATTATAGATTGTTGCTACTAACATTTTTACGCTTAATATTGTCAGTAATTCCAAGAGGATGGCAGAATGCAGAATTTGAATTGTTGCCTTTTAAATAAGCTCCAAACTTGACTTTTTGTGACATTTCTATTACATTTATCCCTAATGTCGTGGATATCTTTATCACGCAGCCGTTGTATTGTGTACCTGATATAAATAATTTCAAAACTTGCAGCGATTATTCTAAAGCTAATGTGTATATAAACTTAGATACTGGTTATGCTACATGCCTCATACTGGACTTATAATTATTTCCTTTAATTCGATTAAGTGTGCTGAAATTAAAATATATAGGTCTCAATTACTTCTACTCGCCACGCTTTACTTATGGTGTCTACTTATCTGCGTGAATATAAACATATACTTCAAGATTTAAAAAAAAACCTCGGCATTCTAATTCCTAATTACTTGATGCGAAATAACATATAAAGTGCGAGTTTTTACATTTTACCTGCTATTCTATTACACGTAAATGATCCTGTTACAAAGTTGATAAAACGGATGAAACTAAATGCCGATTTCTCGACGATTATAACAACGTAGATGTCGTATCCTTGCATGTTGGAGGTGATTTCAAACCGGTACTTGTAGTCCCAAAGATGGGTGGGGTGGATTGTCGTCATACAGGACCGTGGGGTCGACGCTCCTTTATAGAATGAGGTAAGTTTAGATATAGGCGTGAGTACAATAGGCAGACATGTTAAAGTGCAGATAATACAATAATTGACTACGTAATTGGTTTCATCATTAACAACTATATTAATGGCATATTAAGAAAGATCAACTGGCCTTTAACTACTATTAAATCCATGGTTCTTAATGTGGACAATATGTTAATTCATATTGCCGTTTATATTTTGTTCGGACTAAGACAAATGAGAATCTAACAAAAAACACAAATAAAAAAAAAAGTAAACGAATCTTCTTTATGTCAACTTGACATCGCCATATGAAGGGGATGTGTGGTCAGAACTTTGCCCTGCCACCTTTACTTCCTAACATACGTTAGGTACTAATAAGAGCTGACTTGTACCCGGATTTGAACACAAGATTTTCTGACTAACACACGAAAACGCAAATGTAAACTAAACTTTCCAGCGATCTTACACGTCTTTCAGCTAGCTTATTCTTGTTTTAAATAAAATTGGCTATCGATGATGATTCACAACAAGCCCTTACCTGTATTTTCCTCCATATGATTGTACAGAAAGAATATCCCGTTACCATGAAAGAAATAGAAGCTGTTAGCTGGTAATGTTACACTTTTTGACTCTCCGATCTCTTGAAAAGCAACTGTATGTATTGTTCCATTTGATAAATAGATCTAAAATTAATGAGAAAAATGCTCCTTTAAATGATTTTATGAAAATAAATGTTTACGAAAATATTTATTAAACTGTTGTGTAAATATTGATAAACTTAGCAGCTAGTTAGTTTTATACTTGAATATGTATGTGATGTAGATGGCTAGATGATGAATACAACTTTGTAATGGTTTCTAATGTAAATGAGAAGTAGAATTATAGAAACGTACATCCACTGACATGTTTTCCTCAGCAGCAACTAACACAAATGTGCTGGAGAATTGTGACGACAGATCAACTGTAAAACTGATGTAATTGGATGATATAAATTCTATCGGGAGCATCTGGTCAAGCGTTTGGTCACTCATATTTACACAAGAGTTTCTCTGTAACCATTACATAATGTAAAACGTCATTTCTTAACCTCGAGAACCAAATGTAATTAAAATTTAACTTCTCTTTGAGTCTGTAATTTGGTATTACTATAAACCCATTTATTTGAAATAACAAGTTATCGATAAGTGTGAATATTTATGTATTTTTAACAAAATACCAAGAACATTCTGTTTTTTTATGTAGATATGATAAAACTGCTAAATAGGAATACTATTTCAAAACGATGACAGAAAATAATTTACGATATCATTTATGTTACCTAACATGTAAATATTTGTTTTTCTCTTTAATTATGTATCGTATAGAGTTTTAGAAAACTTACATGTACATTTACCAAGGCTAATACTGGATTATCGGATATCAGTCGTAGATCTACAACCTCGGGATTCAATGACATCAAAAAAATTTCAAACTGTTTAGAAAGCCTCATTGTCATTTGGCTATGAACAAAATGGACAAAAAGTGTAAGCATTGCTGCAGAGACAATAATTAATATTTCTAAATATCAAAACAAAACTTCGTTACCTAGTCGTGTCATCTTTGCTGTTAAAGATTAGTAGTAAGTTCCCTCCTTCGTTTGACATTGCCGAGGCTATTATTGACAGTTCTAAACAATATATATGTATATATATATATATATATATATATATATATATATATATATATATGTATATATATATATATATATATATATATATATATATATATATATATATATATATATATATATATATATATATATATATATATATAAATATATATGGGAGCCGGACGTTTTCCCGAAAGACACTTGCCCGAATGCCGTTTGCCCGAAGGCCGATTTCCCGAATGGACACTTGCCCGAATGCGACAAACGCCCGAATGCCATTTGCCCGAAGGCCCTTTGCCCGAAAAATGTTAATATTAGATGATAAATAATATATCCAAATAGACATTCTTTAATCAATTTAAATTTTAAACTTTGATTATAAACACAATTCTAAGCATAAAACAAAGTTGTTTATATTTTTAAATTTAGCTTTTTTTTCAAAACTAAGAAAGTGCAGTAAGAGAAACTTTATTCTTTAATAAATGTAAGGTGATGTTGGCGGCGGTGTTCTAACATTCTTTTGATGAATGTTTTGAACACCTTGTTTAGCCGACGTGTCGCGGTGGTTATATAGCGCTTATGACATGGTGTAGGCGGCGCGGCGTCTCGCAACATTGAACAGAGGCGCGTTTGTTTGATTTATCTTATTATGCTTAACTTGTGTGGTGATCATTTAACAAAAGAATGAGGCGAGGTCTAGGTGGCAGATTTAGAAACTAAACGTAGTCAAATATGTTTGATCTCCATTCAATGCACCTTGTTAAGACAATGTGTTGAAGCGATTACTTAATAAAGAAAGCAAAACTCATTTTAAAATCGGGAGATGAATGAAAATTGTATTTTTGTCTAATTTCATATATGGAAGAGAAAGTATGTTTCTACACTTTTTAAATATCAAATACAAATTAATTTAAAATGTCTGCGTGGTAATATATAATATTATTTTTTTTCACTTTCTTTTTGCGTAGATGTGTTTTGTTTACCAACATTTTAAATTAAAATTGATTACGAATGATTATTTAGTAATATATAATGTTAACATTTTTCGGGCAAACGGCCTTCGGGCAAGTGGCATTCGGGCATTTGTCGCATTCGGGCAAGTGTCCATTCGGGCATTTGTCCCATTCGGGCAAGTGTCCATTCGGGCATTTGTCGCATTCGGGCAAGTGTCCATTCGGGCATTTGTCGCATTCGGGCAAGTGTCTTTCGGGCGTTTGTCGCATTCGGGCAAGTGTCCATTCGGGCATTTGTCCCATTCGGGCAAGTGTCCATTCGGGAAATCGGCCTTCGGGCAAACGGCATTCGGGCAAGTGTCTTTCGGGAATATGTCGTAGACCCATATATATATATATATATATATATATATATATATATATATATATATATATATATATATATATATATATATATATATATATATATATATATATATATATATATATATATATATATATATATATATATATATATATATATATGTATATAAACTAATATACATTTCTATTTTTACAAATGAATACATATAATTTAAAAAAAAAAGACCATAATGTTGATCATTTCATTTTTTAGAACAGTTTTCGTCTACAAATGATAATTTAAAACTGTTGAAATATATTAAACGACAGATCGAGTTAAAATTACCTTGGCTGGGACTGAGCTCTGCATATGGAAAGTAAAGTCTGGCCGTGTCTGATGTCAACATTGATGTAGGGAATATGAGAGTTGACATTGCTAGAGCTAACACGTCATCAAGGATGTACAACACGACGGTCACTGGCTGGGTGGATTCTACCATCACTGGGAAATGTTGATGATGTATAATTTTACTGAACCAAACTTAATAATTTTTGGTTTATACGAATTAGCAAAAGACATGATTACTATTGTAAGATAATGAGTTAAATTACGAAACAAACATGTATGAAAATATATTTTCTTTTGTAGGAATTAAAATAAAACATTGGTCGCTACAAAGTGGAAGGGAACTTTACAGATGATTTTTGTTTATACAAATAAATACGACGATTTAAACAGTTGTTTTAATTTTTATATATTTTTAAAATTTCATTTTAAAGCTTATTATTATTTTTAAATACAATTAATGTTTCCTTGTTTTAAACAAAAAAATATTAAGCTACAATTATGTATATGCACTGAGAATAGAATTTAGTTCTTTTTTTCATAAACGTGCTGCTAATATTAGTAAATCTCCAATATAACTTATTTTAATGACTTTTTAAAAATTGAGATAGTTTTACACTAGGATATAGAATTTGGAGAAAACAAAATTGTTTATAAAATTATCAGTAGTAAAACAAACAATTACCTGAAGTAGGATAGGATGTAGCGTTAATGTTAAAATTCAAAGCGAGCGATGAATTCATCAACATGTACTTGACAGAATTGTCGCCCCTATTTATAGTAGTAAACTTGAAGTTAATGGTGAGTGCTATGAGGTGTGACGTCACTTGTAGAAACATGCGTGTAGAGTTGGTGGTTTTTATCTTAGGAAGGGCTGCCACATAGGCTCGACGTTGAGGGAGGATTGCGTCTGGTTTTAAAGTACATTTTTGAAAAAAAAAATTAAATTCCAGAAGTTAAAAATATAATTGATAAGAGCTACGTGAATTTAGATACTTTCAGCCTAAAAGTTTAATTGCAGTTAAATAAATATTTTTAACATAATTAAATGATAATTTAAAAATTTAAAATAAAAAAAATAGAATACGAAAAATAAAAGTCAATTAAAAGTATAGAGATAAAAACCTCTTTCACAGATAAACCCATGTTTGCGTCCAACTATTTGACTGCCTGATAAATTAATGAAGTGTGAAGTGTTCCACAGAACATAACTGGTTTCCTGGGTTTTGTTTAACACTTGGTAGATATCGCTCTGTTCAGTTTGTGATCTCCAGGTTGTGTTTTGTCCGTTTACACTTAACCAGGCTTAAACATTTAAAAACCAAAACATCTAAATTAATATTTACAAATAAAGAAAAACATACACATAAAAGAAAACAATCACACACGCACATATAATTATAAAAAAATTTTCTATGTTAATTTTGTTGTTTGTACGTGGTTTTTCTACTTCTTTTGTTATGCTAACGAATAAATTACCAAATGTGAGATTCCCCAAATAAATCTTGAGATGGCTCAGTGCTGCTAGTGTTGTTGGCTCTGCTAGATGGGATTCGTTTTGTAGACACAGGTTCTGTATAATGATATCAGTATTTTAAAACTAATAACAATTTTAATGCCATGAACACTTTTATAAAAGACGCGTGTTCAATTTATGATTATTTCATTCAGCAAAAATTTTAGGATAGTTTTTAAAAAAAAAATATTTACTATATAATTAAACTTATTCTAACGTTCTGACATGAGTAGGATACTGCTAAGCAATGATCATTCAAACTTTTATAAACTGTTTTTTCTAAAACATCACCTTCGCCTCCTCCCATGTAACGTTAACATTATAGAACATAAAACACTGGTCGTGTGTCATAAATGATCCAGGTAGCAACTTGTGACAGGTAGAGTTGAATTCTGATGAAGTGACACGTTTAAACAGTGGTTCATAAAATGTCAAGTTCTAAAGAATTTTATTCCTAATAATGTTCATACTAGAAGGAAGAATGCTAGCATTGAAGGAACTATTAGTTTGACAATAAAACATAATAGTTATAAATCTATCGGTATGGAATAAATGAATGTATACAGCATTTTCTCTCTTAAGAGGTGAATTATTATTTTCATGCGAACTATACTTCTGTATTTTAGATACTTTAAAAAAAAAATATGGACATTAAATAATTGACATTATCTCGAAGTTAAGATGTAAATTATATTCGGATTTTAAACCAGTGGAGTCAATATACATTGACAATTTCTTGGAATAAAGTGTGAAATTATCTTTCTCTTTTATAGTTCATAATCATGAGCCTAAAGGCTGTTGTGTATTTAACATCAATGTTACTAGAGTGTTGAATTTAAATGTGGCTGATTCATGTTCGGACTTTGGTTCTGTGCGTGTGTGTTTTTGTGTGTGTGCATGTGTGTGTGTGTTTGTGTGTGAGTGTGTATGTGTGTGTGTGTGTGTGTGTGTTAACAGAGAGTGGCTTTCAACAGACTAGGGTTAGTTTGTTTTTTATTTTTAAATACGAATCTTTAAATGTTTCTGTATTTTGTTAACGACCTTACCAACGTGACACAAGAACGGCTTGAGCACGTTACAGTTGTTGCTACCTAGCATGTAACTGTTGCTAGGGTCAGTGTCCACACAATACTCCAGGGCAGAAATGTCGTCTGGTTCACCTGTAGCCCAGACGTTCAATGGTAAAGTTTGGTTGTCTGACCTCCAGACGTGCATGTACGTCTGGTTTACGTACATCGTGTTGATCCAATCTACAGATTTTATAAATTATAGTCAACATTGTTTATATGTATGAATTAATAAAAAATGAGTATTCAATTATATATATATATACATATATATATATATATATATATATATATATATATATATATATATATATATATATATATATATACTATATATATATATATATATATATATATATATATATATATATATATATATATATATATATATATATAAAAGCATAGCCATACATGGTGCAGTAGAGGAGCTTAAAGTCAAGTTGGCTATTTTTAGTTCCTGTAGACTTCTCGGCTCGATCAATGATTCGCCACGGGACTTGCAAATTCTCTGTTGTCATTTAAGAATATAACGTTTTAAACATTCATTGCCAGGATTTAAAAAAGTAATTTATTTATGAAGATGTAAATAAAACCTTAATTATATTTTAGCTCAATACCATTGTAAAACAAATTACGTGAATCCATTTGTAAATATTACCTGAGCCTCAATACAATTTATCCCCATAGAAAAATTGTAGCATCGATAGCATTTACTGCTGTAAAACTTCCCACCTACACAGGGGATATCTGAAGCTGTAATAAACAAGAAAAAAGCATACCATTCACTCATACAATTTGTAAAATATGTAGCACCTAAAATATTTCAGGAAAACTGTTATAAGATTACGGAGTAATTTTTATGCAAACATTGAACGAGATTTAGGCTACATGAATTACGGGTCAGTAGTCAACAGACTTAATTTCTGAATCAAAGTAAATGATAACGATCACATTCAACGCTAAAATATAACATTATGAAAACACAGTAATTTTTTTACTGTTAAAATCTGACTTACAATGTTCACATACAACGTTATGGACGGTATTCACCACGGGATGAATGATCAAGGCCGAGTAAACTTGCAGACAGTCGACAACATGGAGTGGGTAGCCTCGGTACCACATGTTTAGGCTGATCTCTTGTTTAGTGTTGTCCATCCACACAAAGTTGCCGTCTTGGTTGGTGTCTTGACCGTTGACCCACACTTTGAAGTAGGTGATATGTCAAAATTAAATAACAATTATTATTATTAAAAAAAACTATAAGAGCTATTTGCCGCAAAGAAGAGCTTTTTACAAGAGCTATCACTAATGTATTTAATATACAAAGATATCTTCACTACAATAGTAGTCCTTATCCAGTTATATATGCACAACCCAATACATAACCCTATACATAACCATTATACATAACCCTATACATAACCCTATACATAACCCTATACATAACCCTATACATAACCCTATACATAACCCTATACATAACGCTATACATAACCCTATACATAACCCTATACATAACCCTATACATAACCCTATACATAACCCTATACATAACCCTATACATAACCCTATACATAACCCTATACATAACCCTATACATAACCCTATACATAACCCTATACATAACTCTAAATCTAGTACAGTTTAACGCGACCCATAAGAAGTACTAACGTGTATTATTTGGCATGTTGGGTGCTGTTGTATGAAGTGCTGACGTGTCAGATTCGTCGAAGTTTGGAACCTGTGCTAGTGTTGAACCAGGGGATGCAGCCATGCATGACGCCTGTTGATTAACAGTTTTTATATAATACTGTATCAGCTACTTATTTAGAAACAACATTTATAGTTAAAGCATTCGACTGCTTACCAGAAAGTAGGGCCTACATATTTATATCACGGCTTCGAGTTTGAAAAACTTCCCCGAGTCCACAAAGCTCTGACGAGTACCTAGCACTCTTTAGGTAAACCAAGGCGACATGGCGTAGTTCTGACCACATTCATTATTATTGCAAGGCCTAGTTAACTAAAATAAGTGAAATTAAGTGAAATGTATACCTTAGCTTGATACCAGTTAGCCTTTGTGTTGTTTCGTACCAAACATTTCCCATCCTGGTAGACAGCGTCTTGCAATGGGTAACAGACAGCTGTAAGCAAATCACATTTTAATGGGATTCCTTTCAAATACTCCTTCTTTAAAAAAAAAAAACAAGCGGTCAGCGTATCGTTTCCTCGTAAGGTGAGTTTAAAGTTTGGTTGTAGAGGTGCTTAAGAGCCGCTACACAGAGCCTACACAAGTACGTGTCTAACCAATCCATGAGCAAGAAACACCGACTAAATGACTTCTATAAACAAAAGGTACTATTTGAACTCAGAAACTAAAACTATTTAATATTTTTCTTATGTTAAATGTATTACATAAACTTTATAAATACACGTTTCTTTGACAATATTTTTTAAAACTATTAATACAAATACATTCAAATACATTTTTTTATTAGAGGGAACACAGTTAATAAATTATCTCCATGAATGCGTTTTTTGTGGTAGTGTAGATGGTGTTAAAATCTTAGTAGTGTTAAAAAGTCTTTCTTTTATTTAGTCTGGTGTTGTGTTATCCGTTTGTGTTTGTCTGTCATTTATGTTGCGGACGCACTGGATCACCTGTAAAGTCGAGTCAGAACCGCCGCGAAACAAAATATACTTTTTAAAAATATAAACCATCCAGATATATGAAGCCTAGTGAGGACTGTTAGGGGTCAGTTGATTCAGACTATTATTGTGAAGCATTCCTGTTGATTCATTGTGTTATTTTGAAGCATTTCTTGATTCATGTAATAAAAGGATCAATAGCGAACCTGCATCTTCGAGTATTTCTACTGTAGTCGATGTTGTGTAGAATGAGTGGTTAAACTCGTTACATTTGGCACTACAGGCAAATAGTCTCGTAACATGTGGCGTTGCGAGCAGGGTAACTGTTCGCTCGTTACAATTGGCGTCGTCGGACAGGATGAATTCAACTAGACTTGCCGTTTGAGGCACCCATAGTCAACCTTGTGCATAACTGTGTTTTGTGTGTGTGTGAATTCGGACATTCAGGAACTGTGAAAATTGAGGAACGAGAAAAATTTTTCATACACACACGGTAAGAAAGAACTCTTTTTTTGTTACTTACGGAATAAAATGTCTACTCTGGACGAGAAGCAGACCCATATAGTGGTCCTACCCAGAGAGTCCCACATTAACAAATTTTACGGGGACGGTGATCCAACTTTAACCAACAGGTTCAGTGAGGAGGTCAAAGCGGCCTGGGCCTCGAGAGGCATGTCACCAGAGGAAAGATTAAGACTGCTGATGGGCAGTATAGGAGAGACAGTTAGGGCAGAGGTCAAATGCCACGATAAAACCATCCAATCAGATCCAGATAAGGTGCTAGATCTGATTATGGAGACCTTTGGGGAGAGACGGTCGGGATCGCAACTGCTGTCAGGGTTCGTAGGCTTAAGGCAGAGAATGGCGGAGAGTGTGATGGAGTACTCACACCGGATGAACAGGGCCTTTGATTCGGTAAAGGGCAAAACACCTGACATTGATGTGCGCCTACTGAGGGACCATTTCATCGAGGGGCTAGCAACCCCGATCTTAAGGAGAGAGTTGAAAGAGGAGGTCCACAAAGACCCGCAGTTGACCTTCCTTCAGGTCAGGAACTCAGCGATCCGCAGGTCCGAGGATGAGGACCAATCGAACTGTTCGGTGGACAAAGTCTCTGTGCCGGAACAGAGACAATCCCCACCCACAGGGGCCGACACGATGGAGACCATGATGGCTCAACTGTTGGCCCACCTAGATAAGGTTGACCAACGTTTGGAGAGGTTAGAAAGCAGGTCAACAGCTGAGAATCAGGAAAAGAACGGGACAAAACAGAGACAGGTTGGACGGCCGCGTCCTGCCAAGCCATTACTCCAATGGACGGCCGACGGTCGACCAATTTGCTTGTCCTGTTCACAACCCGGACATATGGCACGGTACTGTCAGGGAAACGGTCGTCCTCTGTAAGGCAGGGTCAGGCTACAGAGGGGCGAGGTTATGGCCCAAGAAACAAAATGATGGGAGTCTGTCCAGAAATGGTGATTACGATTGGGGACATCGCGGTGAAGGCAATTGTGGATACAGGCTCCCAGGTGACGACAATTACGGAAATTTTTTACACCAAATGGATGAAAGGAAAAGACCATAGGTTGAGGTCTGACACATGCATGCGCCTAACGGCAGCTAATGGACTAACCATTCCATACTGTGGTTATTTTCTGGCAGATGTCGTGGTGTCGGGACATAGGTTGAAGCAGGTTGGGGTGTTCTTTACGAAACACAACCTAGAGACAAATGTGTCAAATATACCTTGCCTATTGGGCATGAATATTCTTGGCCAGTTGCCAAAATTTCTTACAAATATTGTCAAATCGACCACACCAGGTCGGGGATCCAAGTTGGCCAGGTTTGCCAAGACCAGAGGAAGGACAGCAGTCCCGGCAAACACGGTCAAGGCAATCACATTACAAATTGGTGATAGAAGCGTGAATGGTGATGTGATGATAGAACCATGTGGCGCCGCACTGAGGGCAGGCGTCGTGTTACTGCGGACATACACATCAGCGGAAAACGGACTAGTTCAAGGGTTGGTAGCAAATGTTTTGGATGAGGAAATTTTTATACCGCCTAACACTCTGGTAGGAGTACCACAGAACGTCGAGGTACAAAGGTCGGCACAGTACATCGAACTGATCAATACCAGCAGTAATGAAGTAACAATTAGGTCGGTCAATGTGACGGCCGAGGTGAAGAAAGAGGATGGCCGATCATATACATTCCCGGAAACTGAGGACCCAAAACTAAATGAATTGCTGAATAAATACAGTGATATATTTGCCTCGTATGAGGGTGATTTGGGGTTCACGGAAGTAATCAAACACCAGATACCCTTACTACAAGACAAGCCGGTGGCGCAACCCTACCGAAGATTACCACCAAGTCACTACTCGGCGGTGAAAGCACACCTGAATGATCTACTAAAAAAGGGAATTATTACAACCAGTACAAGCCCGTATGCGGCACCGATAGTAGTGGTAAAAAAGAAGTCAGGGGAGATAAGACTGTGTTGTGATTACCGGAAATTGAACAATATCACAAGAAGGGATGCATTCCCCTTGCCTCGTATTGATGAATGTCTTGATGCGTTGGGGGGAGCAAGATTTTTTTCTACCTTGGATTTGGCTAGCGGCTACCACCAAGTGGCCATGCACCCCAACGATCAACATAAAACTGCATTTATTTCTCCACTGGGACTGTACGAGTGGACCCGTATGCCGTTTGGTCTAACTAATGCACCTGCTACATTCCAGCGAATAATGCAGAGTGCTATGAGTGACTTTCTATTTCAAATAATGTTGGTGTACTTGGATGATATTCTAGTTTACTCAAAAACTTGGGAGGACCATCTAAAAAGATTAGAACAAGTGTTTCTCCGTCTCAGGGAGATAGGAGTAAAGCTGAACCCAGACAAATGCTGCTTCGGTTTGAAATCGGTACATTTTTTGGGTTATGTGATTTCGTCGGATGGCATCGCCACTGACCCAGATAAAATTGCAGCTGTTAAAGAATGGAAACAACCAACAACTACGGTAGAGGTCAGGTCATTCTTGGGTTTTGCTTCCTATTATAGAAAATTTGTACCTGGTTTTGCAAAAATTGCCGCACCATTGCATGACTTGGTAAACAAAATGACAAAGAAACACAGTAAGGAGAAAAAGAAAGGTAAAACACACCGGATAGGTGAATTATGGACTGATGAATGCCTGAACTCGTTTAAGCTCTTGAAAAAGGCTTTGACAGAGGCGCCGATATTGGGATACGCGGACTTTGACAAACCATTTCGGTTAGAAATCGACGCCAGCTCTAAAGGTCTGGGAGCTGTGCTATCACAACAACAAAAGCAAGGTTTCAGGGTTATTGCGTATGCCAGTCGAGCTCTGAAGGAATCAGAGAAGAACATGACAAATTACAGCGCCATGAAACTAGAACTTTTGACATTAAAATGGGCTGTGACTGAAAAATTCAGGGACTATCTATTAGGTGCTAAATGTGTGGTATACACTGACAATAACCCCTTGAGTCACCTAAAGACAGCAAAGTTGGGATCCATCGAACAGCGATGGGCAGCAGAATTGGCACTCTTTGACCTGGAGATAAAATATCGCCCGGGGCGGTCCAATGGCAATGCGGACGCTTTATCAAGGAATCCTTACGAGAGACCGGGCGATGAGGAAGAAACACTGACAGGAATATGTGAGGTCAGAGCGTCAACAGATATCCCTCATGGGGTACAAGTGATGCAAAACGGGCAGACCGGGGTGGAGCACATATCCACAGAGCCCGGACTTATGGACAGTAGTGATTTTAACGGCCTTAATCACCAAAAGATAAGAGATGCCCAGAGAACGGATAGTGGCTTACAACCGCTATTGAAATACGTCCAGGAACAAAAATTCCCAGGAAGAAGGGAAAGAGAACAATTTGGTCGAGAAACAAAGAAAATACTGAGTCAGTGGGACCGTCTCAGTATAGAGGATGGTGTTCTCATGCGGAGAATTCATGACCAAATTGATGGGACAATACACCAGGTGGTGGTGCCTGGACAGTTACGAGAGGAAGTGCTAAGGTTGGCACATGACAGGGCAGGACACCAGGGTCAGGACAGGACGCACAAAATATTACGACGGAGGTGTTACTGGCCCAATATGGAAATGGAGGTCAAACGCCATTGTGAGGCTTGTGTGAGGTGTCAGCATGCGAAAATGCCAGTTGTCAAAATGAGACAGCCATCAGGACACCTACTAGCGACAAAACCACTAGAAATTGTGGCTATGGACTTTACGTCGTTGGAGCAATCATCGGATGGGACGGAACATGGGTTGGTAATGACTGATGTATTCACCAAATGGACGGTGGCGGTGCCCACACGAGATCAGACTGCCAAAACAGTGGCAAAGGTATTAATAGAACATTGGTTCATCAAATATGGCATACTAAGACAATTACACTCTGACCAAGGAAGGGCCTTCGAGTCAGAAGTAATCAACCAACTGTGCAGCCACTACGGGATCAACAAATCTAGAACAACCACATTTAATCCGAAAGGAAACGGACAGTGTGAGCGGTTCAACCGCAGCATGCATGATTTGCTGCGTACCCTAGAACCTGAACAGAAAAAACGTTGGCCGGATTTTCTCCCAGAGTTGGTATATCTATACAACTGCACCCCCCATGCCACAACGGGCTTTGCGCCACACATGTTGCTGTTCGGACGGGAGGCTCGACTCCCTCTTGATTTGTTCCTAGGAAAAAGGGAGAGTATGACTGGCTCATACACCGCACTGGAATATGTGAATGAACATATGAGAAGAATTAGAGAAATGTACAGGGTAGTACAGGAAAGACTAGAACATGAAGCACGGCGAAGGGAACCGCCGGTACAGACAAAGGACCCGCCACTCAAACTGAACGACAGGGTATTACTGCGTAGCCACCCGTTAGGCAGAAACAAAATCCACGATCTCTGGGGACAGGAGATATGGCAAGTCGTGGAGATGCCTAAAGTAGCAGGTGGCCCCTTTAAGATAAGACCCATCGATCACGCCAAACCGGATCGGTGGGCGAACATTGCTCAATTAAAGAAATATTGGAATAGGCAAGAAGAGCAGTTACACACAGAGAAACCTAAGACAATTAGGGAACCGGAAGTTACAACGGAAATTCACATACCCATCCCGGAACCATATCACCATCAACAGAACAACGGCGATACACAAGTGGAGGATAACGGCAACAAAGAGGATTCCGTTCCTCCCAGAAGCAGAGAGACAGTAGACCATCAGATAAGTGGTCCGCGGAGAAGTTTGAGGAACAGAAGGAAGACGAAATTTTTTGTCAGCAACCATCAATTCTTTCATGGTCGCGCTGGTATGAGAACAGACTGTTCAAAAAGCTATAAAAGTGAACTGGTGAAGGCACCAGATGGAAAGGGTGGATGTGAATTCTAGAACTGTTTTGTGTCTCAGGAAGATGATGTAGACACAGTTGATATGTGAAATAGGTATAACTGTCAATCGTATACGAATGGGACGACGTGGACAGTGAGTGGAACAATAAATTTTTTTTACGATGGTGCGATCGACTTTAGAGGAATGCACCTGCCAAGCGTTGTTTGTGGTTGAAAACACACAAAAAAAGGCAGGGGTGGATGTAACTAGGGTAGGCCTAACTACTAGTTACAATCTGATGCAACTGATAACGAACGATAAGCCGCGACGCAGTATTACAGTCTGATGCAACTGATAGCAGGTGGCTTATTAAATCGGACTGATAACAATCTCAAAGCCAACGCGTGCTATTTTGGGAAACGGTACGAGGGGATTCAGACGGCCTGTCAACTTTGATTGATAGGATGCAGATGTTTTATTAATCGGGCTGTACGTTAGAACTGCGCAACTAGTAGTCGGAGACATCGATTACAAATATCGATTACGGATGAATACAAGTACGAATACGAGTACGAATACAAGGGATAAATAGGAGGGGACGGCGGAGCTCGCTCTCTTTCGATCGCTCGCTTTAGATCAGTCAGTCTGTGTGACAGTTGGTTATAGAACGGGTTAGCCGTCTTGGGTTAAGAAGGACGATAGACATGTGGATTCAGTTATATGAAGCCTAGTGAGGACTGTTAGGGGTCAGTTGATTCAGACTATTATTGTGAAGCATTCCTGTTGATTCATTGTGTTATTTTGAAGCATTTCTTGATTCATGTAATAAAAGGATCAATAGCGAACCTGCATCTTCGAGTATTTCTACTGTAGTCGATGTTGTGTAGAATGAGTGGTTAAACTCGTTACATTTGGCACTACAGGCAAATAGTCTCGTAACATGTGGCGTTGCGAGCAGGGTAACTGTTCGCTCGTTACATATATATATATATATATATATATATATATATATATATATATATATATATATATATATATATATATATATATATATATATATATATATATATATATATATATTAGATTATACACTTACGTGATTGGCAGATAAAGAAGTTAGGATCGATACATTGATAGTCATTGAGAGATGCATTTGCTATCATTAACACGCAGTCCTGGTTGTTCAAATTATTTGGTTGACCGGCATACCATGGTAGGTTATTAATAGATGCCACTGCTCCAGTACTCCATACAAACCTACCCTCTACATCGATATCGTTGAGACCAATCCAAACTACACAAAACAATAGAGTGGCTGTAAGATAAATATATGCATGCGCGTACATGCACACGTACACGTACACGTACACGTACACGTACACGTACACGTACACGTACACGTACACGTACACGTACACGTACACGTACACGTACACGTACACGTACACGTACACGTACATGCACACCTGCACACTCAGTCAGAAGTATCGATACTCTTACACGCTCTCGCATAAGCTTACGATTTTAACGTGTTCTAAGTTGACATGATTAATTAGTAGTGTTTAAAACAAACATATGTTATACAAACTAAAATTTTATCTCTTCCTATACATTTATACACATATATACGCATGCACGTTAGAATTATATTTATTAGTACATTATAGCTTTATAAATATATGTATATTATATCGATCTATATATATATGTATATATATATGTATATATATATATATATATATATATATATATATATATATATATATATATATATATATATATATTAGTGCTAAATGAGATTTTTTTTATATATCTTACGAGTTCTCGAGAACAGTGAATACAGCGATTGACTTAGCAATATTTCTTCTGGTGTGATCAAATCTACGAGGTGTCCGTTGTTAATGGACTTACAATATACCTGTGGATATGTATAGAAAAAAAATTCAACTAAAGTTTGTATTGTCAGTTGAAGTTTCCAATAGATCTATAGCCAGAGAAAGCTAGTAAAAAAGTGTTCTTCATAAAATTAAGATAGTATTAGTTAAAATATATTTATTTAAAAAAAAACGTAATGTAGGCTCTACTTTTTAAAAATTAAGGATAACAAAATAAAAATAGATATTATAAATTTTGCTTTTCCATTTTGACGGTCCATTGTGCAAATGAAGTAGAGTTCACCTTTTTCTCTAAATTGCCATATGGCAGGATATTGTGGTTAGCTTTATACCCCACTGCCTTTATTTACTCTAACGTAAGTTTTTTTTTATCTATCACAACTCGATGGAATAGCATGTACCACTGAGACCCATTTTAAAAAGGAGATATTATTCATACTTTAAAAAATATTGTCCATTTACGCGAATTTGATGCGATTTCTTCTGGGTTTATCCTCAAAGCTTTGTCCTTCCTATCTTTTTATTGTTGTGTCTTGTATAAACAAATTTTACTAGTCAGAAGTTTGGCATATGACAATAACAATTATATATTAGTAACCAAACACACAGTATGGCGTAGGAACTTGGCTGAAGTTCAGGTGATGTTTTAATTTGTGCTTGTGGGTTTGCAAGGATGTGAACAAAACATTCGCTCAGAGATTTATATCTCAATTTGATGTGTTGTCTGTTCGTGTTTAATTTACCCTCTTTCATAATTATAGCAAAACGCAAATGCTTAGACCGTGTATTTCAATAAAACTTTTCAATTTGTTAATCAACTATTAAAAAGAACTTTAGTAACAAAAAATTACCAATAAACAAGATAACACTTCGAAAGGGAAGGGATGGGTTGGATTTTTCTGGTCATTAATGAAGATGGGAAGGAAAATCTAAAATATTTTAAAAGTGATGAGTTTTATCCTGTTTTATGCGTTTTAGAAAGATTTAAAGAGAATCGTTTTAAATTTACTAAATTTTGACCGAGTTAAGTAAATATTTTAAAAATAAATAATTTGTAAAAACCTACAACTGCACGTTTGTGGGATTGAAAAAAAAGGATAGGCTAACGTGTTATGTTAGTTTGGGTGAGTATTTGTCTTTTTGCGATAATGTGTGACTATTTGCATGGTAAAGTAATCTACGTTTAAAAAAAAACATCGTCTGTGGAAGCCGCGAACGGAAATTATTTTTTAAAAAGTCTCCATTTAACTGTTAGCAGAACTCACCATTGCGCTTGGCCAGTCCAATGCTACAGGATAAACTTTGAAACAAGATTGGTTGAGATGTACCGAGCCTTCAATGTCTGAACAAGGGGCGTTGGTTGTGTACCCTGTTGACATGTAGGCCATTGATCAAATGTAACGGTTGTAATGTTGGTATTTTATCCCCCGCTCAATCTACACCTAATGAAAACAGTTCTAACTATTTAAAACTAAAGCTAATAAAACATACGAGCCGACCCGCGGCATATCATACGCCGCTATTTAGTTTTTGTTTTTTCTACTTTTCAGTAATTCGTAATTTGTGAATTCGACAGTACCAACGCTGCCACTGAAAATATTTCTTTAAAACACTATAAGTAGCTCGTTAAGGGCGATAACCCCCCTCCTTCCCCCCCCCCCCGCCACCGTTGAAGTTAACTCTACTTAGTTACCCTCCCCCTCCCCCTACGTTTAAAATCCTTTCAAACTAAATTATCTGCCCCTAATAGTCGTCACTAAACCCGGCTCTGCTTGTAAACAGCGTGAACCACAGCTCACCAGACCATGAAGGGGTAGGGGTGGTAGGGAGCGCGCTTACAGCTTGTTTTCTAGCGTCTCCCAGAAGAGAATAATATATATATAGATAATACACAATATATACACTGTAAAATATAAAAAATACACAATAGATATTTTAAAAATCGCACACAGCAATATATTACTAAGAAATGCAGTTGTTAGTAATGTAGTTAAATGTAATTGTTAGTAATTTAACAAAAGAAATAATATCAATTACAATTTTATGAATAAATTTACCCCTAAATTTACATACCAATGTTTACCATTAGCATCAAGACAACCGCTCTTGCCACCGCCATCATAGCCTTTTACTGACGGCATAGAGCCAACATACAACACAGCAACACTAATCAATTGAATTACTATGGAAGCTATCTGATGAGCAGTGTTAAAATATTCATGATATTGTTTTAAATAACACAGGAATACAATACCTCATGCATGAGAGAATAAGATTGTGATTAATTATTCTTTCATATCAACGTCTTATAGGTTTGGAAAACATTTGTCCACGTATACATGATATGATCTTATGAATTCCTTCCTTCCGGGGTAATGAAAACATTTGTCCAGGTAGGGATGATATGATCTTGAGAATTGAATTGACGAAACAGAAAGGCGAAAACTACAGAACATATTTTTAACCTGAGTTATCTGTAATGTTCCGCAATCGATAATACACACGCACACACAAATACACACATACATATACGTACGCTCTCTCTCTTTCTCTCACACACTCACACACACACACACACGCACGTGCTCTCTCTCTGTCAGACACACACACATACACCAACACACACACTATCACACACACACAATCACACACAGACATACACTGTCCACCACAAAGATTAAATCGACATGATTACTCCCAATTTATTTACTGTTTGTTTGAGACAAAAGAACGGGAAAGTTAACAAACATGAAGTAATTGTAACAGAAATTTTTGCAAATGACTTTAATGATTAATTAACTTATTTAGGTTGCATGGTCTGAGGAACAATGAGATGAGCGCGCAGTGGAAATCTAAACACAATTCCTAGGCAGTAATATACCAATACATCAGACCCCTTCTCTTCATACAAGGGACATAACCGAGTCGGTAGAGCTCGGAATCAGCAATGTTGCAGGAGATATCTATGGCATACAATAACCTTGTTACCTAAGGGGCTCAACTCATGATTAATTTCGCTGTTTTCTCTCATAGATAGGTTAATGTCCCCTGCTATTGAGCATGTTCTAACTAGGGAAATATGGGTCAATCAACATGCTCTTAGCCCGCCCGACCATCGAATATTAATGTGAAAAAATAAAGTTTTCCGATGATCAACTGAGTCTACAGAAGTTTTCAAATGCACATAGCAAAAAAACACATTCAAATCAAGATACTTGAT
Source organism: Physella acuta (assembly GCF_028476545.2). Taxonomy (NCBI): domain Eukaryota; kingdom Metazoa; phylum Mollusca; class Gastropoda; family Physidae; genus Physella; species Physella acuta. The sequence continues at coordinate 295,068 of NW_026732256.1, forward strand.
TATAAACACAAATAATTTTGTTTTTATTATTTTCAAAATAACGAAGTAAACATTTCAAATGTAAATAAAAAAATTCCAATATATATATATATATATATATATATATATATATATATATATATATATATATATAGAGAGAGAGAGAGAGAGAGAGAGAGAGAGAGAGAGAGAGAGAGAAAGTGATACAACTGTATTTTGTAAAAAAAAAAGTGTATTTTTTACTTTCAGATTAAATTTCACATGTTTATGTTTAGAGGAACTTTTAAAACAGCGTTCAGCGTGATGTGCATTAAATACAAATTACGTTTGTGTCTCATTAAAAAATGAGTTACATTCAAGTTGATCCAATTTTTGTTTATTTACATCTTGAAACAACATATTTAAGAAACTCAATCATATCAAGCATGACAATGAAAGAAAATGTAACAGACAAGAGAACGACACCAAAACCACCAACAGCCTGGGCTGAAGGTCTGGGATCTTCCATACAAACTTTTGTTCTTTTATAAGCGCCCGTGTCTTGTAGCTCAACGTGCAGCGCTTTACGAATTTCCTCTACAAGTTGCTTGACCTCGTCCTCCGTGTAACTTGTTGTAACGCTTTCTGGACTTGTACCTGGCTGGTTGCTAGGTGACGTACTTGTGACGTCAGACGTGAAGGTCTCGATTGTTGTCGCTTCTTGTGTCGTAAATTCTGCGTTTGTTGTGACGTAAGTATGCTCTGTGGTGACGTCATATATTTGTGACGTGACTTCTGTGGTCTGTGGTGAGGTTGTGGTCTCAGTCTCACAAGAATCTCGCGTAGCTTTTAGTTTTTCCTCACGTTTAGTCATGTACAGCGTGTAGTTAAAGCCCTGGAATATTGTGTTGACGCGTGTTAGGTAAGATTCAAATATAGATTCATAGATAGGCAACAGATACAATAATAGTGTTGGTCATCTAGACACTGGTCAAGCAGAAGCAAACGAATTGCTGTAGAACCAACTGACAAGTCACATTAGACGTCAGCTGACTATTGAAGCGTCAAAGTAAGGAGTTGGCTATTAAATATTATAGAGAGAAGTCAAGTGTAAGTAGTTGCATAGGGATAGCATAGGCACACATTCGTTTGCAGAAAGCCGTTGTAGTTAGTGTTGAGATCGAGCATTTTAAGGAGATTGTTAAAACCGTAGAAGTAGCGTATATTACATAAGATAAGGAGTAGGATATTGATCGAATTATAAACCTACATTAATAAAATATAATACATTTTGAATTAGAATGTTTAATTTAGCAAGAATCTAATAAAAAATTCCCATAAAATATGCATAACTCTATTAAAATTAAATTTTAGTAAAATCGTGAATATTGTTTAATTACTAATCTAATGAGATTTAAAAAAATAATTCCTGCTGCATACATTACATTTAAACTCCTAAAACAAACTACGGCTGTAGCTGACCTTGTAAGGTTTGATGTTGTCAGTAATTCCAAGCGAATGACAGAACGAAGAATTTGAATTGTTGCCATACAAATACGCTCCGAATCGAACTTTCTGTGACATTTCTATAGCATTCATTTGAGGTGTCTTCTCTACTTTTATGATACAGCCGCTGTAATGTGTACCTAATAGAAAATTTTAAAAAGTTTGCATAAACTGACTGTCGTACGTAAGTATTAATTGTAGCCTCTTTGCAGTGGCGCCGCTATGTCAAGTGTCTCCTGGTGCGGCACCTTATGGTTTCACACTCCCATACCCCCCACTACCACCACCATATATATATATATATATATATACTTTGCAATTTTTTTAGTCTGGGTGTCACCCCCATAAAACGTTTGGCCCGGCGCGGTTCCCTACCCCGCCCTGCCCCGTCACGCCTCTGCCTTTTTGTTTTTTATTATGAACCTCTCCTATGTCTAATCAGACTTTAATGTATTTTTTAAAAGTTTGTTGCTTTTTAGCTCCATTATTATTTAGTTCTAAATTAAATCTATTTCTAACACTGTGACGTTGTGAGATTCAACCCTCACGGCTCCTGTTCTAACATTACATTTTAACATGAACATCTTTTTAAAAAAAATAACAGTAAATCTTCTCTCTAGATCTCTCTAGATGCCAAACAAATGTTAAATTTTTAAAATTTGGAGATAATGTGAAAATGTATACTTGTACCTGTTATTGGATTACAGTTGATTATTCCTGTAGCAAGGTTGACAAAGCGGATGAATTTAAATGCCAAATTCTCGACAATAATTACAACGTAGATGTCGTATCCTTGCATGTTGGAGGTGATCTCAAACCTGTACTGGTAGTCCCAGAGATGGGTGGGGATAATGGTAGCCACACACGATCGTGGGTAGGACGCTCCTAAAAAGAAATAAAAAAAAAACAATAAATAATGCAATCTGATTTATAAAAGGTTTTGTAGTTACAAGGATACATTACATTTTCTGCATTTTAGATAATTTGCGACAGATAATTCGATAAACAGGGATCCGTCGTTTTTAAAACACAGTGCAGTTTACATTTGCAAGATTTATTGTTTTGTTTATCATATTAATTTAAAAAAAAAATGTTTTTCATGATTGTTATTTAATTCTAAACAAATGTTGATAACATCATCCAAGCATTGCGCTATTTTTAAGGGAAAAAATAATATAGAGAATTATTTATCAGTATAACATTAACCTGTATATTCGTCCTTATGATTGTACAGAAAGAATATCCCGTTACTATGAAAGAAATAGAAGCTGTTAGCTGGTAATGTTACACTCTTTGACTCTCCAATCTCTTGAAGTGCCATTGTATGTTTTGTTCCATTTGATAAATAGATCTACACATATGCATGAATAAAAGATTTTTATCAGATTTCATAAATTTTTGTACATAGTTATCACTTTTATATTAAGAAATAAAAAAAAATGCGTGCTGTTTACCAAATACACATAATTTATACATTATGTTTATCCATATATTCTGTATAAATAATTTACTCTATAGTTTTTGCTACTAATATTTTTATAATAAAATCGAATGAATTAAATGATTGTTGATTTTATACATGTAGTTAATACATTCAAACTTTTTCGACTCTGAATGTGAATATAGTATTAATGCTATTGACAAGAAGAGTAGAAATGTCCAGCGACTCAAAGGAGTTCAACAGGTAATAGCATGCTGTATGCTAAAATATTAAATCAACTGAATGTATTCTTATTAGTAGAAGGCTTTAAACTTACATCAACTGACATGTTTTCCTCAGCAGCGACTAACACAAATGTGCTGGAGAATTGTGACGACAGATCAACTGTAAAACTGATGTAATTGGATGATATAAACTCTATGGGGAGCATCTGGTAAAGCGTTTGGTCACTAACATTTCCACAAGAGATTTTCTGTACAGATTAAATACCGCTGCTTATTAAACGCGAATCATGACTTTTGTACTATTAAGAGAAGTGTTTGTATCACATTTAACAAAAATAAGCAACTTGGGCATATTATAAAAGTTTATAGTTGCGAAATACCAATATATTAAAAATTTGTTTAATTCAAACATTAGAATATTTAAAAAAACATTGTTTTTAAATACATTTAAATCAAACTATATTTAGATATATAATTAAATGTTAAAAAAAAAAAATTCGTTAAAAAATAGAGAGTAAAATCTCAATATATTTGCTAGTAAGTAGCTTAAATTATTGTATTCTGTTAAACTTTTGTTTTAATTAAGAAAACTTACTTGCTCTAAGTTCATCAAAACCAGGACTGTATTTTCAGATATTAAACGCAAATCTCGACCCTCGGGATCCAAACTCGTCACCACGGTTTCAAACTGCTTAGACAGCCTCAAGACGATGTGACTATTAAAAAAATTGAGATATTATGTGAGAGGTTTCAAAAAATAATTAGACAGCCTCAAAAGCGGTTTCAAACTGTAAAATATAGAGAACATTTCGTGAGAGGTTTAAAAAAAATCTGTTGGTTTTCTAACTTTCAAAACCAAACATGTTTACCTTGCTACGTCATCCGTCCTGTTTAAGCCCAACAGTATGTTCTGTTCCTCGTTTGATGTTGTTGTTGCAATTATAGAAAGCTCTAAAATATGAACGATATATTAAAGATTAACAATATACGTATTGGTATATATGTTTATATATATATATATATATATATATATATATATATATATATATATATATATATATATATATATATATATATATATATATATATATATATGAATTACATAATTTAATATGACTTGAAGAAAGGATCATAAACAGGTGTAAAAACAAAAACAAACATACAGAATGCGGTCATAATTTCTGGAATCAATTATCTACGAGAAACTTTGAAAAAAATTTTCACACAATCCACAACAGATCGCGTTTAACCTACCCTGATTGGGCCTGAGAGATGCATAAGGAAAGTAAAGTCTGGCCGTGTCTGATGTAAACATTGATGTAGGGAATATGAGAGTTGACATTGCTAGAGCTAACACGTCATCAAGGATGTACAACACGACGGTCACTGGCTGGGTGGATTCTACCATCACTGGGAAATGTTATTTTGTTTTAATGTTTCATTTTAAAAAGGCAAGCTTTATTGTTACAATTGCAAAGTAAAATATTATTTGTTTTTGCAGGCTAATGACTAGTTCATTTAATAGTAGTTATAGATATATTTCTTATTACGAAAACGTATTTTAAACTTACTATACTTATAACTTAAAAAAGCTACCAACGCCTGTCGCATCATATAAAAATATTGAAATGTTTAGTTTTAGATCGTTTTACATTTATTTCAATTTGAAACATATGCTTATTTTTAATTATATTTAATTATTTAATGTTGTTTTATCAAAATAAATATTTGTGTTGTGAATGATTAGACAAACTAAGTACGGTATTTCGATTAAGAAACAGTAAAATTACATATTAGTACATTTTATGCGTTTTTGTTTCAAATGTGTAAATTATTAAATGTTATAATTATTTAAAAAAAATAGGCAGATCTCTAGCCTTTTCAAACAAGTAAAAAGGAAAGTACCTGCAGTTGGATAGGATTTGACGTTAATGTTAAAATTCAAAGCTAGCGATGCATTCATCAACATGTACTGGACAGAATTGTCGATCCTATTCATTGTAGTAAACTTGAGATTAATGGTGAGTGCTATCAGGTGTGACGTCACTTGTAGAAACATGCGTGTAGAGCTGGTGGTTTTTATCTTAGGAAGGGCTGCCACATAGGCTCGACGTTGGGGGAGGATGGCGTCTGGTTTTAAAAATAAGTACATTCTGATAAAAATACTGTATTGAACAAAACAGTTATTTTAAGATACGTCAAGATCCATTTTTTCTAAGAAAATGTTTAGTTTATATTTTTGTATTGAATGCAATTTTTTAGATTCATAGTTAATAATTTAACTTTAAAAATATTAAATAATCTGTTAAATAAACTTTAAGCTCATTTTATAAAAATAATTTACAAATCAAAAACACACCTCTTTGACAGAGAAAACCATGTTTCCGTCCAACTATTTGACTGTCTGATAAATTAATGAAGTGTGAAGTGTTCCACAGAACATAACTGACTTCCTGTGTTTTGTTTAACATTTGGTAGATGTCGCTCTGTTCAGTTTGTGATCTCCAGGTTGTGTTTTGTCCGTTTACACTTAACCAGGCTTAACATTATACGTTACACAAAAATGCATTTTCAAATGATTAAATAAAGTATTATATATATATATATATATATATATATATATATATATATATATATATATATATATATATATATATATACAGAGAGAGAGAGAGAGAGAGAGAGAGATAGAGAGAGAGAGAGAAAGAGAGAGAGACATACATACATGTATTTTCAACGATATTTAGGTATATGAGGTATATCTATTGCTTTTATTTGTAAACGAATAAAATTACCATATGAGAGATTCCCCAAATAAGTCTTGAGATGGTTGAGTGCTGCTAGTGTTGTTGGCTCTGCTAGATGAGACTCGTTTTGTAGACACAGGTTCTGTATAAATATACATCAATCACAGTTTTTAACGAAATTATAAATCGACTTAGAACTAAAGATAAATGATTAAATTTAATTAGAAAAAGACAATATACATTTTGAAAATAATTGTTTATAGAATTCGTTAAATGGTTACTAGTACTTATATTTATACTTTAAACAGAAAACGATTTTACAACGCCAAAAATATTTAAACTTTTTGTAGACCGCTTTTTGCTAAAACATTACCTTCGCCTCCTCCCATGTAACGTTAACATTGTAGAACATGAAACACTGGTCGTGTGTCAGAAATGATCCAGGTAGCAGCTTGTTACAGGTAGTGTTGAATTCTGATGAAGTGACAAATTTAACAGTATTTCATGACATACCAAATATTTATGAATATCAATATTTAAAAAAATATGTTTAAGTTAGCTATTACTATGCTAAATTTAAGAAATTTAATAATATTCGGGAAGAGTTACGATTGTAATTGTTTTATGCAAGTCTTATACCGCGTTTACACTTGCGACAATTAAGATCTACACGTCTCGAAAACTTAGAAAAAAAAATCGCCATAAGTTAATTTATCAGAACTTGTATATTATACATGTCGCAAGTGTATTCGCGGTTTTTCGGGCCATTTAGAATTTTTTTAAAAGTCTACTTTTTTGGGATTCGAGTGTTGTGTATAATATTTAAGGAAATACTGTAAAATCCAGGGCGACCTTACCAACTTGACACAGGAAGGGCTTGAGCACGTTACAGTTGTCGCTACCCAGCATGTAACTGTTGCTAGGGTCAGTGTCTACACAATACTCCAGGGCAGAAATGTCGTCTGGTTCACCTGTAGCCCAGACGTTCAATGGTAAAGTTTGGTTGTCTGACCTCCAGACGTGCATGAATGTCTGGTTTACATACAAGGTGTTGATCCAATCTGTCGTTGTAAGATAAGTAGGAAAACATTATATATATGTATATATAATTATGCATAAAAACGTATATATATATATATATATATATATATATATATATATATATATATATATATATATATATATATATATATATATATATATATATATATATATTAGTTTTAATAAAGTAGGTATAACACACACACACACTCTCTCTCTCTCTGTATGTATATAGTTCTGTGTGTGTGTGTGTTTGCTTGTATAGATCAATGTGGAAATAGATAATTTAAAATTCGTTACAGCTACAAATATTATTTAAGATCAAATTCTTACATAGTGCAGGAGAAGAGCCTAATTTCAAGTTGACTATTTTTATTTCCTGTAGACTTCTCGGTTCGATCAAAGATTCGCCATGGGACTTGCAGATTTTCTGTTGGGATTTTACAAACATAACGTTTTAAAAACCCTTCGTATTAAAATGACCCATTTTCTGACGTAATAAATACACTTATAAAAATGATAAAATACATTGTAACAACAATTATTTAAATTACACTTTAAAATATTGCATTTAATTAAAAAAACTTATAGTTTTTACTTTAAAATTGTACCTGGGCGTCAGAACAGTTTATTCCAACAGAAAAGTTGTAACAGCGATAACATTTACCGTTGTAAAATTTCCCATTATTACATGGTATATCTGAAGCTGTTATAAACGAGATAATTCATATACTGTTATATTTAAAGTTTGTAACTTTTTGTATAACTCAAACGTTAAGTAAGAAACAAAGTAATTCAATAATTTTATTTTAAAACAAAACCAATTCTCTTCATAAATTTTACTTTCCGTCCGTTCTAAACAAAAGATGTTTAAGTATTTATCAAAACAAAAATGTTTAATATTTAACAAACTCAGGATGGAATCCGAACTAGGATATTTGATTGAAGGAATTTTAAATGTGAGTAATGTTCAAACGCGATGATAGCTCATCACTGCTACAAACTTACTTACCATTTTCACATACAACGTTATTGACGGTGTTAACCATAGAATGAATGATCAAGGCCGAGTAAACTTGCAGACAGTCCACAACATGTGATGTGTAGCCTCGGTACCACATGTTTAGGGTGATCTCTTGTCTGCTGTTGTCCATCCACACAAAGTTGCCATCTTGTTTCATGTCTTGACCGTTGACCCACACTTTATTCAAATATAGTGAGTTATAAAATAACAATGAAACGTCGTGTAACAGAATCTTACATCTTGCAAAAAATATAAATAAAATAAAGAAGTATCTGTTTCTGATGAGCTTTATATGAGGCGGCTAATAATTTGTTTTTTGTTAAAGCCAATCTAATCGAATGTTTTTTCCAAACATGATTCGGGTATTTGTAGGGACTAGAATTCGAACACACGAACTTCAGGCTAACAATCGAGAGCACTACCACTCGACCACACCGCTTCCTAACCCTATACTGCTATTGTAATCTATAGCTGATTTGTCGAAACCAGTTTGCAATAATAAGAACAGCATATATATATATAATTCTCTTCTGGGAGACGCTAGAAAACAAGCTGTAAACGCGCTCCCTACCATCCCCACGCCTACCTGGTCTTAGTGAGCTGTGGTTCACGCTATGTTTACCTTCGTGGAGTCGGGTTTAGTGACGGCTATTAGGGGCAGATAATTTAGTTTGAAACGATTTTAAACGTTTGGGGGGGGGGGGGAGGGGGGGAGGAAGGGGGGGGGGGTATGGTCCTTAACGAGCTACTTATAGTGTTTTAAAGAAATATTTTCAGTGTCAGCATTGGTACTGTCGAATTCACAAATTATGAATTACTGAAAAGTAGAAAAAACAACAACTGAATAGCGGCGTATGATACGCCGCGGGTCGGCTCGTTTTTTTTTGTTTCTTTAAGTATGTCTAACACGATTATTACAGACATCTATACTACTTCAATAGTAGTCATAATCCATTATATGTGTGAAATCTTGACCTAATCTTAAACCAAGGACTGTTTAACGCGACCCATAAGAAGTACTAACGTGTATTATTTAGCATGTTGGGTGCTGTTGTAAAAAGTGCTGACGTGTCAGATTCGTCAAACTCTGGAACCTGTGCTAATGTTGAACCAGGGGATGCAGCCATGCATAACGCCTGTTGATAAACAGTTTTTCAATAATATTCTATCAATTACTTATGTTTTAGGCCTACGCTTATGAGATAATTTTTTTAAAATATGGATATATAAACAAAGTAGAAATATATACGTTCACAATGTATACATATTAATTAAACAATTTTTAAAAAATTCTATATAGCTATTTAGTTTATCTTTATACCTTAGCTTGATACCAGTTAGACTTTGTACTGTTTCGTATCAAACATTTCCCATCCTGGTAGACAGCGTCTTGTAACGGGTAACACACAGCTGTAATGTAGTAAACAAAGGAATATTTGAATCATAAAACTCCACTAACGTTCTTAGCATGGGACGGAGTGGCCTAGCGGTAGGGATCGAGCCTGTATGACGTCCCTGAGTCCACCCAGCTCTGATGGGTACCTGACTCATGTTAGGGAAACAACGATGGCTGGGTAAAGTGGTGACTACATTATATCCCTGTATGCAGAGGTCATTGGAACAGATGAACTGTATTTTATCTGCCACATGTGTCTTGAGTACTCCATGGAAATTATGATTTGGATATATACACAAGATTGTGTAGAAATAATCGATGAGCAACTAACTCCAACTAAACTGCCATTCATATTTTCCATCCCGGCTACATGAACTCTTTTTGTATGCCGAGGTGTTGGGCACAAACGAGAAAAAGAAGAAAAGGAATCAACGTTACTATGTTTTAACGTAATGCGCCATGATATATCGGTTACGATGTACATAGACGTTAGAAATGCGACAGAGACACCAAGTGCTACACGTTATGGGTTTAAATGTCTCTTCCGATCAGAAAGAGTCGGCTTATTCATTCATCATTCTGTCCTGACAAGAAGTAATCAACAATCAGAGGATTGCCTTGATTTCCGCTTGTAAAATGGTTGCCACATAGTTAAATCAAAACGTCTCCACATAAACACTGCAAACTGGGAGTGCCTCAATCTACGCGGGTAAAAAGGTGTGTTAATAAACCGGTAGTGATCTCCCCTAAACTTTCTCGAATATTCTTATATAAAACAACAGGGGATGGGAACTGGGGATATAGTTATGATTTTTAATCCATGTTAAATACTTAAACTTTTAAAAATAGAATAGAATCTCATAAAAAACATCTGCGCACCAAGCGAACGCCGAATAAATATGTGTATATTAGTGCGCAATATTATTAGTACTTTATAAATTTACATGCGTTTTTTGAAAAATCGGAAATAGCGTAAATTAGTACTTCCGGTAAACGGAAAGTACTCAAAATTTGATAGAAGGTAGAGAATTAGATCTTTTACTTACATGTGAAATTTCATTTATCTATCTGAAATAGTACTCAAGGTATAGCCTGTTGAAAAATTCAAAGTAGAAAAAGTACCACTTCCGGTTATCGGAAATCGCTCAAAAGTTGATACGGATCTACGATTTTTAATAAAATTATTATATATGAAATTTCATCAACCTAGCTGTAACGGTACTCAAGTTATCGTGTTTACACACAAACACACAGACAGACAGACAGACAGACACACAGACATACGGACAAGATTGCAAAATTATGTTTTTCCGTATCAGTGAGGTGTAAAACGTCGAGATTTGCAAAAATCTCGATTTTTTTTTTGCACGATTACAAGACTTTCTGTATACTTCGTATATACGAGAAAGTAAAAAACTGCTCAACATTAACAAGTCCGTTTCCCAAACACGGCTATTAATTATTTAAACAAAGGAATACAATTTTTAAAAGGGAGAAAGTACGCAGCTAAAAAGGCCCCGGAATATTTTACCAACGCTGTACTGACTCATGAGATCCGAACCATGATCGTTAGATTGGGGTAATGAAGAACAGTTCTTGAACCAACACACGCACATACGTGTTGAGTGACGCCAAAACAGTCCTGAGGCGGGACCGACTATTTAGTGACGTTTGATAGCGAGTTCAATATTATTAAAGGTACTCACACTTACATACAATAACTAACACATACAAACAATCATTTATACCAATAAATAAATTACATAGTTTTAGTGAGCTGTGTTCACTCTAAATGTTTACAAGCAGAGCCAACGATTTTAAACGTAGGGGGGAGGGGGAGGAAAGGGGGGGGGGGGGGTTATGGTCCTTAACGAGCTACTTATAGTGTTTTAAAGAAATATTTTCAGTGGCAGCATTGTTACTGTCGAATTCACAAATTATGAATTACTGAAAAGTAGAAAAAACAACAACTAAATAGCGGCGTATGTTATGCCGCGGGCCGGCTCGTATATATATAATTATATAAATGTATAATGAAGCTGATAATTTTTTGAGATACTTACGAGATTGACAGATGAAGAAGTTAGGAGTGGTACATGTCACGTCCGATAATGAAGTAGGTGTATTCATGAAAACACAATCCTCGTCAATAAAATTATTAGGTTCACCAATCGCCCAGAACAAGTTCTGTGTAGATGCAGTTAGGCCAGAGCTCCATACAAATGTACCCTCTGACCTAATATCATTCAGGCCAATCCAAACTACAGTATAAGGAAAATATTTGTAATTACTATAAACTTGTAGACTACCTACTGGATAAAGGTAGCCTATGTATGTATATATATGTATGTATATATATATATATATATATATATATATATATATATATATATATATATATATATATATATATATATATATATATATATATATATATATATATATATATATATATATATATATATATATATATATATATATATATATATATATATATATATATATATATATATATATATATATATATATATATATATATATATATATATATATACATATATATATATATATATATATATATATATATATATATATATATATATATATATATATAAAGAGAAAGAGAGAGAGAGAGAGAGAGAAATATATTGTAGCTAAATAATCACTTTATTCACTCAACATACGGTTCCATTTCGAAAACCTTTTATAGAAAATGTTTTTTGAAAGTCTCATAGTGTTTTACTCAAAAACAAAGAGATTAAATATCTTACGATATCTCGAGAACAGGACATAGAGTGATTGACTTAGTAATATTTCTTCCTGTGTGATTAGGTCTGCGAGATGTCCATTGTTAATTGACCTACAATAAATCTGTGGACATTTAGACGTATAATATTATTTAATTTTCAAAGTTTTAAATTAGTTAAACAAATCCGGAAATGTCCTCGTATATTTTTATATCTTACTAAGAGTTGTGACACTTCCAATTGACATATGGAAATTATTTTGTTTAAAATTTTACTACTTAAAAAGGATTGCGCACCATATGAACGCAGGCAATATGTGTATATGTTTCCGTAGTATTTTTACGGAAACATTGATTTTAAAAAATGTAATCAAACATCTAATTAAATCACATATTATATCACATTAAAACTTTACTACGCACATGTTAAGAAGGAATATTTGAGTATCCAATTAAAATATTGTAAGTTTGAAAATCTAGTTTTTAACAAGTCTCCTGGCTTACTGCTTAATTTATATTATAAATAATGAATATCAGTTTTAAAATAACCGATAATGCAGTGTTTAACAGTATCATAACACAGAATTCTAGGGATAATACAATGGAATATTACACAATGCGTTTACGTCGGTTAACTTACATCTGCTTGTTTCCAGGGCAAGGCTATTGGGTAAACTTTGAAACACGATTGGTTGAGGTGAACAGCGCCATCTATATCTGAACAAGGGGCGTTGGCTGTAAGGCCTGCGTAATCGTGAAACAAATGTAGAGAAACTTAGAAGTATAATGTGACCCCATCTCTTCGAATGTTAGAATAAAATTATGAATTCGGCGTGGTCGAGTCAGTAAAGCTTATGGTTGCTAAACCGAAAAAACTCGAGTTCGAACCCTCGGGTAGATGAGGCTCGTTACTTGGGGACAGCCACTCTTCTAAGAGAGAAAACTCCAAAATCAAACAACTGCTGCCTTTTAATTTGTTTATTGACTGTGGAAGAAAATCCATACAAAAAAGAAAGCATGCTGAAATCGGAGTCAATGGTATCAATGACGCATAAGAAGATGACACGTATCCTTAATTGTGATTGAGGCGTGGTCGAGTCGGTAAAAATAAAAAAAAAACCTCATGGTTGATAAATACGAAAATGTCTCGAGTTCAAACCCTCTGGCAGATGAGGCTCGATCCGTTACAACACTAAAAATTATGAACGAAGAAGAAGATGAAGTTACAAATACCTATGATTTATAGTCAATTATTTACTTTAAAAAATATTTACACTAAGATAAAACCGTAATAGTGAAGCGTGGTAGTATGTTAGAGCCGAAAGTCTTGAGTTTGGATCTCAGGTCCAATAAACGTCCCAGAGCCTATGTATTTTCATGGGTAAAGAACTCAAGGGAAGTAAAGGCGTTAGGCTACTGCCATCCATTCAGATCACTGAAATAAGTGAACTCTACTTTACCTGCTCAATAGACACGTTTCGAAAGTACTTGTAAAGGTAATTTACCTTTAATTATTAATTATGAATGTTTGAGTAGTTTTTTAATCAATTGAGAAAAAAAATAAGAAATGAGATGAAATGAAATGTACACCACTTAACAATGGTTATCAAAAGACAACCACAAACTAAAAAAAACCCACTAGAATTCCTGATATATACAGCTGCCCGAATGGGTTGTGTGGGTACACACTGTTGCGCATGCCTGGAGAGTAAGGTAGGGGCGGGAGGAGGGTTTGGCGAAGGAGAGAATTATATATATATATATATATATATATATATATATATATATATATATATATATATATATATATATATATATATATATATTTAGGCCAATATATATTTAGATATAGATGAAACAAATGACAAGAACAAGAATAAACACACTACACTGATTTAAAAACGAAATAAGATACACTATGTTTTATGTTGCCTAAAACGCAATGAACAAAAACACTTATACAAGCCCTAGAAAACAGTGGCCTAGACTAATCTACATAACTAATAATATAATTATAAACATATAAAAAAATAGACGTACACTTCAGTCAGATAGCTTCTTGTAAGTTTTCATCCGTCCATATACACGGTAGGGACACTAACACAAAACTGACAACAACAACGTAATAAACAAACAACTCACAACACAGCTAGCAAACAAGTAAACGCTTTTAATAACTAAATGAACACACGCTCGATCAGCTATCCATTAACTAAATTAACCGTAGTAAATATACAAACTTAATCAACAAAATTACATACCAAAGTCGACCGTTAGCATCCAAAAAACTATCAAAACCGCTTCCATCATATTCCTTCTAGTGACTGAGTTCTATGTAGAACTTGGCGAAGCAACGTTAATCGATAAAATTACCTTGTTACCAATTAGTTATGTGTGTATTCATAAACTGGTTTAAACAACAATCCAGTGAGAATAAATGTCTAGAAATTCGCATAATAGTGTAGTTAATATTTTATAATTCCAACGTCTAGAGAGTTAGTGGCGTCCTTTTGAACATGGCGTTCATACAATCTTCAGTCTGGTATTGATTGTATGGAATGTGATGTGGTAAACAGGTGTAACCATGGGTACCATAATCATCACACCTCAATAATACAAATATATGTATATATATATATATATATATATATATATATATATATATATATATATATATATATATATATATATATATATATATATATGTATGCAGGGAATGAGGTTGAGGTTTTACTATACGTTCTAAGCAGCATTAGGTAACACCATTAATGATTCTATGTGTTATACATCGCATGCGTGTGTGTGGTGAGGAGGGGGGGGGGGGCGAACACAAACGGTGTTTTATTTCTTGTCAGATGAGTGTAGCAAACACTGGCCGAAAGGCTCATTTTACCAGTGCGGTTTGTTAGAAATCAATATCTTGAAAATATAACTGTCTTGAAAAGAGACTATTGATTTTAGCCACCATTGTTATGGCTGTGAAGTAATAAACAGAAACCGCTTACAGAAGCGACAACAAATGTATAATGCTGTATTGATCAAATATCTTCACAGTAAGCTACTAGTACACAATTTTTTTCGTGGTTAAATCATCTTTCTGACGAAAATTGGGAATTAAACTAGTCCAATGTCTAACTAAAATAAGTGATAACTTAATAAAATTGCTATATATTTCGAGTTTAACTTCATTTTTTTCTAAAAGTGATCTCATTTTTTCCACCAAATTTAATTGCGATCATGCTTGTGGTTAATGCCTCTGAATATTAATTGGGCTCACTGCATAGTTTAGCTGCCCTTTGAGATTAATTGAAATGTTGAATTAATTTATTACATATCTGGTTGAATTAATATCAAATGAAATATCAAATTCTTCACGTACACTATGCAGCAGATTTAATCAGCGCACTGTAGCCCTGGATGTTTAGATTACATCTGAAAATCCATAAACTATTTCTTTGAGCCTTAGCCTGTTTAATTATTAATTATTAATTATAAATCACACGTCATGGATTCGTCGCATCGATTTTTTTTCTTTACTTGAGCCATTTGATTGAAAAATCAATGTTCATAATTGTTACTTCATCACATCTTTATTTGTAGTTAAAATTATAAATTTAATGGGAACATCCGGGATTTGTTTACTACATAAAACACATAAATCAGTAAGTAGTCTAGTGCTAATGGTTAATAAAAAGTGTTGGTATAATCATTATTATAATGTTTAGCAAATGAATTTTACTCAAGACTTAAAAATCATTTTAACATATACAATTGTTTAATTAAATCTTGATTTATTATGAAATATTTGTAACTGGAATAATATTTTTAAATACGTTTTTTATTACTAATCACACTTTTCATAAAACATTTACAAAAAAAAAAAAACAAAAAAACAAACAACAAAAGCAAATTAGAAAACAGCAGTTCTTTTCAGATTTGACATATAAAATAACTATTTTTGTTTACAATATACAAATATATAAATATGAATGAAAACTTAAAGAAATATGTATATATATATATTTATATATATATTTGTATATATATATATATATATATATATATATATCTATATATATATATATATATATATATATATATAATTCTCTTCTTCGAGCCGTTAGAAAACAAGCTGCAAACGCTCTCCCTACCTCCCCACCCCTACATGGTTTTAGTGAGCTGTGTTCACTCTAAATGTTTACAAGCAGAGCCAACGATTTAAACGTAGGGGGGGGGGGGGAGGAGGGGGGGAGGGAAGGAGGGGGGGGGGTTATGGTCCTTAACGAGCTACTTATAGTGTTTTAAAGAAATATTTTCAGTGTCAGCGTTGGTACTGTCGAATTCACAAATTATGAATTATTGAAAATTAGAAACAACTAAATAGCGGCGTATGTTATGCCGCGGGCCGGCTCGTATATATATAATTCTCTTCTTGGAGACGTTAGAAAACAAGATGTGAGCGCGCCTTGCAGACTCCTCTCTTCCTCTCTAGGAAGTCTGGTGAGCAGTGGTTCACGATTTTAAACTTAGGGGAGGTAGCTAAGGGGAGGCTGCTTTCACGGGGGGGGGGGGGGGGGTTAAGGGTTGGGGGCAAAAATGGGGGGGGGGGGTTATCGTCCTTAACGAGTTACTGATAGTGTTTTAAAGCAAATATTTTCAGTGACAGCAGTGGTACTGTTTAATTCACAAATGACGAATTACTGAAAAGTAGAAAATAAAACAACTAAATAGGGGCGTATACTACGCCGCGGGTCGGTTCGTGATAAAATATTTGATAACTTAATCAATTAATTAATTACTTAAATTTGGTGTTAATATATATATATATATATATATATATATATATATATATATATATATATATATATATATATATATATATATATATATATATATGTATAAATATATATATATATAAATATATATATATATAAATATATATATATGTATATATATATATATATATATATATATATATATATATATATATATATATATATATATATATATATATATATATATATATATATTGGAATGTTTGTTTTATCATAAATTACATATTTTAAAAAAAAATACAGGTTATTGACATGATGATCCATATACTTTGAGATTATTACGATGTATTTGAAAGGTCTACACTTTCTTCTATTACAATACACATGATTTCATTTTTTAAATTATTAGAATTGTATTATTTCTTTGGAACAGTTAATCATTATAATTTTTTTTTCCATTTTTATATTTCTATGATCTAAATTAAAACTGCAAACTTGGACACAATCCATCGAATAACATTAACAACATCCACCAGGGTAAGAAGACAAATCGACAGTGACAACAGAATGACACCAAAACCACCAACTGCCTGGGCTGAAGGTCTGGGATCTTCCATACAAACTTTTGTTCTTTTATAAGCGCCCGTGTCTTGTAGCTCAATGTGCAGCGCTTTACGAATTTCCTCTACAAGTTGCTTGACCTCGTCCTCCCTGTAACTTGCTGTAACGCTTTCTGGACTTGTTTCTGGCGCGTTGCTAGGTAACGCAGTTGTAGCTCCAGTTTTGGTTGTTTCAGTTATTTCTGTATTTTGTGATGTATAATCAGTGGTTGGTGTGTTTTTAGCGTAATTTGCATCTGTGGTACACTCTGTGCTCTGTGATGTGGTTGTGGTATCTGTAACAGTCTCACAAATCTCTGTGTCTGCTAGTAATTGTTCCTTACGCCTCATCATGTAAAGTGTGTAGTTAAACTTCTGATAAAAAATAAATAATTGTAGCTTTTTTTCCTAAAATATTTGTTTGACTTGTTATATCATCGTAAATTGCACATACAAGAAGAACATAAAAAGATAAAAAAGGCACACATTTTTATGTGTGTTAACATGCATAACATTACTGTATGTACTGCATTATAAATATTGTATCACTTACATCTTTTCATACAAAATTATTATATTTTATATATTTTGATAGTAAACATTTTTCAAAACTTAAAATAAATTAGATAAAAATCTATATTTTACTTACCTGCATTGGTTTAGGATTATCATTGATTCCAAGTGAGTGACAAAAAGAAGATTGTGAATTGTTGCCGTACACAAACGCCCCGAAGCTAACTCTCGGTGAAGACATTTCTATTGTAATTACCTGCAGTTCTGTCGCTATTGAATATGTACATCCAAAGTATGCCGTTTCTGAAAATACAGCATTATATAATTGGTAAAAAATAAACTAAATGAACCTAGCATACTGCGTTACGAGTATCAACTATTTTGTAAAACAAAAGATAGTCTAAATTTTTAAAGGCTCAACATTGGAAGTGTATTCTCAGTCAATATTATTTCTCAAAATTATTTTATTTGCTATGCTGCCTAAAGAAAATAGATAATCTATTGAATAAAATTTATATTTTCCAATGTTTTTTAAATTATAAGAATGATGTATGTTAAAAAAAAATATATTTACTACTTATTTTATCACTAACCTGATACGGAAATACATTCTCGTGCTAGGATGCGACCGTTGCTAAATTTAATATTTTTAAGCAAAGCTTTCTCAACAATCAAACTAATGTAAATACTGTATCCCAGAAGATCTGGAGTGATCTCAAACGTGTACTGATAGTCCCAGAGACTGACGGGCAGAACTGTAGCAACACATGAACTTGTGGAAGTCGAGATGACATTTTGAAGATAAAACGATCCGTTTCCATGAAATAAATAACTCATATTTCCAGGTAATTGTACGCTTTCTGATTTACCAATCGTTTGAATAAACACTGTTTCGGCTGTTTCATTGCTAAAGTAGATCTGAATAATATAAATGATAAAAAGAAATAATAGTCGACTTATATATATATATATATATATATATATATATATATATATATATATATATATATATATATATATATATATATAATTTGCATAGTGTTTTAATTTGAAGTAATAATTTCCAATTATCTTGTGCAAAACACGGATCAAAGAAACTATACTCACATCAACAGAAAGACTATCCACAGCAGCAACAACGATGAATGTGTTGGTGAGTGATGCAGACAGCAACACGTTAGTAAAGCTGATGTACTCAAACGACAAAAACTCTAAGGGGAGCAACTGGTCAAGTGTAGAGTCGTTGCTGTTATCACACTGTAGAAGCTGAAGTATAGGATTTAAAAAAAAAAAATCACATTTTTAACGATGTATTTAAAACTCTGAAAATTAATGTTAAATTGAAGTTAAATTTGAAAAAAAAAATAAACATATTTTCAATGTTCAATGTCGCCGTGAATTACATTTTTATTAGTAAATTTCAACATTTAAAAAAAACCCAGTATGTCCAAGGTGGGATAACTTTACCTAAAAGAAAAAAAAATCAAAATCAACTTACATGGGATACACTAACGAAAGCTGCATGAGAAATGTCTGAAATAATACGCACATCTGTTTTTTCTGATGCAATGGTCAGGCTTATGCTATCTGAATTTGCTGACATACTTCGTGATATACGGCTAGAGAAAATAAATAAATAAGCATATATATATATATATATATATATATATATATTGTCATTTATAATTATTATGCATAAATCTAAAAAGCATAAAATTACCCGTGTTATTCATACCTTACCTTAATGTATTTTCCTGATTATACAACTCCAGAAGGATGTTCGCCGTTTTGCTTGACGTAGTCGATATACTCATTGAAACTTCTATATATGCGTATATATATATATATATATATATATATATATATATATATATATATATTAACGCACAAATTAGTGCTATGGTTTACAGCTACAGCTAAGCAATCTATGTATATATATGAATTATCTATCGATTGTGAAATAAAAAATAAAAAAATTGCGTTACTATTTTTTTAGACATAATCAATGTTTTACCTTTGTAGGGAAAGAACAGTACATTAGGAAAGTAAAGTCTGGCCGTGTCTGATGTAAACATTGATGTAGGGAATATGAGAGTTGACATTGCTAGAGCTAACACGTCATCAAGGATGTACAACACGACGGTCACTGGCTGGGTTGATTCTACCATCACTGGGTAATGTTCATGTATATTTTTTTAGTAACCTCAAATCATTTATTGGTATTTGTTAAGTTAGAAATTATTAGTCACATCTTTTGAACTTGATTTTCGAAGATGATTAAAAATCATATACTATACCTATTTCCTCGAATACTGCTAACACACATACAAAAACAAACACACTGACACATCTATATATATGCATATATATGCATATATATATATATATATATATATATATATATATATATATATATATATATATATATATATATATATATATACATATGAACACACATTTTGCTGTAATATTTTCATATTTTCCAACCTTCTGTGGGATTAAGCAGAGAGCAATTAACGTTGAAGTTGACAGTTTTCGATGTATTGAGCAACATGTACTTGATGTATTCCACCTTTCCGTAGTGCACGGTAAACTTGAGGTTAATGGTGAGTGCTATCAGGTGTGACGTCACTTGTAGAAACATGCGTGTAGAGCTGGTGATTTTTATCTTAGGAAGGGCTGCCACATAGGCTCGACGTTGGGGGAGGATGGCGTCTGAATTTTAGAGAATTATTAACTACTAGAAGTTTATTTTGCAAATAAAGCGTTTAACATTTATATTTCACAACAATAGAAATAGGAAAGTTTAGTAATATAATAATTATTTTTATATAGCTTTAAATTAAAATCAAATTTTTTAAAATTATTTTTTTATTATTATTTTTTAAATTGTGGAAATCAATAAGCTTATTAACATATCTAGATGCTACACCGACTATATTACCCGTTTGACATACAAATCCACATCTGATATCAGCCATTTGATCTTTTGATAAGCTAATGAAATTCGAATTGTTCCATAGAACATAGTTGATTTGTTCCGTGCGGTTCATGAACAGGTAAATATCGCTGTTCTCTGTTTGTAATCTCCATGTTGTGTTCACACCATTTACACTAAACCAGGCTATATTATATAGGTGATATATTATATAGGTGATAGTATTGATATTATAAGTATATGTGCATATTTATAGACACACACACATATATATATATATATATATATATATATATATATATATATATATATATATATATATATATATATATATATATATATATATATATATATATATATATGTGTGTGTGTGTGTGTGTGCGTGTATGTGTAAACACTGCTTTTGTATTCACTTCATTTACACTACTTGTGCTAAATTATATATTTTGGTAATATTGATTTTATACACTTATATATATATATATATATATATATATATATATATATATATATAAATATATATATATATATATATATATTATATGTAGGCCTATATGTATATGCATGCATATGTTTATATTTACACACTGAAAGATGAAAGGCTAACCTGAAGCTACATCACGTAAGTAAACTTTGAGATGTTTCAATGCGTCAAGTGTCACAGGTTCAGCTAGGTGAAGATTTTTTTGTAGACAAGCGTCCTATAAATATATTTATTCCAAATTTTAAAACGCATATACGAGATTTGCTAAATAATTTTCATATTATTTTTGAAAAAAAAAGGCATGGCGTGGTGTTAATTACAATATCTGTTATGATTTGTTTTTTGTGGTTAGAGGTTTTAATCTAATCGTAATAAAGACTTTGTTTTTCACAATGAAATTTCAAATTTAATACTTATCATTTGAAACGTGATGAAAAAATGTTTTTTTTTAAAGTGATAAAATTAAAGCTCACAAAAAATATGTTTACCTCAGCTTCATACCAAGCTAGTGAAACCTTAAAAAACTTGAAGCACTGGTCGTGTGTCATGAGGGATCCAGGCAACAATTTGTCACAAGTTGTGTTCATCTCTACATAATAAATAGTTTTAAAGAACCAAATGATGTGTTAAAGCTATAACTGTAGGCCTATATTTGAGTTGCAGCACGATTAAGCACATTAAAACTACGGATACCTTCTTATTTTCGTCTTAGTTCTTTATAATAAATGTTTATAAGATTCCCTCCAACACAATTTAAACGTTACATTTCAACTTGTTATTCCTCAAAAAGGCCATTGACTCCGATCACAGCCTGCTAATCTACAAGGCAGCAGTTGGAGTTTGGAGTTGTCTCTCCTAGAAGAGTGGCTATTCCCAGCTAATGAGCATCATCTCCCCGGGGAGGGGGGGGGGAGGGGCGGGGCTTGAACTTGAGATTTTTCAGTCTAGCAACCATGAGCTTTACCAACTCGACCACGTTGATAACTTTTAATTAATATACAAATGCCAAATTGCAATATTATTGTTAAAATAAAACTCTAATGCGGGATCTTACAACCTACCGAGTTGACAAAGAAAAGGTTTCTTCACATCGCAGTTATCGTTGCCTAGGTAAAAGCTCTCGCTGGGGTTGATGTCCACACAAAACTCGCGAGTCGACGTGTTGTCTGGCTGGTTTTCGCTCCACAGATTGAGTGGAATGGTTTGGTTGTCTGACATCCACACGTGTACGTATGATCCACTGTTATATCTGTATCCATTCACCCAATCTTTACAGAATGTATATACATATATATATATATATATATATATATATATATATATATATATATATATATATATATATATATATATATATATATATATATATATAATATATATATATATATGTATGTATGTATGTATGTATGTATGTATGTATGTATGTATGTATGTATGTATGTATGTATGTATGTATGTATGTATGTATGTATGTATGTATGTATGTATGTATGTATGTATGTATGTATGTATGTATGTATGTATGTATGTATGTATGTATGTATGTATGTATGTATGTATGTATGTATGTATGTATGTATGTATGTATGTATGTATGTATGTATGTATGTATGTATGTATGTATGTATGTATGTATGTATGTATGTATGTATGTATGTATGTATGTATGTATGTATGTATGTATGTATGTATGTATGTATGTATGTATGTATGTATGTATGTATGTATGTATGTATGTATGTATGTATGTATGTATGTATGTATGTATGTATGTATGTATGTATGTATGTATGTATGTATGTATGTATGTATGTATGTATGTATGTATGTATGTATGTATGTATGTATGTATGTATGTATGTATGTATGTATGTATGTATGTATGTATGTATGTATGTATGTATGTATGTATGTATGTATGTATGTATGTATGTATGTATGTATGTATGTATGTATGTATGTATGTATGTATGTATGTATGTATGTATGTATGTATGTATGTATGTATGTATGTATGTATGTATGTATGTATGTATGTATGTATGTATGTATGTATGTATGTATGTATGTATGTATGTATGTATGTATGTATGTATGTATGTATGTATGTATGTATGTATGTATGTATGTATGTATGTATGTATGTATGTATGTATGTATGTATGTATGTATGTATGTATGTATGTATGTATGTATGTATGTATGTATGTATGTATGTATGTATGTATGTATGTATGTATGTATGTATGTATGTATGTATGTATGTATGTATGTATGTATGTATGTATGTATGTATGTATGTATGTATGTATGTATGTATGTATGTATGTATGTATGTATGTATGTATGTATGTATGTATGTATGTATGTATGTATGTATGTATGTATGTATGTATGTATGTATGTATGTATGTATGTATGTATGTATGTATGTATGTATGTATGTATGTATGTATGTATGTATGTATGTATGTATGTATGTATGTATGTATGTATGTATGTATGTATGTATGTATGTATGTATGTATGTATGTATGTATGTATGTATGTATGTATGTATGTATGTATGTATGTATGTATGTATGTATGTATGTATGTATGTATGTATGTATGTATGTATGTATGTATGTATGTATGTATGTATGTATGTATGTATGTATGTATGTATGTATGTATGTATGTATGTATGTATGTGTATGTATGTATGTGTGTGTGTGTGTGTGTGTGTGTGTGTGTGTGTGTGTGTGTGTGTGTGTGTGTGTGTGTGTGTGTGTGTGTGTGTGTGTGTGTGTGTGTGTGTGTGTGTGTGTGTGTGTGTGTGTGTGTGTGTGTGTGTGTATGTATGTATGTATGTATGTATGTATGTATGTATGTATGTATGTATGTATGTATGTATGTATGTATGTATGTATGTATGTATGTATGTATGTATGTATGTATGTATGTATGTATGTATGTATGTATGTATGTATGTATGTATGTATGTATGTATGTATGTATGTATGTATGTATGTATGTATGTATGTATGTATGTATGTATGTATGTATGTATGTATGTATGTATGTATGTATGTATGTATGTATGTATGTATGTATGTATGTATGTATGTATGTATGTATGTATGTATGTATGTATGTATGTATGTATGTATGTATGTATGTATGTATGTATGTATGTATGTATGTATGTATGTATGTATGTATGTATGTATGTATGTATGTATGTATGTATGTATGTATGTATGTATGTATGTATGTATGTATGTATGTATGTATGTATGTATGTATGTATGTATGTATGTATGTATGTATGTATGTATGTATGTATGTATGTATGTATGTATGTATGTATGTATGTATGTATGTATGTATGTATGTATGTATGTATGTATGTATGTATGTATGTATGTATGTATGTATGTATGTATGTATGTATGTATGTATGTATGTATGTATGTATGTATGTATGTATGTATGTATGTATGTATGTATGTATGTATGTATGTATGTATGTATGTATGTATGTATGTATGTATGTATGTATGTATGTATGTATGTATGTATGTATGTATGTATGTATGTATGTATGTATGTATGTATGTATGTATGTATGTATGTATGTATGTATGTATGTATGTATGTATGTATGTATGTATGTATGTATGTATGTATGTATGTATGTATGTATGTATGTATGTATGTATGTATGTATGTATGTATGTATGTATGTATGTATGTAGTATGTATGTATGTATGTATGTATGTATGTATGTATGTATGTATGTATGTATGTATGTATGTATGTATGTATGTATGTATGTATGTATGTATGTATGTATGTATGTATGTATGTATGTATGTATGTATGTATGTATGTATGTATGTATGTATGTATGTATGTATGTATGTATGTATGTATGTATGTATGTATGTATGTATGTATGTATGTATGTATGTATGTATGTATGTATGTATGTATGTATGTATGTATGTATGTATGTATGTATGTATGTATGTATATGTTGTCCTATATATTAAAACTCTGCCCGGTTGGGTTATAGATATAGATGAATGAGTAATGAAAAGGTAACAAGGAAAGGAGGGATCAATATGCTGACAGAAAGGGATTAAGGTAAACATTTAAACTGTATATTAACATTTAAAAACTTTAATATCTAAATAAATAACTATATATATATATATATATATATATATATATGTATATATAATATATATATATATATATATATATATATATATATATATATATATATATATATAAAACAAGAAATACGCTTGTTAATAGAAAGGACTAACAGATATAGATATTAGACAGCGCTTTGGTTATATTTAGCTGTTCTTTTGTTCTTGGTTCCATAAGTTGTTCTCCCCGTGAACGGCATACAGTCTAAAAAGCAACCAAAAGTAAAGTAAAAGTCAATAGTTTTGTTCTAGCAGGTTAAACAACAACAAAAAGTAAGTGATATTCAATAGAAGGGTTTACGTATAATGTTACTGCTAAATAATTGGAGAGACATTAAACGTTGAATCTGTGAAGAATAACATTTCTGCAATTGTAGTAGATTTTTGTTGACAATAATAATAATAATTAGAAAATCGTTCATCATTAAATATAAAAAGTACCCCTAAAAGTGTTAGTTTTTTTTTAAATATTTTCTTCACATCCTAATGGCTTTCTGTCAACTCAAGACCGTGAAGACCCTACTCACCTGGGCGGAGCTACAGTTCATCGGGCTGGACTGTAGACGATAACACTTTCCATTGGAATACAGACCGCCTAGGCATCTGATGTCACTCACTGGAAACACACACACAACAAATGACATGAAACAAGGTCAAAGCCAAGGTCAATGTGATGGTCACGGTCATGGTCATGGTCACGGTGAAGGTCACGCTCACGGTCATGCTCATGGCCAAGAGCAGGTCAAATGTATGATCAAAGGCAGAATCTAGTTCATGATTAGGCAAAGGTTTGTTGAATGCACATTTCGAGAAAGACTTAGTTTTACAGAAACATTTTTAGAAAGACTTACAGTTTACAGATACACATTTTGTGAAAAACTAACAGTTTACAGATACACATTTTGAGAAAGACTGACATTTTACAGATACACATTTTGAGAAAGACTTACAGTTTACAGATACAAATTTTGAGAAAGACTTACATTTTACAGATACACATTTTGAGAAAGACTTACATTTTACAGATACACATTTTGAGAAAGACTTACAGTTTACAGATACACATTTTGCGGAAGAATTACATTTTACAGATACACATTTTGAGAAAGACTTACAGTTTACAGATGCACATTTTGTGAAAGACTTACATTTTAACAAATACACATTTTGTGAAAAACTTACAGTTTTCACATACAACTCGGGAATTCATAATGTTCCCACTATTTAGTAAGCTTTCGTACACGTCGATAAGGCAATTCTGTATGCCGGCTTTAAACCATACAGCATTTGAAAACCACATGTTTAAACCGATGACCTGTTTCTGACTGTCCATCCACACGAAGATTCCGTCCTGCTTTATGTCTTGACCATTTACCCAAACTGAAATCACACACCGTTAGGCCAGTACAGCTGTTTCACAATTTATAAAGTAATAATACTTATATTTATTTAACTATGCTATAACATTTTTTTTGATGACACAAATGAGAAAAAAAAATAATGAAGGAACAATACATCTTTTATGAGTGTGTGTATGTATACGGTATGTGTGTTGACGTGTATGTTGTTGTACGGAGTGAACGAACGAGGGTAACAAGGGAAGCGACTGGTCGAGTGACAGCGGGTGTTTATGTGTATGTAGTTGTACGGAGTGAAAATTAGATACATGTGAATGTTAATACATAACCATATGTGAAATGAATGAAAAAATACTATGTCTATATCAGCTTTACTTAAGTTAATTAGTGAAGTAATAAACAACGTGTTGATTACGTTTAGTTTTTGTCTTTGTGGATCCGATGACATCCGATCTATCTAGTGTTGAAATCTGCGCCAAGGTCGCTCCTGGGGCCAACGCTTTGCAGGTCATCTAAAGTAGGCCATATGGCATATGTCATATATATATATATATATATATATATATATATAAATAAATATATATATATATATATATATATATATATATATAATATACTATACATTAGAATAATATGAAACTATCATTTATATGTACTTACACCTTCGTCATAATGTATAAGTAAACACGTATTTAAACCAATAGCTGTTTTTATTGTTGGAACTTACATTCTAATTTTTAAATTCTCAATTTTGACTGTAAATAACAACAGCTTTACAAGCTTGAGAATTATTACATGTGCTTTTTATTATGCGTCCATAAATTTAAGATTAGAAATTTGAGCAAAACAACTACATTACATACTGTAGCATAAAATAGCATTACATACTGTAGCATAAAATAACATTAAATACTGTAGCATAAAATAACATTACATACTGTAGCATAAAATAACATTAAATACTGTAGCATAAAATAACATTACATATTGTAGCATAAAATAACATTACATACGTGTGCATTGCTCCAGGTATAGTTAGAAGTGTTGAGCTGAAAACATTTCCCATTCTGGTAGAACGCGTTTTGTAAGGGGTAGCACACATCTGCAATATACACACGTCATCAAATACCTTTATGTACAACGATAGTAAAATTACTGATGTATCAACCGGGAGACGGACGTTTTCCCTTAAAAAATTGCCCGGCAGGTGTCTTTCGGGATTTTGTCATAGACCGCAACGATACATTTTAATTACAATTTTTTTTGTTAAAATGATATAAAAGGGGATGGTGTGGTCATCAGTATGACCAGCCGCCTTTGTTTTCCTATCGTCAGTCAGGTACCTATTAGAGCTGGGCCGACTCAGGGAGTTCTTATACCTCTGAACATGTGATCCGGGTTAACAATTGTTAGCTCTTCCTTTGATTTTAATCGCGCCGTCGCTTTGTTTTTGTCCAAATAACATATATTTATATAGATATAAAACTGTCGTCTAAATGTGGTGTTTTAACTTCTGTTTCAGCAGATCTAAACTATTCTCCTTCGTATAGTTCGATTGCAAATATCGAATGGTTTGAAAGTAAATATGAAAAGAACGTTTAGATGGCTTTGCGTGTTATCAAATCCTTATAGTTTTGATCAGGATACAATCAGTGTGTCTTTCCGACATCTCTTCGTGTGTGCACCGTTCCGGCGATCCCTGAAGAACGTCTACTACCCTTCCCCTACCCCCCGCGAACGAAATACAATTTTTATAGAAAAAAATTTGACCAGCTTTCTCCCACTCCCCTCCTGAAAATGTAGCCCGGCCCCCCCCCCCCCCACCGAACGTTTCAAAAGTCTAAAGGAAACACTGGGCAAAATAAAATAATAGAATAAGGTACACTAGCCCATAAACTTCGTAGTTAAACATGATATAAATCAATGTAAAGACGGTCATGATAAGGAAATATCGTTCAGGAACATCAAGGTACTATCCTATTGTAACATGAAGTTCATCTTAAGGCATGATATTTATGTACGGAAATTAATGTATGAAACGAAACAATTATCATTATGACTGCTACTAAGATAGGGAAAAATCAAAATATGGAATTCAATGTAAAGAAAATCAAGATGCGGAAAATGAAGGTAAAAAAATAGGTCTACCCTATTGAAACATGTAATTAATCATTGGGAATAATCTAAAAAAAACGTTAAGGATAATTAATGTAATAAATAATTAAATTTTGACTGTGACTTCTCCTACCTGACTGGCACATGAAGTACAGAGCCAGCGTACAGTCGGCGTCGTTGTACCCGTCACGTGTGTACATCTCCACACAGTTTTCATTGGTGTTGTTGCTTGGGTTGCCTGGCAACCAGAGCGTGTCGTTTTTGGCCAGCACTGTCCCAGAATTCCAGAGAAACTTGCCCTCTGTTACAGTGTCACTAGCGCCAACCCAATCTGGGGACCACATTTAGAGGATAAGGTAGAACAATATACATATAGTAATACAACACATGCTGAATAAAGTAGTATAAAGTAGTACAGTATCAAGTAGTACTATACCTAATAAAGTAGCACAACACAGTATGAATTAGTACAACAGATACAGTATCAATTAATACAATATGTACATTATCAATTCATACTACATCGTATAAAGTAGCACAACACGTATAGTATAAAGTAGCGCTACACGCACAGTATATAGGAGTACAACACATTCATTTTAAAGTAGTAGAGCAAATACAATATAAAGTAGTACAATACGAAAAGTATAAAGTAGAATGACAAACACATTATAAATCAGTATTCAATATAATAATTTTTAAAACATTTTTTTTTCAAACTACAAATATCCCAATGTAATTAATTTCCACTATTTGTGACTAACTGATTAACGTAAAATCTTATAATATCCATGTACAAGATGAATTTGGAATATTATTTGTAAAAATTATTTATAGCATTAAATGGCTGTGGGCAATGGTTGTAATTAAATAGGTAAGGTAAATAGGTGGTTTTTATTTGAGCAGATTTGAACACCATATTTTCTTACATCGCTTATTATATTTGAGATACATTGTTTTCGTGAGATTTTTCTGTTCTGGTGTAATTATCTCAGCCAGTGTGCCGTTGTTGATTGTGGTGCAGTATTGCTGTCAACAGAGAGATGCAAATGTTATATGTTGCAAGTTATAAAACTGAAAAAAAAAGATTATAAATTGCGCACATGAAATTATCAATACCTTAAACACTACCAAAATTTATTTTTCCAATTTCACTTTTAAAAAAATATTATTAAAACAATTTTAATGCTCGATACTTTAGTATTGGATTAAAAAGGAAATAAACTTGAACATCAATAGCGGCTAGCCCTAGGGGCCAACTCTACAACACTTTACAAACAAAACATGTCTACATGCTTCTAAAGCTAACGTGTAACTGTCCTATCTTTCTGGCCTTCAACACCTAGGCTGGGGTCTATAGTCCTATGCCATGGCTTAATGTCGAATACCATAGGGTATCTCATTACGTGTTTTTTCCAAATGTGCATCCTAGTAGTAGTAGTAGTAGTAGTAGTAGTCGTAGTAGTAGTAGTAGTAATGGTAGTAGTGGTAGTAGTAGTTGTTGTTGTTGTTGTGGTAGTTGTTATAGTAGTAGAAGAAGTAGTAGCATTAGTAATATTAGTAGTGGTGGTAATAGTAGTAATAGTAACAGTAGTGGTAGTGGTAGTAGTATTAATATTTATATTAGTAGTAGTAATAGTAGTGGTATTAGTAATAGAAGGAATAACAGTTATTCAAGTAATAATAGTAGGAGTAAATGAAGTAGTAGTAGAAGTAGTTGTGGTTGTAGTAATTTTAGTAGTAGTAATAATAGTATTAGTGGCAGTATTGGTGGTAGTAGATGTAGTAGTAGTGGTAGTAGTCATTATTGTTATTGTAGTTGTAGAAGTAGTTGTAGTGTTAGAAGCAGTAGTGGTGGTATAAGCAGTTGTTGTTGTTATAGTAGTTATAGCATTGGTTGTAATGGTAATAGAAATAGTAGCAGTAGTAATAGTAGTAGTTGTTGTAGTAGTAGTGGTAGCAGTAGTAGTAGTAGTTGAAGTAGTAGTAGTAGTGACTTGTCGGTACTATGTTAAAAAGCAATAATGAAGGTCTAAATTAGTATCATTTATTTGTATATCTTGATATTATACAAGATATTGTAACAAAATGTATGCTATATTATATTACAACATACTGTCATACCGCTGTTAAGTAGATACAGAACATACATTAAAATGACAACTTACCTGCGCGTAAGCCCAGGGCAATGATATGTTGTAGATTTTGTAACATGTTTGGTTGAGATGAGTTGCCCCTTCAACGCTTGAACATGGATCACATCTAGCACCATCTTGGAATACTTTTAAAAAAACCCATTAAAAGCACACTTGAAAATTAATTCAAATATCACATAAAATAACTGAAGCCGAGAAATTTCAATCAGTCTATTCCATACAGTTGGACGAAACATGTTTATTAGTTTAATATCAATGCAATTCTAAAACATTTATTCGAATTTCAAAATAACTAAAGTAACTTACAAGAAAAAAACAGGCATAAAATAAAAACTCGCATTCTGGTTGTAATGTTGAACTCAAAGAAAAACTGTTAATGTTCGCTACCCAAGAACAGGAGTAAACTTAGTTTAACACTGTACTTAAATACTGCAATTTATAGACCCAACTTCATGCACGATAAATTGTGGTTGCAAACATCGTACCACAGTCAACATTGTTTTGTAGATCTTTATCCTCGCTGTGTGTAAGACAAGAGTCGAGCTAGTAAGGTATATTTGACTTGTCTGTTCGTATTTATTGATGTATGTTTGCTAGGTAAAGTTCGATGCATTCTTGTGTAAAGAAGCCCAGTAAAATTCTTCTACACGCAGAGCCTACATCTAGTAGATATAATCATTGACAAACTAGAACTGTCGTTTCCGGTCAATACCCAGCCCCCCCCCCCCCCACACTTAAGGATATTTACAGCTGCTATGATAAAAACACGTGTGAGCAATGTTATTTGACTATTCTCTCCCCCTCCCCTCCCCCCCCCCTCTAGATCAATTAACTAGCGTCAAGAAGACCAAAAATGATACCGATGACAAATCATAAGAAGAGAAGTGACTGTATTTGCTTGTACATTAAAGATTCAAAGATTGCTGTCCCAGTTGTTTATTGAAGGTCACAATAGCGCTGGTTGCATATTTTAGCTTGCCCATTCAAAGTGATTTGACTTCTGAATATTTTAAAACAAGTATCGTTCAATGAAATGTCAAAGGCTACATCACGCTGGCATAACACTAGGCACACTATGTAGCCTCGAATTTTTCGATCACAACCACAAATGCTTTAATTATGGTGCAGTCGGCACCATGCCCATGCGGAATTAATCCATTTCCACTAGAGGTATTTATATGCCACTCGGTAACCAGAAAGACTTTCTACCAACTCGAACCTAAGATCGATAAATTATTGTAAGCAGGCGAGCGCTCCATCCAATGACGTTTAGTCTTTATTCTCGGTGTTCAAGAGTGAAGTTCAATATTATTTTTGTTAAAACCATAGGAGCCGGTACTTTTGATTTCATCAAAGATCATGTATGAACATACGACATTTAGAAGAAACTTTACGTATCCTTTTTAAAACTCGCTCTCAGTGTTTCTTCCAGACTTTTTTCTCCGGGGGGGGGGGGGGGCACTTGAAATCTTCGTGGGGGCGGTAAACTTTCTTCGGGGGGGGGCGGACACTGTTAAAAGTATATATTTTCTATATAAATTATATAAATTTCATTTCGTTCGGGGGGGCGGTAAAATTTTTTCGGGGGGGCTTCGCCCCCCCCCCCCCCCGAAGAGATGCCTGGAAGAAACTCTGCTCGCTCTACATGAGTTTCTCTTTTTATTATTTTAAGAAATAAATTAAACACCATACAATTAAGCCTTCAAAAAAGACAGCATGCTTTTTATTTCTAATTTTCAAAGCAAGGAACAATTAATTGAAAAGCGTTTGAACATAATTATAAAGCTTGTTTAAATATTAATTCTATTTTAAAAGTACTCTCTAATTATAATGTATATATATTTTTAAAGCATATAATTTAGTTGGAAATAGTTACATTTTCGAAAATATCCCCTTTTATAGAATTTAAATACAAACAAATTATACTTTTTACTTTTCAGTATACAAACTATGATAATAACCTTTTCCAAGAAACCATGTAATTATTTATACTTTTAAATTTAAAACTACATAAATATGCACAAGAAAAGCACATTAAATTCTACAAACAAGATAATTTTAAGTATCTGAGAAAAACTATAAAGAGAATGATACGCATAGTAAAATCTAAAACAGACCCTATGTTTACTCTAAGTTGGTTACCCCCCTCCAGTGGCGTAGCGAGGTCGGGTGTCACCCGGTGCGGCACTTAATGGTGTCACCCCCCCTCCCCCAGGGGCGTTGCGACCCTTCCCGGGGACAAACTTTCAAGTTTTCGATTTGCACCCCCCCTCAAACAGTCGATTTGCACCCCCCCCCCCCCTCCTCAAGTTTTCGATTTGCACCCCCCCCCCTCAAAGTTTCGATTTGCACCCCCCCCTCAAGGTTTTCTCTATATATTTTGCTATTTTTTGCCTTGGTGTCACCCCCCTAAATGGTGTCACCCGGTGTGGTCCGCACCCCCGCCCCCCCCCCCCCCCTCGCTACGCCCCTGCCCCCCTCCACCCACCTCACCAACATTACGGTGCATGCCGTAATTGTGTAGAGCGACAATAATGTCACACCTAGGTATACGCTGGGTAAGATAAACGACCTAAACTGACCAGACAGTGGTGAATCCTCGTACTGATCTTTTAAATACATTTGGGAAAACAGGTAATGAGGTACCGAAAGTACCATGCCGCCAGACCCCACAATGTAGGGGGGGGGGGATCAAGCCGGTTTGTGGCTCAAATTCCGACCACGAACAACAAAAAATATTTTCCTTTGCACCTTGATAGACTGGAGGATTTAAAAATAAAAGTCTACTAAAGCAGTAACTAACCCAACCTAGTACATAGACAAAAATTCTACATGAGCTTTAGTCAGTATCGTGCGCAGATGGGAGGGTGGGTGTTTGAGGGGGGGGGGGGGGGCAGTAGAAGAGGAGGCCGCTCCCTTGTGACCTTTACAAGAATAGTGCCGCTTTTTAATTAAATTTAATTGAAAAAAAAGTTTCGCAAACACATAACAAAAACGAAGCAAAAGCAACAGCAAACACATGACTAAAACTACAAATTAAAAACTGTCATTTTATGTACGCTAAATAAAACATTTTTATCAACTCATCGCAAGTTGATCGATAGCGTACTCCTTGCCTAGCTCAGCGAGGCGCTTTATTGTCATAAGGTCTGTCAACTTTAGAGCCTGTACATCTCCCTTGTCTGTCAGTTGGTTGATCTAAAACATGTTCTAACGTATCTTTTATAGACGCACATATTTGTTGATGAATTGTGCTACAGATGTATCTAACGAACGTGTGCTTTAATAGCTCAGGTAAAGCAAAGTAAAACAATATAAAAACACTGTGAAACAGACTCAAAAATATGAATAAGCAAACCTCAATAAATATAGTTGCATAATTAAGAATCAGAATCACAGCTTTTGAGACAGGAAAACACGGA
Organism: Physella acuta; assembly: GCF_028476545.2. NCBI lineage: Eukaryota > Metazoa > Mollusca > Gastropoda > Physidae > Physella > Physella acuta. Next base: position 329,714 of record NW_026732256.1, read on the forward strand.
GAACATTGTTTTGCAGTTACCAGTAACGAGTTGTGGGGGTCATACAGTGATCTAACCCATACATTTTTATTTTATGTTAAAAATGATCTTCAGAGAACACAGAAAGCCATAGTAAATTCAAACAATAAATGAACTGAGTTACTAATAATTTACCGTGTAGCCATGGGCACCCGTTTCACGGGATTTTTAGGCCTATACATTTTTAATGTTACACATGTTGCATAAAATAATGTATAAAATAGTTATAGGTCAAAACGCAATGTGCTTTAATACACGTTGCACGATATATAAGTGACAAAGCAATGAAATAACCAAACAACTAAACATCCGACACATTTAAAATAACTAATACCAAGTAGCAAAATTAAAACCAATTTATAAATATTATTTGTTAACACAACACTATATAAAATGTACAAAAACGAGTAAAATAAAGGAACTGATCACCAAATGTAGGCCTACATAGAACAGATTCGATTTAAAAAAAAAGAATTGCTCAGAAAATGAACAAAATCACGTGCGCATAATTTAATGGAAAACTGTACTTTATAAAGAACAATACTATTAATTTCACAATTTAAACATCTAATTAATTTACTTATTTCGTTTCAATTTAAGATAACTAGATTTTCTACCTATGTATACTATTTATTTCATCTAAATAAACGTACTTACTTTATATGTATTTTAAAAACAGGAAATAAAGTACTATTTCCTGATATCTAAAGTAACTCAAACACTAAAAACATTTTAAGAATGAATTATAAGATCTTATATACAATTTCCTCTACCAAACAACTTCCGTTTCACGGAAATAATTCAACAGTTAAAAGATACGTGCTCTTACAAGATATAACCTAAAATGTGACATTTTGTCCAAATAATTTAAACTGTGCTCTAGTTATTTGTTTTACTCATCCCTGAGTCGGAAAAACATAGTTTTGCAATCTTATCCGTATGTCTGTTTGTGTGTGTGTGTGTCTGTGTGCGTGTGTGTAAATACGATAACTTGAGTATCGTTACAGCTAGGTTGATTAAATTTCATATATAAGTATTTTATCAAAATCTTAGATCCGTATCAACTTTTTAGCTATTTCCAATAACCGAAAGTGGTACGTTTTCTACTTTGAATTTTTCAAAAGCCTATAACTTGAGTACTATTTCAGATAGATAAATGAAATTTCACATGTAAGTGAAAAATCTAATTCTCTGCCATCTTTCAAATGTTGAGTAATTTCCGTTGAACGGAAGTAGTAATTTTCACTATTTCCGATTTCTCAAAAAAAAAACGCATGTGAATTTATAAAGTACAAATAATATTCCGCACTATTATACACATCTTTATTCTTTTTTCTATGAGATGCTATTCTTTTATAAAAAGTTTAAGAATTTAAAATGGATTTAAAATCATAACTATATCCCGAGTTCCCATTCCTTGTTGTTATATATAAGAATATTCAAAAAAGTTTAGGGGAGATCACTCCCGGTTTATTATATTCCTTATTGACAGTTAGAACCCTCCTAGATGAGTAATTGTCTTTATCTGCGCGAGGGTATAAACTAAAGACTTTCGGATTATCAACCCTGCGGTTACCCGCCCAACCACTCTGAGTGTTGAGTCTTAACGATACAAAAATGTGTTTAATAAAAAAATAATTAAATAACCTATAGTATCAGTGAAAAAAATAGTTAATTATCACACTTGAACCAAGACAGTGCATATTTTAACAACCCTATTAAGTCAAGCATAATGATGAAAGAAAAAATCACAGACAAAACAATGATTCCCAAACCCCCAACAGCCTGGGCTGAAGGTCTGGGATCTCCCATACAAACTTTTGTTCTTTTATAGGCTCCCGTGTCTTGTAGCTCAACGTGCAGCGCTTTACGAATTTCCTCTACAAGTTGCTTGACCTCGTCCTCCGTGGAACTTGTTGTAACGCTTTCTGGACTTGTTCCTGGCACGTTGCTAGGCGACGTAGTGACGTCAGATTTGAAGTTCGCTGCTTCTGTCGATTCTTGTAGTGTAAATTCTGTATTTAATGTGCCGTAACTTTCATCAGTGGTGACATCATACATTTGTGACGTCACTTCCGTAGTCTGTGATGACGTTGTGGTCTCGCAAGATTCTCGTTGTGCTTTTAATTTCCCTTGACGTTGAGACACGTACATAGTGTAGTTAAATGCCTTAAGATTGTAGACAGATAAATTGATTGCTTACACATAATTGAATTTAGAAAACTGGAGAATAACTTAGATTATACAATTCTTTAACATTGAAAATAAATATATTTTTTTTTTCTATTAAAATATTTTTAAAAATATTTTAAAATAAATAAATAAATATTGATTTTTGGAACTGACATTTTTTAGCTTGATGCTGTCAGTAATTCCAAGAGGATGGCAGAATGCAGAATTTGAGTTGTTGCCATACAAGTAGGCTCCAAACTTGACTTTTTGTGATATTTCTATCGCATTCATCCCTAATGTTGTAGATATCTTTATAACGCAGCCGTTGTATTGTGTTCCTGATACAAATATTTTTAAAAATGTCAACGACTTCCAAAATATTATTAAACCATACTTGTGCTAAGTTTTTCCTGCTGAGCTAGCGTGTTTATAAGCATAGATACCAGCTATGTTGTATACAGCTATTTTGGACAGTTATTTCGATTAATTTTACTTTGTGTGCAAAAATTAAATTATATCGGCCTACGGTATTTCTAGTTCTCTCCACGCAATCACGTGTGTAATTCTCACGCAAGACGTTTATGTTATCGAAACTTTGACTTATGAATAAAACGTTTCCCATTTATTTTAAATACCGCTGCATTTAATTCCTATTGATATAATGTTAAAACACATGTATAATATCTACGTATTTACTTTTACCTGCAACTTGATTACAGTTGATTTTGCCGGATTCAAAGTTAATAAAGCGGATGAAATTAAACGCCAAATGCTCGACGATTATTATAAGGTAGATTTCGTATCCTTGCATGATTGGGGTGATCTCAAACTTGTACTGGTAGTCCCAGAGATGGGAGGGGAGAATGCTTGCCACACAGGATCCCGAAGTCGACACTATAGAATTATGCAAGTTAAAAATTGGGTGATCTAGGGTGGGTGCCAAAATATAGGCAGATAGTGCATACAATAAAATAGGTGATTGCTTTATTTTCTGCAGTATTTATAACTTTATATTAAATGGTTCTATTAATCCAGGGTACTTCATTTGAATGAAATATTTTTTTATGCTATCATTCATTTTTTGTTGTATTGCTATTTTATCAAAGAATGTATTGATATGTTATCCGTATGAACTGAATGAAAAATCTAACAAAACTCAAATTTTAAACAAAATTTCCTGTGAGCAGCTCGCTAGAACATACATGCTTTAATAACAAATGACCCGTGATTATGATGCACAACAAGCCCTTACCTGTATTTTCCTCCATATAATTGTACAGAAAGAATATCCCGTTACCACGAAAGAAATAGAAGCTGTTAGCTGGTAATGTTACACTTTTTGACTCTCCGATCTCTTGAAAAGCTACTGTATGTGTTGTTCCATTTGATAAATACATCTAAAAGTAATTAGCAAAAGCTCATTTTTAGGATTTCGTAAATATTTCTTTTCTACTGAAATGATTATCTACTTTCATACACACACAAAAAAAAAACGGAATAATATTTCAGACTTTTTAATTTTACAGCGTTTACACATTCTTGTTCAGCTATTCTACTTATAAAAATCTCTGTTACTGATTTTTCTGTTATACAGAAGCATGGGTGAAATACTATATAACGCTATAATTTAAGCAATATATTGAAAATATTGATGCATTAACAGTTAATTAGCTTTAAACTAGCGTTAGTAGTTGACGTAAATTGCTAGATATGAAAAAAAAACTTGAATTAACTGAAGGGAACTCTTATTTAAAATGTCATAAATATTAAAATGTGTGTTAACTACAAAAAACCTAATGTAAATTGTTAGAATGACGTTATAAACTTACATCGACCGACATGTTACCCTCAGCAGCGACTAACATGAAGGTGGTTAAGAACTGTGACGACAAATCAACTGTAAAGCTGATGTAATAGGACGATATAAACTCTATTGGCAGCATCTGGTCAAGCGTTTGGTCGCTTACAGTTCCACAAGATTTTCTCTGTATTAATTCAACAATGTATATTGTACCAAAACCTTAATGTCATTATGCTGACATTGAAGTGTAGATTCAAAAAAATTTTCTTTATTTTTTAGGTCTATATACAAATTATGCGGTATAACAAATACGTTAGTATTGGGTTCATGTAAAATAACTTGTAAATATAGTTCTAGTTTTTACTATTACATATTTCATTATATTTAAGGAAACTTACTTGAGCATTAATCAAAGCTAACACTGGATTATCGGATACCAATTGTAAATCTCCACTCTCGGGATATACAGACATGTCTACAGTGTCAAACTGTTTAGACAGCCCCAAGGTCATTTGCCTGTGGAAACAAAAAAAAACTGTATAAATTGCTGCAAAAACTTTTACATTTCCATATATTAACATAACATATTATGATTACCTAGCTATGTCATCTTTGGTGTTTAAGTCCATAATTATGTGCGCACCATCGTTCAACATCGCCGTCGAGATTATTTTAAGTTCTGAACAAGAATATATCAAAGCGATTAATATAAGCACACATCAGAACATACACACACACACACACACATATATATATATATATATATATATATATATATATATATATATATATATATATATATATATATATATATATATATATATATATATATGAATATATATATATATATATATATATATATATATATAAATATATATATATATATATATATATATATATATAAGTGTGTGTGTGTGTGTGACGTTATATTATATATGTATTAATATACATTTATATATTATCTGAAATATATATGTGTGTATGTGTGTGAGACACTTCGAGAGTGGTAATAATTTCTGGATACTATCCTCTACGAAAAAGAAAATGTCCACTCATATTTAACTACCTACATATTGTGGTAAACCTACCTTTACTGGGACTAGCCGCTGCATAAGGAAAGTAAAGTCTGGCCGTGTCTGATGTAAACATTGATGTAGGGAATATGAGAGTTGACATTGCTAGAGCTAACACGTCATCAAGGATGTACAACACGACGGTCACTGGCTGGGTGGATTCTAACATCACTGGGGGAAAATGATAATAATTGTCTAAATTTACTAAGATCAACCTTTATTTTTTTTTAACTTTTTAAAAACATGTTTACAATTGCAATATAGTGCCTTTTAAATTACTTAGCAAGAATGTAAAAATAAAGTATGAATTTGAAATGCATCAAATTAAAAAAAAATAATTTCTGTAATTAGAATTACAAAACGACATTGTTGGCTATACAGTGGCTGGAACAAATTTTTTTTTGTACTGTAATTGTGTAGACGCACTAATTAGCAGTTAATTTTCAAACTTGTGTTATTAAACATTAGGTATCTTCAACATAATTTTGTTTCATTTTTTTTTTAAATTGTATAAATTTTTCATTAAGAGATTAAATTTTCAGATAAAATATTCAATCATTACAACACATGGAAGGAAGCCAAAAAATTTAGAACCTGAAGATGAGTATGATGTGGTATTTATATTTAAATTTAAAGCTCGCGATGAATTCATTAAGAAGAACTGGACATCATTAAAGGCAGTATTCATCACGGTAAACTTGAGGTTAATGGTGAGTGCGATCAGGTGTGACGTCACTTGTAGAAACATGCGTGTAGAGCTGGTGGTTTTTATCTTAGGAAGGGCTGCCACATAGGCTCGACGTTGGGGGAGGATGGCGTCTGTTTAAATACAAGTACATTCTTAAAAGAAAGAAATAATTCCAAGAATAGTTAAAGATACATAAAGTATTTAAAGATATATAAAGTTTAAGAACCCTGATACGTGTAATCACGGGTGAATAAATTAAGTATTTCGGTACAATTTATCGTTACTTTTAAAAATTAAACAATTGTAACAAATAATGTTACTACCAAAATTAAAAGTTAATTAAATGTATATGAATAAAACCTCGTTGACAGAGAAATCCATGTTTCAGTCCAACTATTTGACTGCCAGATAGACTAATGAAGTGCGAAGTATTCCACAAAACATAATTGATTGTCTGTGTTTTGTTTAATATTTGGTAGATGTTGCTCTGTTCTATTTTTGAACTCCAAGTTGTGTTCGGTCCGTTTAAACTTAGCCAGACTAATAAATACAAATGTATATAAAATGTATACAGTCATACAAACAAAAATCACACGCTAAAAATACACGTAAAAAACACACACATATATTTATATATATATATATATATATATATATATATATATATATATATATATATATAATTATATTTATATATATATATATATATATATATATATATATATATATATATATAACTCAAGTTTGTTTACATGTTTGTATATTTCTATTTTGTCTGTTTGGTTACAGGAGAGTATTTGCACTATGTTTAGAACTATAAAATACGTATTTATGTAGAGAATAATTTTCTTTTTAACCAAACTTTTAATCACAAATTCATTTACAACGTTAATTAATTTATTGATGTATATTCATTGGTAGAAAAACAACTTTAATTATAAAAGTTTGGAACAATTACTTTTTTTTTATACTGACGTCATATGATTCATTTACTGTTTTACAACAAACATGGCGGCTTCTCTGGCAGCTATAGATTTAACGGCACTTCTGTTAGCTAAGTTATTAGATTCCAACACTATTATCAGTTTCCAATAGGATTCGCTAAGCAGTTCTTCTAATTTGACTATACAATAAATTTATCTAGCCTAGATCTAGAGATTCTGATTACCGTATGAGAGATTCCCCAAATACAACTTGAGATGGTTCAGTGCCGCCAGTGTTGTTGGCTCTGCTAGATGGGATTCGTTTTGTAGACACAGGTTCTGTATATTGATGATACAAAACTGTAAATATGAATTCTTCACGGATATTGACAATTTATTGAAATGATTTTGTGCAATGTTTTTAGCGATTTAAAAAAAAACAGTTTTGATAACTTTCGTAGCTTTCGTCAACTTTAGTAGCACTTATTTTAAAATTCTTACTAGCGTTCAATATTACTAAGGTATTACCATTAATTTTCTTTTAAATTCATCTATCTAAACTACAACCTTCGCCTCCTCCCATGTAACGTTAAAATCGTAGAACATAAAACACTGGTCGTGTGTCAGAAATGATCCAGGTAGCAACTTGTTACAGGTATTGTTAAATTCTATGAAAAAGACAACATTATTATGATTTAATTATGTATATTTTTTATGTACGATGTTGAGTTGTAGTTGTTTTAAGCAATGTTATTTTAGAACAAAAAATGTCCATTTTATTTGCAGTGTCCGCTTAAATTTAAACATACATTTTTATTAATCAAATAGTAATGACAACGTTGAGGGCTTAAGATATAATTAAATAAACACGATTGAAAACTTTAACTTTAGTACAAACTACAGTTGTGTATAACTTATTCGTAATAATCCAAAAAAATACTTTTATACACGGATTTATGAAATACAAGACTACAAACTTTAATAGTAAATGGCGCAGCGAAGATTATTGCGTATTTTGTTTAGTCCCTTATGGTGAATACACGTTTAGATTACTGTGTATAAATCACGATAATTCTGTCATAGTAAATACACCTTACCAACGTGACACAAGAAGGGCTTGAGCACGTTACAGTTGTCGTTACCCAGCATGTAACTGTTGCTAGGGTCAGTGTCCACACAATATTCCAGGGCAGAAATGTCGTCTGGTTCACCTGTAGCCCAGACGTTCAATGGTAAAGTTTGGTTGTCTGACCTCCAGACGTGCATGTACGTCTGGTTTACATACATCGTGTTGATCCAATCTGTCGTTGTAACATAAGTAGGAAAACATTATATATGTATACATAATTATGCATAAACAAACGTATATATATATATATATATATATATATATATATATATATATATATATATATATATATATATATATATATATATATATATATATCGATGGTCTCGGTCGCAAACCGTCTAACTCAAAAAAATTCAATTTTCTTTTTTTTACATAAATCAAAAGCCAGTATGATTCACCATAATGCCTGAAAATATTATGGAAATCTGTTGAATGATTATCGAGATATAATCATTGTAACAAACCGCCTATTATTTCTAGCGCAAAAAATCTCGGCGCAAAACGAATACCGCTATATTTGTCAGTACACTTTTGATCGGAAACGCAGTCGCACGCTGCAATCACATGATTTTACACCACAGCAGTCAAATTACTTATTGGTAAGACTATTTTATTGATTATTTTCATCTATTCTATTATATTTTATCATATAAAAAATAATAAACATAGAGTATGTATTTAAATTAGCCTATTTCCAGTAGATTTTCGAGAACCAAACGTATTGGTTTAAATTTTTATTAGGCTAACACAATGCTTTGAAACTAGATCTTCATACTAGAATCTAAATCTATTGATCAATTAAAACAATATTATTAGAATTACATTTCCACAAGCTTGTGCAATAAATTTAATTATTGTTAATTCACTAATAGCTTTATATTGAGGGTTTAGCTACGTGTTAAGAAATGTTTATATAGTAGGTCACAAAATGTTTGGCGTACATGTTAAACGACATGCTTAGTTTTCTTTAGTAAATGCCTGTATAATTAATTTTAATATTAATGGTCAACTATTGAGATGGCTATTCAGTTCAAAAAATAATAAGCATGCTTCAATGTATAAGTATAACGCATTAAAATATGAGCTTAGCAATTAGCTAATGATGAGTATTACATGTTTAGATTTCAGATCAAAATTGAAATTATTTAATCACATGATATGAAATCGTATTGGATGCTACCATATAGAAGAATGAGAAGGCTATTTAAACTTAGCTAGCAATCTCAAGCTGTCAAGTAACAAATGATGTCATTTTATTAGTCAAAAAAAGATTCCAGTCTAACTGACCAAAAAAAATTCAATTTTATTTTTTCAAGATACTAGCCTCTCTCTCAACATACCAGCCTCTCTCAACAGACCAGCCTCTCTCAAAATACCAGCCTCTCTAAACATACCAGCCTCTCTCAACATACCAATCTTACCATACAACAGAACGGGCTCTCTCAATATACCAGCCTCTTTCGACATACCAGCCTCTCTCAACATACCAGCCTCTCTCCAAAGACCAGCTTTTCTCAAAATACCAGCCTCTCTCAACAGACCAGCCTCTCTAAACACACTAGTCTCTCTCAACATACCAGTCTCTCTCGACATACCATCCTCTCTCAACAGATCAGCCTCTCTCAAAAGACCAGACTCTCTCAAAATACCAGCCTATCTCGACATACCAGCCTCTCTCAACAGATCAGCCTCTCTCAACAAACCAGCTTCTCTCAACAGATCAGCCTCTCTCAACAGACCAGTATTACCATTTAAGACACCAGCCTCTCCCAACAGACCAGCCTCTCTCAACAAACAGCCTCTCTTAACAGATCAGCCTCTCTCAACAGACCACCCTCTCTCGACATACCAGCCTCTCCCAACAGATCAGCCTCTCTCAACAGACCAGTATTACCATTTAAGACACCAGCCTCTCCCAACAGACCAGCCTCTCTAAACAAACAGCCTCTCTCAACTGATCAGCCACTCTCAAAAGACTAGTCTCTCTCAACATACCAGTCTCTCTCGACATACCAGCCTCTCTCAACAGATCAGCCTCTCTCAATAGACCAGTCTTACCATTTAAGACACCAGCCTCTCCCAACAGACCAGCTTTTCTCAACATACCAGCCTCTCTCAACAGACCAGCCTCTCTAAACACACTAGTCTCTCTCAACAAACCAGTCTCTCTCGACATACCATCCTCTCTCAACAGATCAGCCTCTCTCAAAAGACCAGCCTCTCTCAAAATACCAGCCTATGTCGACATACCAGCCTCTCTCAACAGATCAGCCTCTCTCAACAAACCAGCTTCTCTCAACAGATCAGCCTCTCTCAACAAACCAGCTTCTCTCAACAGATCAGCCTCTCTCAACAGACCAGTATTACCATTTAAGACACCAGCCTCTCCCAACAGACCAGCCTCTCTCAACAAACAGCCTCTCTTAACAGATCAGCCTCTCTCAACAGACTAGTCTCTCTCAACATACCAGTCTCTCTCGACATACCAGCCTCTCTCAACAGATCAGCCTCTCTCAACAGACCAGTCTTACCATTTAAGACACCAGCCTCTCCCAACAGACCAGCGTCTCTCAACAAACAGCCTCTCTCAACAGATCAGCCTCTCTCAACAGACCAGTCTTACCATACAAGACATCAGCATCTCTTAACACACAAGCCTTTCACAACATACCAGTCGTAACATACAAAAGACCAAACTCTCTTACAATACAGGGCACAAGAATATCTCAACAAACTAGTCTAACCCTCTTAGACACCAGCAACTCAACAGACCAGCCTCTCTCAACTGACCATTCTTACCATACAAGAGACCAGTCTCTCTCAGCAGACCAGTCGTAATATACAAAAGACCAAAGTCTCTTAACTGACCAATCTTACCCTCCAAGACACCAGCCTCTCTCAACAGACCAGCCTCTCTCAACAGACCATTCATACCATACAAGAAACTAGCCCCTCTCAAAATATTAGTCTTAACATACAATAGACAATCCTCTCTCAGCACACCAGTCTTACCATACAAGACACCAGCCTTTCTCTACAGACCAGTCTTACCATACAAGAGACCAGTCTCACATTACAGACAAGAGACCAGCCTCTCTCAAAAGACCAGTCAGACATATCAAGAATTCAATGCGACAAATATTCGTGCACTACAGTACAACCCAGATGCTACTATATACTTCAAAGTGAATTAGCAGATAGCTGGCAATTACTAAGCTAGGGTCGTAAGATTATGATATCATCTGTAGCCCCTGACAAGTTGTACAAGAGCAGAAAAATAAGCTGTAATATATGAGCACCTAAAAGCAAGTCACAAATACACATTTTTATGATGAATCGCCTGATTTTAAAAATATGTTGCCATTTTAATGTTTCTTCATGTGACGTTTATTTAAAGAATAAATTTAAAAAATAAACACATTTTTGTTACATTTTGTAAAATAAGTGACAATAAGGTTTATATTTTTATTATTATCATTCTACAAACCCAGCACCCACCAGATTTAGTAAAATAAACAGTGAGAATAGAAATATGTAATAAATAAAGTATAACCTTCAACAGTTCATAAGTCTAGTGCTAAATACAGCCATAATGAATAAACAGTCGAAAGCGATAAAGCCATACTAAAACATCTCTACTAAAATTAAACTGACCCCATAAAGTAGAATAAACTCAAATAATTAAAATATGAGCTCAAAACTATAATCTAAATATTATGAAGTGTTAATTGTAACTTAAAAACATAAACATAACTAAATCACGTTCATTGTACAAAACGAACGAACGCGGCTGAGACCAAAATCCTCGGTTCAAAACGGCCAAGTCTGCGTGCGCACAGATAGACGGTTTGCACCGAGAGTTTTAGACCGAGCAAACCGTCTATCTTTTTAAATCTACTATAATTTTGTAAATATTAACAATAATCATTTTAAAACGCTACAGTATAGTCGCGCGATAGTTTCTTCGCACATATCATTAAAAACAATTTGTTTTAGAGTGATCAACAATGAAATAATCAGTTTTTAGTCTCTCCTGTAAAATTTACTTTTTCGGAGTTAGACGGTTTGCGACCGAGACCATCGATATATATATATATACATATATATATATATATATATATATATATATATATATATATATATATATATATATATATATATATATATATATATATATATATATATATATATATATATATATATTAGTTTTAATAAAGTAGTTATAAAGTAGGTATAACACACACACACACTCTCTCTCTCTGTATATATATATATATATACATATATGTATGTAAACAAGACGTGCATGAACGTCTTGTTTACATACAAGGTGTTGATCCAATCTACACAATATAAACATATAGGCAAAGCTGTTTATATTTATAAACTGATTAATAATGTTGTATATATATATATATATATATATATATATATATATATATATATATATATATATATATATATATATATATATATATATATATATATATATATATATATATATAACTACTTGTAAACGCATAATCTCACATGGTGAAGAGGAATCATTTAAAGTCATGTTTGCTGTTCTCAGCTCTTGTAGACTTCTTGGCTCGATCAAAGTTTCTCCTTTGGACTTGCAAATTCTCTGTTGTCATTTTAAAAGTATAGTAATTTAAACTTTGCCTTAAGTACTTTGTTTTCAAATTATTGTTTTTTTTTAAAACAATTTACAATAAACCATTTTAGAAATGTACCTGAGCCTCGATACAATTTATCCCGGCAAAAAAGTTGTAACGTCGATAACATTTACCGTTGTGAAATTTCCCACCATAACATGGGATATCTGACGCTGTAAAATAAAGAGATAACTCACATTTTCTATACATGAGTTTTATGCAAAAGTACGGGAACATATTACGCTCATGTTAAAAATTTTCAATTTAAAAAAAAATTGATTATTTTGATTACATTTATATTTTAAATATAACAACATAAAAATATAATAATTCATTTCTTCTAAAAACGAACACAGCATTAACACATACAATTCTATACCTCTATATTGTACTCACAATGTTCACATACGACATCGTTAACTGTATTCAGCACAGGATGTATGATCATGACCGACTGGACTTGCAGACAGTCCACAACATGCAAAGTTTTACCGGGGTACCACATGTTTAAACTGATCTCTTGTCTGCTGTTGTCCATCCATACAAAGTTGCCATCTTGTTTCATGTCTTGACCGTTGACCCACACTAAAATAAAGGCGATTTTGAAAAAAAACTACAATTATAAACACTTGTTTGTCGTGAAGGGTACTAACATTTTCTACCAAAGCTAACAGAACCTTAGCATAATTTAATTTATATAATATTAATAGAAATTATAAACTTTTAACAGTGTCCGCCCCCCGAAGAAAGTCTACCGCCCCCCCCCCCCCCCTAAAATTTCAAGTGCCCCTCCGGAGAAAAATGTCTGGAAGAAACACTGAACCTTAGTCTAACATAACCCCAAGCCGATGTATAATTAAAGCGACATATGTACTAACTTGTATTGTTTGCCGTGTTGGGTGCTGTTGTATAAAGCGCTGACGTGTCGGATTCGTCAAACCCTGGAACCTGTGCTAATGTTGAACCAGGGGATGAAGCCATGCATGACATCTGCCGATAAACAATTGTTAGGATGAGCTCTATTGAAAGTAATCTGCCGTAGACGTTGTATTTTTTAATTATACACACCATTAAAATCATATTACACACATATGGTTTTAAGAATGATTTACTTTGTCTATACCTTAGCTTGATACCAGTTAGCCTTTGTGTTGTTTCGTACCAAACATTTCCCATCCTGGTAGACAGCGTCTTGTAATGGGTAACACACAGCTGTAAGCAAATCACACTTTTAATAAAACATATTCATTCTCTTTTTTCCCCAACCCTACTAACACAAACGGACAACGTACATTGTTTATCGGCTGTATTGTGCGTGGCGTTTTTCGATGATATTACATGGCTAAAATAGTGCCTGACGTTTGTGGGTTATTCATACCATTTGGCAAATATTTTCTACATCGGTAACATGATCAATAAACCAAAAGTAAATACACATTGAAATAACACAGATTAGCTTAAAGCTCGCAACTTCTCTAGCTTCATTAAAAAACTGCTTAGTTTCCTCTTCTAAGATTGGGGCACAACCAGCATGAACATTTTTGAATTAAAAAAAAACAGATTACAACGGAAGAACAAAGCGTTTGAGTGATCTGTGCAACATAATCGAAACCTGACAAAACACCCACCTATATTTTTTACGTCTTTTTAGTTTCGACACAAAAAGGACTGCAGTTCACAGCAGTCGCATAATTTCGTTTTTCTACTTACCTGATTGGCACATGAAGAAATAAGCATTCAAACATTCTTCATCATTTAGAGCCGTGCTGTTATGCATAAATACACAGTCCTGATTCAAATAATTATTTGGTTGGCCTTGTCCCCACGGTAAGTCCACGGCAACTTCTCCATTGCTCCAGACATACTTTCCCTCTACTTTCATATCGTTGAGTCCGATCCAGACTATACACAGAAAATAAATATTGGAAATAGAATACACATTTAACTACAGGTTAGTGATACATACTCATGTGTATATATATATATATATATATATATATATATATATATATATATATATATATATATATATATATATATATATATATATATATATAGAGAGAGAGAGAGAGAGAGAGAGAGAGAGAGAGAGAGAGAGAGATAGAGAGGGAGAGAGAGAGAGAGAGAGAGAGAGAGAGAGAGTGAGAGAGAGAAAGAGAGAGAGAGAGACTAGGCATACTACCTAGATTCGCTTAGGTTTCAAAAGCAAAATTAAGAATTTGAATGATTTAATTTAAAACAGTAATTTTATTACACAGAAGAGTAGCTGGACTAATCGCAAACTTGTAACTTATTACTGGTAGTCAGTAAACAAAAGAAACATATGTGGCCAAACAAAATAGCAATAGTAGATTTCAAGCACTGATGGTTATTGTTTACTTGTGTACACGTGTGTCAGTCAGTGTGTTAGTTTTTAAATGCCTGTGTATGACTCTATTAATATGTAAGTGTGTGTGTGATTTATTGTGTGTGGGGGGTGTGTTGGAGTAAGATTTTGAATGTATGTTCGATAGTGTGTATTAAAGTGTATAAATGCATATATATATATATATATATATATATATATATATATATATATATATATATATATATATATATATATATATATGATAATCTCTGTTTAGATATCTTACGTATTTTTGAGTACTGTAAAAACAGTGATCGACTTAATAATCTTTCTTCTGGTGAAATCAAGTGTGCTAGGTGTCCGTTGTTAATGGATTTACAATACGTCTGTGGATTATTAGAAATAAAATTTAATTAACGTTTTTGTTGTTAAGTTGCAGTAAAGTATGAAATACATCCTAAGGGAAACAGCAACTATAAGTTCAGGCTTTAGAAAAAAACTAATGTATGATTTATTCAAATATGTTTTAGTTGACTTTTCAGGTGTGAGGGATAAAAACAGTTCTTGCTTATAAATTGAATACACGTTGTTATTACATGACAATGTACTCAATTAAGATATTACAAAATGTTACGTAAAATTTTAATTTCGTTATAAGTTGGATTTTGAATTTTTCAAGATGAGCACGTTCCATAAGTAGGCCTACAGGAAATGTTTCCATATAATTGTATTGCTTATGAGAAACAAGTTAATAAAAAGTCTAGTGACAATTTAAGCGCAATTTCCTTATGTTATCCATAACAATTTTTAATTTTTTGTGACCGAACGAAAGGATATTTTTTTGCGCTAAAAACCTACACGATGCTCAGTTTAAATTAATAATATCATCCTAGGCCTACACGATGCTCAGTTTAAAAATTTTAAATTATTTTTTTGTGACCGAACGAAAGGATATTTTTGAAAACTTTCTTTGGCAATATTGTTCTAACTTATGGCAGGAATCGATTGGTAAATGTTTCAAGTCGCTAAGTGGTCTGGTTGTCGAGATATGGGCCAAAAACTGCATTTTTTTTAGGTTTTTTTGCTTTTCCGGGAAATCTAGGAAGGAATTCCGGGAATTTTTTTGGCCCACAATCATCCTCGGAACTTGGTTAACATATTTGCTTTGAAACTAGTCCTCGATATTGCTTCGTTGAGGAGGAGATACGACTTAAAGCTGCGCACATCCATCCATCCATCACCAGAAATGACGAGTTAATAATCGCAATTGTCCAGTATGGAAATTGCGCTAAAAAATATCGTTGCTAAATAAATAACACGTTTTACTCTTCTTCTTCGTTTTTAATTTTTAGTGTTGGAAGGGATTGAGCCTTATGTGCCAGATGGTTCGAACTCGAGCCTTTTTTGATATTTTAACAATCATTGCCTTTTTCCGACTCGACCACGTCTCTAACGTATAAGTGTCAAATGCGACATTGAGGCCATTGACTCAGCCTGCTTTTCTTTTTGGATTTGCTTCCATAGCCTTTGTCCAACCAAGGACAAACTACAAGGCAGCAGTTGTTTGAATTTGGATTTGTTTCTCATAGAAGAGTGTCTGTCCCCCGCTAAAGAGCCTCATCTGCCCAAGGGTTCGAACTCGAAACTTTTCGGTTTGGCAACCATAAGCTTTACCGACTTGACCAGACCGACCCCTATTTGTAGTTTCATTTAGAGAGAATGTAAGCAACAACATCAATAGACAGTTATAACGTGCAATAATGTGTTGTTTTTTTGTGACGATTAATATCGGTGGAATGAAATGGAAATCTGTAAATCCTGGCTACATATTTCTGAGGTTTTGTAAATCCTGGCTACATATTTCTGAGGTTTTGTAAATCCTGGCTACATATTACTGAGGTTTTGTAAACAAATTAAGAAATTGAATTTTAAATGGTGTTTAGCATTTTTGAAAGACTTGTAGAGACCTGCAGACTTTGATAGAAGTTTTTTTTTAAAGTTTACTGAATTTCGACATCGAACTGTTGTAAACATCGAGGTCGGAAGTACAGG
Source organism: Physella acuta (assembly GCF_028476545.2). Classification (NCBI taxonomy): domain Eukaryota; kingdom Metazoa; phylum Mollusca; class Gastropoda; family Physidae; genus Physella; species Physella acuta. The sequence continues at coordinate 346,578 of NW_026732256.1, forward strand.
GTAAGCTGCAAAATTTAGACTGAAACGTGACGTCATTTTAAATGAGTGCCTTATATTTGGTGATAAAGTTCGGCAATATGGAAGGTGTAGAACAATTTGTTACGGAAAACAGAAGTGAACTCCCCTAAATATTCTCGTACTTTCTTATTAAGTAGTCCGATAAAATTTAAATGCAATTAGGAAATTGAATTTGTTTTTACAAGGTTTTTTTTTTAAACTTGCTTTCTTTTTCTTCTTTTCCCTGTGTGTCTTTCACCTGTCTAGATCTAAAAGGGGTGAGCAAATTTTCAATCACTTCTAATACTATTATATGCGCGTAATTTAGTTCATTTGGTGCGCAATAGCTTTTAGTCAAGCTACGATTTTGTACTGCAAATTTTAAAGCACTGAAAAAATGAATTCAAAAGTTTTAATAACAAGTATTATTGTAATCATGCACTAAAAAAGATTTTCTTAAAATATAGTACAATCCACTTCAATTTCAAATATTATATCTATTAATATCCTCCAACAACTCGTTAAAATATGGTCTGTCTTTAACAAAACTCACCATTGCACTTGGCCAGTCCAATGCAATCGGGTAAACTTTGAAACACGATTGGTTGAGATGGACCGAACCCGCTATGTCAGAACAAGTGGCGGCGACTGTGTATCCTGTTAGAATATCAGCCTTTAATCAAAGGGGCTACTCTTGTTAGTATTTTATCCCCACCAAGACCAAACCTAATTAAAACATTACAGGTTACTAGCTGCATCCCGTGCTCCGCCACGGTAAATCTTTTTAAATGTACAACTTTGGAACAGAACAAAAACAAAAACACAGCACAAAAACAAACACAACACAACCACAACCACAACACAACCACATCGCAACCACAACACAACCACAACGCAACCACAACACAAACAAAACACAACCACAACACAACCACAACACAACAACAACACAACCACAACACAACCACAACACAACCACAACACAACCACAACACAACCACAAAACAACCACAACACAACCACATCGCAACCACATCGCAACCACAACACAAACAAAACACAACCACAACACAACCACAACACAACCACAACGCAACCACAACACAAACAAAACACAACCACAACACAACCACAACACAACACAACCACAACACAACCACAACACAACCACAACACAACCACAGCCACAATATTAGAATCACCACCAAACAACACGCTTATTTAGGCGTCCGCGCCCAAAGAGAGCCTTTATTTAGGTCACATAAATAGATTCTACTCCATAACTTACAATAAAACAATGCGATGCAAATAAATGTACGGCAAGTGGTGTTTACTTTTATGGTTCTAAGAAAACACATTGGTAATGTAATTAGAATCACCACCGAAAAACACGCTTTTCACAGGCGTCCGCGCCCAGAGAGAGAGAGCCTTTTCAGCATTCTCTATACTATAATTCTAAAATTTCACCATCTGTTAACACCGAAAAACAAAAACAAAAAATAGTGATATTGATAAATCATAGACTAATTAGAAAATAATATAAATAATCTTAACATTTTTCTATTTTACTTATGAACCTTAACATATAATAATCAATGTGGAAGTGATAAAAAAAATTAACTTAAATTATTGAGAGTGAGTTGAATATTAAAAAAAAACATTTTCCCATACGTCCGCGCTCAGAGAGAGCCGTTCCATTCTTCTCAAAAAGTCTAATTTCACCATCTGTTTTCATAACACCGAAAAACAAAAGCAAAAAGATAGTGATTTTTGAGAAATCATAGACTAATTAGAAAATAATAATAAATAATATAAATAATCTTAACATTTTTCTATTTTAATTATGAACCTTAACATATAATAATCAATGCGGTAGTAATAAAAAAAAATTAACTTAGATATTGATGAGTTAAATATATTTTCAAATTACCTCCCTTGCAAAAAAAATACCAAAAAAAAGTTGAATTAATTAGTTTTTTCGACCTAATTTCATGATAATATATCCATTTTTTTCTGGGAATATTAACGAAAACTATATTTGACATTGATCCTTTTAATATGTTTTAGCAATGTGCGTGTATTTAATATTCTCTTTACGTTATGCAAAATTGTACAAACAGTGGAAATTATAAAATAGCTCTTTGCCGCTATATAAACAAACCCTACTCTAATACTTATAATAAGACACTGCGGTGCACTGAAAAGCACAGCATGGTGCGAATGATTACTTTTATGGTTCCAAAAGCTATAGCGATGACGGAAGGAAGGACTGACACACTACTTGCCCGATTATATTATAGATTCAGAATTGAAACTGATTACATATAATATATGTGATCAGTTTCAATTCTTAATATTTTTTTTGTAATGCTATAAAATATAAAATAAAAACCCCGCGTGTTTCAATACTTAACTAAAAAATGTAGATGTTAGTAAACTAAAAAATAGTGTTCGACATTTTTGTTTTTATGCTTCCCTATATTAACATACCCAGATCGACCATTAGCATCCAGAAAATCACCACAGTCGCTTCCATCATTGCCTTTTTTCTAACTGCATAGAGCTAGCATGTAAAACGCAACGCTTATCAAAGAACTATAGATACTATACTGATAATAAATTATTCAGTACGTTTAAAAAACAAACAGACAATTATGAACGCACTTGTAAATGAGGTTGCGATTGATTTTTTTCTTTTACTTTGTCCTCGTAAGCCTACAGATAATAAAAACTTGACGGAATGGCAAATAGAAAATATTGTAAACATTTTTAGCAATGGCTGTCTTTTGTACCGCAATCGATAATACACACACGTACACACATGCTTATAAATACGTCATGTCATGTCATGTTTGCCTGTCGTCCCTCCTGGGACATAGGCCGCTGACAAGATCTTTCCAGACGTCTCTGTCCAGGGCTAGTCTCTCCAACTGTCCCCAGGTGTATCCAATCTTCTTGGTGTGTTTATAAATATACTAGCTCTATATTTGTGCGCCGCCACTGTGAATCTTATTAAATGTACCAACTATGGACAGAACAAAAATAAACACAAAAGAAAACGCAAACACAAACACAAAAATAAAAGAAAACGCAAACTCAATTCAAACACAAACGTAAATGCAAAAAACATAAACCGGGAGTGATCTCCCCTAAACTTTCTCGAATATTCTTATATAAAACAACAGGGGATGGGAACTCGGGATATAGTTATGATTTTTAATCCATTTTAAATACATAAACTTTTGAAAATAAAATAGAATCTCATAGAAAAAAGTATTGCACACCAAGCGAACGCCGAATACAGATGTTCATAATGGTGCGCAATATTATTAGTACTTTATAAATTTAGATGCGTTTTTGAGAAATCGGAAATAGCGTAAATTAGTACTTCCCGTCAACGGAAATTACTCAAAATTTGACAGAACGAAGAGAATTAGATGTTTTACTTACATGTGAAATTTTATTTATCTATCTGAAATAGTACTCAAGTTATAGGCTTTTGAAAAATTCAAAGTAGAAAAAGTACCACTTCCGGTTATCAGAAATCACTCAAAAGTTGATACGGATCTACGATTTTGATAAAATACTTTTATATGAAATTTCATCAACCTAGCTGTAACGGTACTCAAGTTATCGTGTTTACACACACACAGACACACAGACATACGGACAAGATTGCAAAATTATGTTTTTCCGTATCAGTGAGATGTAAAACGTCGAGATTTGTAAAAATTTCGATATTTTTTTTGCACGATTACAAGACTTTCTTTATACTTCGTATATACGAGAAAGTAAAAAACAACCACACACGAAATCGCAGAAAAAAACTCTGTTGCAAACGCAACACACAAACACAAACTCAAACGCAAACCTAAACGCAAACGATAATGTATAACACAAACACAAATCAATTGCAAAAATAAACGAATAGTTCCCACAGTCTAGCCCGGGGCGCCAAATCTCACCCTGCTTGGGCGCCGGCAGAAACGCCTAATTCAACTTAGTAAACGACTATAAAACTTACCCATAGTCTATTTAAATAACTTAAACTACAGTATGCAATATATCATTCACGGAGAGGCCCGGACGCCAAAAAGCAGTCGAGTTAGTAAAAGACTTTAGTGACTATTTATTCTTAGTCTATGACATCGAAATTAGGCACCATAGCGCTCACGGGAAGGTCTGAGGAGCCAAATAGCACCCTGTCAGAGCGGCATACGATCGCCTTGCCCTGCATTAACCTCAGTGAAAACCCTCTTAGTAAAAGACAATGACATGTATGTTCACTAAACAGCATATACCCTGCTTTGCAGAGTTTAGTAAAAATGTTGCTTTTTTCCTAACCAGAACCAAACAAACAAGAAAAACATCAACACAAAAACAAACGCAATCATAATGTAAACGCAAACTCCAACACAGACGAAAAAAATGGAGAAACTATCACGACCGTAACGCAAACACAAAAGCAAATGGAAGCAAACGCAAACATCAAAACAAAAAAAAAACATAAACAAAAACGTATACAAAAACAAAAACGTATAGTCATGTTTAAATTCAATTTTTATTGTAGCTTTGACAAAAAAACTGTTAAAACATAAAGCAAGTTGAACTGAATTGCTTGCTTAAATTGACGTTAAATTTTTCACACTGATATAGAGAAAAGTAACACTTCCGATAACCGTAAATCGTTCCAAGAGCTTATAGAATACTCTACATACAACTTAATAAAATTAAATTTCGTCTACCTAACTAAAACTAGTTTTCGGGTTTTTAAAAAAAAATGGAAGTAGAGTTTATACCACCTGCGGTTACTGATAAATACTTAAAAATCGATTAAGAGCTAAAAATATTATGAAATTACTTGCATATAACATTTTATTAACGTAACTGAAACAGTACTCAAAACGAAGGTTTTCCGATCTGAAAGGATTTCAAAACGTTTTAAAATCTCTATTTAGCTTATCTGCACAATTACTATTCCACCTTTATGTTAAGTGTATAATAAAGTGTGAAAGTGTAAATCTGCGAAAACTGTCAATACTTCATCAATACGAAAAAGTAAAAAAACAAATCTACACTTTAAACCTTGAAAATCAATGTATTTACGTATAGTGGTGCTTAAAACACATCAATTAGTCTGATGTGCGTAAAAACGTGCGGCGTCAAAACGGCCAATGACAAAACGGCCCCGTCAAAACGATTCCGACAAAACGACCCCGTCAAAACGACCCCGTCAAATCGGCCCCGTCAAAAAAGCCAGCGACATATGGACCCCCATCATATAGGCTCCCGACAAATAGGCTCCCGTCATTTAGGCTACCGACAAACAGGCTCCCGTTATATAGGCTCCCGACAAAAGGGCTCCAGTCAATAAGGCTCCTGACAAATAGGCTCCCGTCATTTTGGCTCCCGACATATAGTCTCCCGTCATTTAGTTTTTTCCACAAAACGGCCCCCGTCATTACGACTCCCGACAAATAGGCTAGCGTCATTTTGGCTCCCGACAAAAAGGCTCCTGTCAATTTGGCTCCAGACAAAACAACCACTGACACAGTGGCGTAGCTACCGTAAAGCTAGCGTAAGCAAGGCATGGGGGCCCAAGGCACATAGGGGCCCTTTTCCCTCATAAAAAATTAAAACTTTTACAATGGAATTTTAATATTTGCTACATATAAATAATTTTAAAAAAGAAAAAGGTTAAAAGTTCGTAAAAGCCCCCCCCCCCCCCCCCACCGTTTCGGCAGTGGGATTCAGTGTTTGTGGGTCAAACAGAGCCCAATCGTTATAATAACACTACAGGCGATACCACTTTGTCGTGCAAGACATTGAGAGAATCAGCCTATAAATAAACTTTTTAGCAGTAGTAGGCAATCATAATAATATAGTATAAATACATAATCAGGACATATAAAATACAAAATGTTGCCTTCAGATTATTTATATATTAAAAAATATCCAGCGTAAGTAGAAGTTGATCTCTTCGTTTAACTCCTCTGTAGCCTAACGCAGAGGCGTAGCGAAGGCGGGGCGGGGGGTGCGGACCGCAACGGGTGATACCATTTATGGGGGTGACACCAAAGGCAAAAAATTGTAAAATTTATAGAATGAAATGCCATTTTTCCAGATCCATTAGTTAAAGTTAAATAGTCTTCTAAGTACAAATCGAAAATTATATCATGAGGGGGGGGGGGGGGGACACCACGACGTAAACGTAAACTATAAAGAAAACAATGCTACATCCAACTGTATTATAAACAGACTGTAGATAAACATCATTAATATTAAGTCTGCAGTGATTAAAGCTTAAACACGTACGTGTACCAGTATGTGGCAAATATATAAATTTTAGACCTATGTAGGCCGACACACACACACACACACACACACATATATATATATATATATATATATATATATATATATATATATATATATATATATATATATATATATATATATATATATATATATATATATATATATATATATATATGCTTTGTTTCCTGGGAGGGGGTGACAATACGAAGTGCCGCACCGGGTGAGACCCGACCTAGCCACGCCACTGGCCTAACAGCTGTCGAAGTTGCCCACTGATAATTTTTGCATAGGGGCCCAAAAATCCTAGCTACGCCACTGCACTGACAATACCGTTTCTGTAGAGACTAAGTCTCCCGGCAAAGCGGTCTCATTGAATATGACACCTGCCAGTGGGACCCCTTCATCAATATTCTTTAGAGTTAGCTTATCCAACACTCTTATGTAACACAACGTATGCATCTCTTGTTCGGCAGGCCTTATTTTTATATTAGTTTATCTATTATAAAATATAGTATGTTTTAATTTAAGGGTCATCTATCTATGACATCCATAATTGAGTCGGTTATAGGCTGTTCCAACTCAGTGTGTGGGGAGAAGGGTCCACGCTGTACCTTCCTAACTGCAATATGCTTGTAGGTTATCAAAACAAAATGCTGTTATCATGTTAACATCATGTAAATCATACATTTACTCTTCTGTGCTCGCTTTTAAGCAACAGATCTTTTCTGTTGTAAATTAAACATTATCAAAACTTTAGAATTGGTGGAATTTAGCTGTTAAGGGCTCGATTTGTTTGTGAATAAATGTTGGTTCATGAAAAACAATTTCATTCGGGCATTAAAAAGAGGTGATAGTGGTATTGGGGGTAGGACACAATGGTTACTTTTATGCCAATAGTGGTCATATCATTCATTTTTCTGGAGCCAATATGTCGGGAGTCATTTTGTCAAAAGCCAATATGTCGGGAGCCCAATTGCCGGGAGCCAATATGTCGGGAGCCCATTTGTCGGTAGCCAAAATGTCGTGAGCCCATTTGCCGGGAGCCCATTTGTCTTGAGCCCTTATGTCGTGGGCCAATATGTCGGGAGCCAATATGCCCTGAGCCTATTTGTCGCAAGTTAATATGACGGGAGCCCATTTGACGGGAGCCAATAAGTCGGGAGTAGTATATTAGGTCCCTTTTGGGTCGTATGGGTGAAGGAGCCATGGATGAGCAGGAGCAGGAGCAGGAGCAGGAGCAGGATGCGGAACAAAGGATATATAGTAAAATACTCACCCACCTGGCGGAGGGTGAAGGAGCCGGCGGGACAATGAGATATAGTAAAATACTCACCCAGCGGGGTGAGGGTGGGTGAGGGTGAAGGAGCAGGCGCAGGGTGAAGGAGCCGCAGGCGCAATGACATATAGTAAAATACTCACCCACCTGGGTGAGCAGGTGGGTGAGGGTGAAGGAGCCGCAGGCGCAAAGGCATATAGTAAAATACTCACCCACCCTAGAGTGGGTGAGCAGGTGAGGGAGTAGGTCAGTAGGTCACCACCGGTGACCTTGTGACGTAATCGGTGACCTAATTACGTAATTTTAACGAGTTTTTAAATTAGTTTTAAATTTTAATTAATTTTTGACCTAGTTACGTAATTTTAATGAGTTTTTTAATTAGTTTGAATTTAATTTTTAAGTTTTAATTAATTTTTTATTGACGAGTTACGTAATTTGATTATTTGTTTCATTTTTAATTATTTTTAAAATTTTTAATTTTTAATTAGTTACGTAATTTGATTTTAATTACTTTGTATTTTTTAAAGTTTAATTTTTTAAATTTTAATTTTTAATTTTAATTAATTTTTTTTTTTTTTTTTTTTTTTTTTTTTTTTTATTAACTAGTTACGTAATTTTAATGAGTTTTTTTTTAATGAGTTTGAATTTAATTTTGTAATTTTAATTAATTTTTTTTTTTTTTTTTTTTTTTTTTTTTTTTTTTTATTAACGAGTTACGTAATTTGATTATTTGTTTGTTTTTAAATTTTATTTTTAATTGTTGTTTACTTGTTGTTTATTTGTTTGGTTTAATTCATTTTAATTAGTTTGATTTTAATTACTTTGTTTAATTTATTTATTTGATATATTTCTTTTCTTTGTTGCATGGTGTTTTAAATTCTCCCCTACAACGACCGTGTACAAAAAACAGGTTAAATTCTCCACCACAACGAACGTTACAAACATAGAACATTCATTTAATCACATCTGTTACTTAGCGATCCGCGATCCTTTGTTTTTGACACGCGCTCCTCGTTTTTTAATGGGAATGTATTGATCGCACCCACAGGCCATCACACCTAATTAATTTGGTCACACAGCAGGGGTCCCGCGTTTAATTGAAAGAGCTAAGTGTCTCTCCGCGAAGCCAGCGTTAAGTGTGGGAACACCTGTTACCACGTTAATCGATTTTTCCCCCCGGTTGGATCCCGTGCTTTTCACTAACAGTTATACGGACAGTATCATAGGTTTTTGGTTTTCACCGAGGCAATGTTTTGTTGTTGGTTGGTGTAGAGTTTATACGAGGGTCGGTGAAGTTTTCACCGAGGTTGGTTTTGAACTCGAACCATACATGTTTAAGAATTGCTAGGTGTAGAGTTTATACTAGGGTGGTATGGTTTTGGTTTCACCATGGCTTGGTTCAAAGTTGTTACATGCATGCTTTGGAGTTGGTAGGTTTCAAACTAGGGTCGGTGAAGTTTTCACCGAGGCAGGTTACAAAGTTGATACAGGCATGTTTTACGAATTGGGGTGGGCCGTGTTCATACTAGGCTCGGTGAAGTTTTCACCGAGTGATGTTGGTACACGATGTTTTGGAAGGGGTTGGTGTAGAGTCTATACTAGGGTCGGTGAAGTTTTCACCGAGGCAGGGTTCGAAGCTAGACCATGTATGTTTAGGAATTGTTAGGGGTAGAGTTTACTCTAGAGTCGAGGGAGTTTTGTTAACACCGAGGCATGTTGGTACATACATGTTCTTGGAATTGTTGTGGGTAGAATGTATACTAGGCTCGGTGAAGTTTTCACCTAGGTAGGTTTCAAAGTTGTTACATGCATGTTTAGGAATTGTTGGCAGTCGAGTTCATACTAAGGTCGGTGAAGTTTTCACCGACGCATGTTTCAAACTCTGTCCATTCATGTCTTGGAGTTGTTGCGGATAGAATTTATACTAGGGTCGGTGAAGTTTTCCCGATGTAATATTGTTTTTGTCTTTACCAGTTCGTTTTGTGATGGTGTGTGTGTGTGTGTGTGTGTGTGTGTATGTGAGAGCTTTTTGGTTTGAGTGAAAAAAGTTTGGTTTGCGGTGTATAACTGACACCGATGTTTTGACTGCGTAGGATTTCAAAGTTGGATGGGAAAGTTGTCACACCTTTTAATCAGCTATTACAATTAATCACAAAAGAGCATTTAAATGTATATAAAAATTTTATTTACTTAAAACAACTCCTGATTGTGTGTGTGTGTGTGTGTGTGTGTGTGTGTGTGTGTGTGTGTGTGTGTGTGTGAATGTGCAGCCCGTACAAAAGGACAGTCTGGATAATAGCGTCGATGTTCTTCTTCTACCACATCACCCGTTTCCCAACCCCTCAACGTATTCAAACAGAAAATACACTTGACAAGGTCACCAGGTCCAATGAAGATAAAACCATTTTTAGCCAAACTGATAGGGTCGACCGGGTAGACGTCGGACCAACACCCCGAAAATGTTTGCAACCTTTCCTCCTCATCATGGAACCTGATGTCACTGTCCCTGTCAGAAGCTGGGTTGGGTGGTGGTGGTGTCTCATCAAGGGGTTCAATAAAGGTTCCACCTATAGGTCGCTGTACAAACACTCTCGCATAACCTAGATTCATCTCCCCTTGATTAGTCTCATGAAAGGTACTGATCATCTGTACAGGATACAATCTCACTTCATCTGGTCCAATATCAAGACCCGTTTCCCTTTGCTCCGACATTCCCGTGCTCTCAGTGGAATCCCATCCACAGCACTGAAGACAAAAACATTCACCGGACATGGTATAGGGTTCTTATACGGCGGTGTTTATAGTATTCCCTGAATACCACGCCTGGGTGGGCTATCGATCAATACCGTAAAGAGCGGTTTCCAACTCGGATCCAGTATTTTAAATGGTTGATTTTGATTTCAGTCATGCCTCTTATACAGGATACCGAGTTACATAACTTTCAGGGACAAGTAACAAAACAATAACTCACATCAAAAATTTTAAAAAGACCGTTTATATCATAAGTTTTTATTGAATAAAAACAACCCCATCAGCATACCGTCATGGTTCTGTCTTATTTACATATTTACATTAAAGTCTCGTTAAAGTCATGGTTGGTAAACTAAAGGTTCTTATATGTCTAGGGGAGATGTTGTGACATTGTCTGCGTCTACTTGTCTTTTAATGTAAAAGTAAGAAAGTGAGTTTCTGTGTTGGGTGTAAGTGTATATCCCCGTGTTGTATGCTCTGAACCCTGTGTTTGTCCCACCACTTGGTTCCTTTGTTGTGAGGACCTGCATGAAAGATTCTTTGCCTAGTGTGTTGTGATTTTTAGATAATCCCTTGGTTGATGTTTTATTATAGTCGCCAAAACAGTGGTACGTCTTACTACATAAAGATACCATCCCATCCCCTTCATATTCTAATTTAAATAACCCCGGTGTTCTCTTTTCATAAATTTTCCTAGCCCTACATTCCTGACAATGAGTATCTACCGTGCCTTTGCCGCTTATAAATTGTGGTCTATGTGAGTCGCATACTTCTGAGGGGAACCATTTGTCGTAAATGTCAAAAAACTCGTGTTCTAGTCCCGGTCTAACGGCTTTTAACAAGTCATCGGTACTTAAGGCTAAGTATAAACTGTCCGTGTCCATCTCACATAGCTGAAAGTCGGTTCTATCTATATATTTGTCTATAAAGTCATAATAAAATTCTAACATTCTAAGTTTCGCGTACTGATAAACGAAAAAGCCTATCTGAAGAGGGAGATCCCAAACTATTTTCTTTTTTAACGTTTCTACTTCGTAAACAGCGTCGGTAAGTTTTGTCATTTTTTTAAATCGTGGATTATTAATACAATCCCCTATATCCCTATCACTACAGTAGGTCATGTCCGCATGTCGTGTTTTATCCGTCAAAGTTTTACCGTATGCCGCGTTTCCTAACAATTTCATTGTTTCACTAGTTATTGCGTATTTGTCGTCTATGTCCCCCTTTCTTCGCGCGTCTGAAACTGTATCCCCAAATGTCTTAAAACAGGAAACCGGATTATACTCAACGACTTGATAAATTTTACTGACTACCAACCCATGCTTTAAATACCACTTTAAAAGGGGGGTCGCTAATAAAATTTTCTCCCCTGTAAAGCTACCGATTAAAGTCCGTCTACCGCTAGTTAATAAGTTGTTATCGATCGCGTATTGTCTCATAAACGGTCCGATGTCGTCGCGCGTAACGTTCGTATTTTTAAAAATTGGTGTCATCTCACTAAAATGTTCTCTTAAACTATCCGGTACTTTAATGTCGCATTCTATCAGTCCAAAACACGAGTCGTCTAAAACAGAATCGATGATCTGTTTTTCAGTCAGGGGCCATTTCTTACCATAGGTCGGTGTCGGTGTCTTTTGTGATTTGTCAATAGATTTTAAATAGTCTTTAATAGTTGGGTTCATTTTTTTCTGGTTCCCCCACTCACATTCCCACATTTCTACGACTTTAACGTCAACAGTATCTGTAAGGTACTTCGTAATTTCGTTTGTCTTTTTAAATAACTCAGTCAATGGTCTGCTGCTAATAGGATTTACTGTTCGGTCTTTGGTTAAGGGGCAGTCGGGGTGTCCGTGAAAGAGGCAGCCATGGAACTGATAAACGGTTCGAGTGTTCGCGTCCCACCCGTCTACTCTTATATGGCGGGATCCTAAGCTAACTTCGCCCCCGTTAAATGCAGTTTTTAAAGTTACCCCCTTTGTTTTTGAAACCCACGATAACCACTGAAAGGCCTGTTCCCCATAATGATTCGCTTTACGCGGTCTAAACCCCTCCTCACTATTTCTAATAATCGGAAATCCCGTCGGCATTTTTTGCATTAAAGACCATAAATAAAGCGCGTTCGCGTCGTACCCCTTAATTGCCTGTACCCTCTTTTTACTATTCCCCCTAATGAACGTTTCACCCTTTTCGTGATGTCTATGAAAAATAATGGAGGGGCCCCCTACGATATTATTTCGGATTGTTTTATGTAACTCTGATTCGCGCTCGGAACACAAAGAAAAAGAAACGTTTTCGGGAAGTGTTTTGAATAAGTATTTTAAGGTTACCCCCATGACAGAAATCGCGTCTTTAAAAATATCAACCCCTACATTTTTGTAAAAATTAGTTTGCTGCTCGAGCGCTTCGATAAACGGTTTTACATTGATATTGTTATACCAAATAAGATAATCTTTAAAAGTTTGCATCCCCTTCTCTACCCAAATTTGCCTACACGTCGCGTACTCCTCGTCTGAAATGTTACAATTTTTTAATGATGAAAAAAAGGCCGAATGCGGAGGTAAAGACGTTTCATCTAAGACGGCTAAATTTTTGACATATTCGTACGGAAAAAATCCCTTGGTCTCTTTAACATTATACGCGGCGAGGTATTTACTATAGCTAAACCCCGGTGCTAGATAATTAACTATATCTAAGAACTTTAATTTATTTGTTGCTATACACATAAAATTATTATTTCTTTTAACTACATATTTAAACGGTGTTTGTTTATCTTCTACGTCGTCTTCGTCATCGTTACAACTAGCTCTAGGTCCCTCCTCTAATCCCTCTTCTGTGTTTGAATAAGCTAAAAAGTACTGAATAAAATACGGCTTAACGAGATTTATATCATATTTTCCTGAATTAAACCCTATAACCGGCATTTGTCGCAAATACTCGTCTAATCTACCGCTAAGAAACCTATCAAACCCTTTGTCGTTCGACTTATTATCACTACCCCTAGCTTTAGGTGGAAATAGCTTCCTGATTTGCTTAAAAATAGGATCGAACTGTTTTCTCAAAATTCCATACGCTGCCTCAGCGATTATGTGGAGTCTGTCAATAACTCTAGTCACTAATTCTTGAGGGTCACCAGTCGAAATAAAACAGATGGGTTCGACGAACCTATCTACGTTTGAGGCTACAGAGCAAGACAAAGGCACGTGTTTGGCTACGCTTTTTGTAACTCTACCTAACGTGGGTAACTCGGTATGGTCGAAATAACATTCGAAATCATAAGTTGCTCGGAAGGGATAAACAAAGTTACTATTTACAACTACCCCATAGGACGCTAAAAACTCCCAGATTGTTTGCTGTGTGTGATAAACCCCTCCCTTATACCTATCAACGGGTTTCCCCCCATTACACCCTTTCACGTGTCTGTTCAATTGTTTAACGGTGGGCCATAATTTGTTACACACAGAACACGCGAAAGAGTGACCCGCCCCACCAATATTATTAATGTACATAAACTGATTTTGAAAAACTAAAAGATACATGGTCTCCCTAAACCTATCATTACTTCTAAGTTTCGGAAAAAGGATCTGGTTTTCGTCAAATTCAAAAATCTCAATATTTACACTAAAACAGGACTCTAAGAGGGGGATTTCGACCAACCTAACCCCGCTAAAATTATCCAAGGTCCCGAGACCTTGGTGCGCTTGCCACTGTTTCGCGAGATTTAATGTTGGAATTCTAAGATCTTTTAAGGGTGCTCCTAAATGTCTGGCTAAACATCTAAAAAAGGAAAAATTGTCTGTGTAGGGTTTTAAATTCGAATCCTTTTGTAACATGTTAATGGAGTGATTATGTTTAATAAAGTCAGGAATGTCTGTAAGAAGGCATGTGGGTGAAGCTTTGTCTGTGGTCGGGTGTAAGTCTACTGCATCTCCCCTTAGGTCGTCTACAGGAAAAATAGTGGTGTGTGAATTAAGGTTACTGTCGTTGTTAGTCTTTACACGTTTGTTGTTAGCTATGTCGTCATACGTCGTGTGTCGTTTTAAGGAGTTAGTGTTGGCCGCGGTACGAGCTGTTTGGCTCGCTGTTGGGAGTTGGACAGTAGGTGTGTCGGTCACGTATCGGGGTTGTGCAGTTTGTCTGTTGGTCGCTGATGGGGTGTCGCTCGGTATAGTTTGGTTGTTGTGTGCTTTCTTATAATGATTCGTCAAATTGTCAAGTCGTGTAAATACTTTCCCGCAAGTTGTGCAGGAATGTCTCTGTCGGCCGTGAACAGAGTCGTGATGTCGTGTCAAATTTTTTTTAAGGCCGAATACCCGGTCACAGATCTCGCATGTGAAGCGGGTCATGGCTGGCTGGCTGGTTGATTGGGCGGCTTCCATTATTGACGTGGTGTCTAGTGTGTGGATGCTTGGGTAGGTTGGTGGCTGTAGAATAAAAATAAAATAAATACATAAAATAAAAATCATAAAATAAAATACATACTTAAAACAAAATTAAAAATGAAACGTACCTATGAGATTGAACGTGTAAGCTGAACGTGAAGGTAGGTGTATGTGGAGATCCGAAGTGGTGTAGTTGGATGTAGCTGGATCCTTTGGTTCAGTGGATGCCTCAGAGATGGGTAGGTAGCTCACTGGTTGCCTTGTTGGGTCGGTTGTACACTAAAAAAGAAAATTCAATTGACTACTTATTTAGATACATAATTATTTAAAGGGTATTTTAATGGGGTTAGTTCCCTTAAAATAAACGTACTATTCACCTTACCTCGGTGTACGATTCAAAAGTAAAGTAATTAATTAAAAGGTATTTGAATGGGGGTTAGTTCCCTTAAAACAATACGTATCTAATATATAAAGCTCAATTCTGTAACGCATATGTTTGTCGTTGGCATTTCTACGGATTTAAGTGTTAGATCAATTATCGTGCGCAGTTGTCTAAATTTATGAGTTAAAAAATTAATATTAAAAGTGTTGGGAAATCATTTTCATTTTTCAAATTATAGTAATAATTGTCGGCATGTTCATTAAACACAAGTTTTAAAAAAATATCATCTTTTACAAAAATTCTAATAATGTTTTTATTTAGTCCTATAGCGCTTACTTCCCTTTGATAAATTAGGCAAAACACAATTACTTCCCTTTATGAAACCATTGCATTAGTTGAAAAGCATTTACTTTTTAATTACTTTGTTTTGGTGTTGGGAAAAAAATAATTACATAATTAGCGGGGATTGATCAAGTGCAAATGTTTTAGGTATTTTACGGATAAGCTTGGAGTATTATAATTGTTCATTAAATTGAAACAGGCGCGTTCGTTTAAGTGAGTGCAAAAACTATGAATAAGTTGGGGTACTATAGTCGTTTATTAAGCTAAAACAGGCGATTCTGCCCCGGGCGTTTATGTTCGCGTTAGTGTTTTCTTTGTGTTTAGGTGGGTTTGCGTTAGTGGTTGCGTCTTGATTTGGTTCGTTTTTGTTCTTTCTTTTTTCGTTTTTGTTTGTGTTTTTTTTTGTTTGGGTTTGTATTTGTGTTTTTGGTTGGTTTTGCGTTTGGATTTGGTTTGTTTTCGTTCTTTCTTTTTTCGTTTTTGTTTGTGTTTTTTTGTTTGGGTTTGTATTTGTGTTTTTGGTTGGTTTTGCGTTTGGATTTGGTTTGTTTCCGTTTGCTTTTTCGTTTTTTTTTTTTTTTTTTTTTTTTGTTGGTATTGGTGTTTGTGGTTGGGTTTGTTGTTAGGTTTTTGTTTTCGTTTGCTTTTTTGTTTGTTTTTTCTTTGTGTTTGTATTGGTGTTTGTGGTTGTGGTTGGGTTTGTTGTTAGGTTTTTGTTTTCGTTTGTATTTGTAATTGTGTTAGCGTTATGTTTGCGTTTTGTTGTTTTGGTTGGTTGTGGTTTGGGTGGGCAATGCCGCGTTTATGATGATTACTAAACACACAGGTAATGGTCGTTAACAGAAAGGTTTTTCACAGAAGCCAGAGCAGGGCCTGGCCGGGACGGCTAGTTAAAAATAAACGTAATATTAACCTTACCTCGGTGTACGATACAAAAAAAAAAAAAAAAAAAAAAAAAAAAAAAAAAAAAAAAAAAAGTAAAGTAAATACATGTGAGTACTTATTTAATAAGATTTGATTTTAATAGGGTTAGCGCCCATAAAACAAAAGTAATATTAACCTTACCTTTAATAGAATAAACACGCACAAAAGATGTGGTCCGTGTAGGGTTAGGTAGATGTGATGCTTGGTAAAGCTGGCGTGGGTTTAGTCTCAGGAGTCAACAGAGGTCTCATCCAGGATAAGTCGCTGTGACGCTTGAATTGAAGTCCGAAGTCGAAGTGTTTAGAACACAATTTTCGCGGTCATTTATACGGTTGCTCAACCTAATTACACCACCAGCTGTCGCACAACAGCTGTTGCATAATGACCTACGTACTTCGCGGAGCTAACAAAGCGATCGGTAAAATCGATTAACGTGGTAACAGGTGTTCCCACACTTAACGCTGGCTTCGCGGAGAGACACTTAGCTCTTTCAATTAAACGCGGGACCCCTGCTGTGTGACCAAATTAATTAGGTGTGATGGCCTGTGGGTGCGATCAATACATTCCCATTAAAAAACGAGGAGCGCGTGTCAAAAACAAAGGATCGCGGATCGCTAAGTAACAGATGTGATTAAATGAATGTTCTATGTGGTGGAGAATTTAACCTGTTTTTTGTACACGGTCGTTGTAGGGGAGAATTTAAAACACCATGCAACAAAGAAAAGAAATATATCAAATAAATAAATTAAACAAAGTAATTAAAATCAAACTAATTAAAATGAATTAAACCAAACAAATAAACAACAAGTAAACAACAATTAAAAATAAAATTTAAAAACAAACAAATAATCAAATTACGTAACTCGTTAATAAAAAAAAAAAAAAAAAAAAAAAAAAAAAAAAAAAAAATTAATTAAAATTACAAAATTAAATTCAAACTCATTAAAAAAAAACTCATTAAAATTACGTAACTAGTTAATAAAAAAAAAAAAAAAAAAAAAAAAAAAAAAAATTAATTAAAATTAAAAATTAAAATTTAAAAAATTAAACTTTAAAAAATACAAAGTAATTAAAATCAAATTACGTAACTAATTAAAAATTAAAAATTTTAAAAATAATTAAAAATGAAACAAATAATCAAATTACGTAACTCGTCAATAAAAAATTAATTAAAACTTAAAAATTAAATTCAAACTAATTAAAAAACTCATTAAAATTACGTAACTAGGTCAAAAATTAATTAAAATTTAAAACTAATTTAAAAACTCGTTAAAATTACGTAATTAGGTCACCGATTACGTCACAAGGTCACCGGTGGTGACCTACTGACCTACTCCCTCACCTGCTCACCCACTCTAGGGTGGGTGAGTATTTTACTATATGCCTTTGCGCCTGCGGCTCCTTCACCCTCACCCACCTGCTCACCCAGGTGGGTGAGTATTTTACTATATGTCATTGCGCCTGCGGCTCCTTCACCCTGCGCCTGCTCCTTCACCCTCACCCACCCTCACCCCGCTGGGTGAGTATTTTACTATATCTCATTGTCCCGCCGGCTCCTTCACCCTCCGCCAGGTGGGTGAGTATTTTACTATATATCCTTTGTTCCGCATCTTGCTCCTGCTCCTGCTCCTGCTCACCCATGGCTCCTTCACCCATACGACCCAAAAGGGACCTAATATACTACTGTCGGGACCCTTTTGACGGGGCTATTTTGACGGGGTCGTTTTGTCGGGAGTCGATTTGACGGGGTCATATTAACGGGGCCGTTTTGACGGGGCCGATTTGTCCCAGGTCGTTTTGACAGGGCACCGCGTAAAAGACATTTAGGTGGTAGAACATAAAACAAAATTGAGTTACAATTATGTATAAGAACATCCAATTTCAAATTTGTATACATTTTGAAGCTACGTATTTAATCAACGCTATAATGTCCAGCATAATGATGAGAGAAAATGTAACAGACAGGAGAGCGACACCACAACCACCAACAGCCTGGGCTGAAGGTCTGGGATCTTCTATACAAACTTTTGTTCTTTTATAAGCGCCCGTGTCTTGTAGCTCAACGTGCAGCGCTTTACGAATTTCCTCTACAAGTTGCTTGACCTCGTCCTCCATGGAACTTGTTGTAACGCTTTCTGGACTTGTTCCTGGCTGGTTGCTAGGCGACGTAGTAACGTCAGATTTGGAGGTCCATTCTGTTGCTGTTTCTTGTGTAGTTAAATCTGCATTTGTTTTGACATAAGTATCGCTAGTGCTGACGTCATAAAATGGTGATGTCACTTCCGTGGATGGCGGTGTAGCCTCACACGAACCATTTACTGTGTTTGATTTTCCCTCCCGCTGGAACATGTACAGTGTGTAGTTAAAGTTCTGGAATATCAAACGTTTCAAGTTGCAATGATGCAGATACCCAAGTCAAAAACAAAAATAGAATAATACCTTTCCATAAAAAAATACATAATTGTCTATAATAATTTAATATTATATTAAATATTATAATTCAATATTATATTAAATATAATAATTTAATATTTTGTAAATTTATTTTTTTGATATATTTGAATGTTAAGGTTTTAAATTAGTACTTTTAAAGTACTTTTAAAGTACTAACAATAAACAATAGACGGAGCTGACCTTGTAAGGTTTGATGTTGTCAGTAATTCCAAGCGAATGACAGAATGACGAATATGAGTTGTTGCCATACAAGTACGCTCCGAATTTGACTTTCTGAGACATTTCTATAGCATTCATCTGAGGTGTCGCATCGATTTTTATGATACAGCCTTTGTAATGTGTACCTGGTGAAAATATTTTGAACTGTTTGCTTTAACATGTAGTGGCATAGTAAACATTTTCTCAAAGTATTTTTAAAAAAAAATTCAGTTTCATTTAATCTTTTTATCAAAAATCAATTAAGGTACTTTTTTGTTTTATTTTGTATTTTATCACTAAAATATTTTAACTAAGCCATCTCTGTTTATAGTACAGTTGTATTTATTTTGTATAGTTCTAATATTAATCTAATTTTAAAAGTAAAACAAAATTTTTTACCTTTAAACGCAAATCGATTAGATGCTAAATAAATGTTCAGATTTTAACGGTAATTAAGAGATATTGTGCATTTTTTTTCACTTTTACCTGCTACTGGATTACAGTTGATTACGCTTGTCGCACAGTTGATCAACCGGATGAAATGAAATGCCGAATTCTCGACGATTATAATAACGTAGATGTCGTACCCTTGCATGTCATGGGTGATCTCAAACCGGTACTGGTAGTCCCATAGATGGGAGGGGAGGATGGTCGCCATACAGGACCGTGAGGATGACGCTCCTAAACAGGAAACCTCCATAAATAATACATGCTGATATTGAAAGGCTTTGTATTTGCAGGGTTTCATGAATTTTAAACAACGATCGCCAAGAAAAATATCTTCTGTTAATTCACAGTATAATTTCTAGACATGTTGTGCTGCTCCTCAGTTTTCAATGTGTATTTGATTTTTAAATGTTTTTTTAAATTTTATTTATTTAATTTTTTTGTTTGTGAATTTTAGGTTTGTTTAGTTTAGGTTTGTAAACTTTATATTAGTTGTTTATTTTTAACAAAAATATGTGCATTACATCATAACACATTGCTTTCTTGGGAAAATAAAATTAACCATACAACATCACGATATGTAAAACTCTAACCTGTATGTTCTTCCAAATGATTGTACAGAAAGAAAAGCCCATTACCACGAAAGAAATAGAAGCTGTTAGAGGGTAATGGTACACTTTTTAACTCTCCAACCTCTTGAAAACCAACCGTGTGTATTGTCCCATTTGATAAGTAGATCTAAAACAAATTTTATAAATACATGTTTTTTATGGGATTTCTACAGCATTTGTACTGAAATATTTATAATATTTTTTTTAGAAATTAAAAAATAAACCAACAATGCATAGTGTTTATTAAATACAAATGAAATATAAATGTTTTTTTTAGATAATTTGCTCCTTTGTTTCTTTCTGACACTAAATAATCAAATAGAATAAAAGAAATAAAAGTTTAATTTACACACATGAAAAAAAATATACTGAATATATTAATACATTTCGAATAATCAATGTAGTATTTATTATGTAAATTTCATGAAAGGTAGAAACATGAATTGAGAGTATTTTTTTAGAAAGATAAACACTTATATCATATGAAGGATGTCCAAAGTAATATATTAGAAGAAGGTACGAAACTTTCATCAACTGAAAAGAATTCTAATGTAAACTGTTAGAAAAACTATATAAACTTACATCAACTGACAAATTCTCATCAGCAGCGACTAACATAAATGTTCTGGAGAATTGTGCCGACAAATCAACTGTAAAACTGATGTAATTGGATGCTATAAATTCTATCGGGAGCACCTGGTCAAGCGTTTCGTCACTCACAGTTCCACAGGTTTTGCTCTGTAAAGAACAGATACATACACAGATTTTATATACACTATGGGTTTTGTATTATTGAGTGTATTCTACATATAACATTTATATTTAAAACAGTAATTCGGGCATCTTTAGTCTAATACATAAAAAACATTTAGACCTTTTTAAAATAAATGCATTAATGAATAAAATGAACCTAGTAAAATTTAAAGGGGAAGTTGAAACAGTAATATAAAATCACTACAAACAGAATAAAACACCTAAGTTATATTCGCTAACAAGTTATTTTATAGAGACTTCTTACTAGCTGTAAGTTTATCAAAACTAGGACGGGATTCATAGATATCAGTCGCAAAGCTTGAAACTCTTGAGCCGAACTCACGACGGTAGTTTCAAACTGTTCAGACAGGCTCAGTGATATGTGACTATTGAAAAAAAACAACAGAAAAAATAAATTAGAATTTAAAAAAAAAAGACATTTCCTATACTACTATTACAAAAAAACATATCTACCTTGTTTCATTGTCCTCCCTGATCAATTCCAATATTAAGTTCTCCCCATTTTTTGACATTGTTGTTGCAAATAAATAAAGTTCTAGAATTAATATATATATATATATATATATATATATATATATATATATATATATATATATATATATATATATATATACATATATATAAATATATATATATATATATTTATATTTATAAATATATATATATATATATATATATATATATATATATATATATATATATATATATATATATATATATATATATATATATATATATATATATATATATATATATATAAATATATATATATATATATATATATATATATATATATATATATATATATATATATATGTGTGTGTGTGTTTGTGTGTGTTATATAAAGTTATATGATTTGCATAAATGATCACGCATTGAGGGTGTCGGCGTAGTCGAGTCGGTAATGTCTCGAGTTCGATCCCTCGGGTAGATTAGGCTCGATAATCTGGGGAAAGCAACTTTTATAGGAGAGCGGACTCCAAAATCAAACAACTGCTGCCTTGTAATTTGTTCTTGGCGGGACAAAAGCTATAAAAGCAAATCTAAAAAGAAAAGCAGGCTGAAATCCGCGTAAACGACCTACTTAGCGCATAACACATTGTGTGAAAGGGCACCTTTTCCAGCACTAATATTAAAAAGGCCAAAAAATATAAAATAAATATTTAGAAATTCATTTCCATAAATCGTTATCAACGACGCTCTGTTAAAAAATAATTAAAGCATACTTAACATCAGATTAAATAAGACTTACCTTTATTTGGACTGAGAGATACTTGGGGAAAGTAAAGTCTGGCCGTGTCTGATGTAAACATTGATGTAGGGAATATGAGAGTTGACATTGCTAGAGCTAACACGTCATCAAGGATATGTACAACACGACGGTCACTGGCTGGGTGGACTCTACCATTACTGGGAAAATGTCATGTTTCACTATATATATATATATATATATATATATATATATATATATATATATATATATATATATATATATATATATATATATATATTTATATGTGTGTGTGTGTGTATTAGGTTAGGTTAGGTTACTTTAGGTTAGTTTAGGTAATTTTTGCCTGTCGTCCCTTCTGAGACATAGGCCGCTGACAAGAGCTTTCCATGAGTCTCTGTCCTGGGCTAGCCTCTCCTACTATCCCCCGGTGTATCCAATCTTCTTGGTGTCTTCTTCCAGGTCACGTCTCCAGGTCTTTTTTTGAATGCCTTCCCCCTCCTGCCCTGTGGATTCCAGGTGAGGGCCTGTCTTGTGATGCTGGATACAGGCTTCTCGAGTGTGTGGCCAATCCATTTCCATTTTCTCTGGAGGATCTCTAATTCAGCTAGTAGTTTATTTGTACGTTGCCGTAGAACATCGTTTCTTATGAATTTAGGCCAGCGAATTCATAGGATCTTTCTGAGGCATGCGTTTATAAATGATTGTATTTTCTACTTATTCATACCAGTTATTTTCCATGTCTCAGCTCAATGGAGTAAAACAGGTTTCCTAGTGTGTTAAAGAGCAGGGGGTCATCCATAAATGACGTCACACTCGTAGGGGGGAGGGGGGGGGGTTCAGATGTTGCGACGTCACATTTTTGCATTATAAAAAAGCAATGCTAGAAAACGAATTTTAGAGGTGATTTCGCGTTTTAGATAACTGTTTTAATAAATTGTAATAGTTCAGACAAGATTTTGGAAAAATATCGATGTTTTTAAAAAATTCAACTGCAATTTTTAGGGGGTTGTAGGTTGAGGTGTGACGTCATTTTAGGAAGGGGGGTCTGGTTTTTTGTGACGACGTGTGACGGAGGGGAGGGGGAGGGAGGTAAAAATCGTCAAAAAAAGCGTGACGTCATTTATGGATGACCCACAGGATTTTTAATCCAAGGGTTAAATCTCCAGAACCCCAAACATTTTTTAGTTGGTTGAAGACTGGTCAGTCTTGCCTTTCCTTGCCCGTCATTATTTTAATGTCTGTTTCCATATGTAGCTAGAACTTACTATTAACTAACCCAAGAAATCAATACTAAACGTTCATTCATTTGACGCTAAAATCTAATTTGAAATTTTAGAAGCTATCAACGACTGTACAATTATGGCAAATGATTAAAAAGCTTGATTTAGTTGTTTTTTTGTGTTCAGTTAATTTTAAAGCATAAGTTCATTTTAAAATATATTTCATGCTGTAATATTAAAAGTAATAATTGTTACAATTGAATGTTTAGACACACTAAACGGCATATAGAGTTAAAATTATATTAAAACATCTTCTAAGCTACTGTTTAAATAAAGAAAATTATAATTTAATGTTATATTATTTTTAAAAAATATTTAGATATGATGCAAAATATATTCATTATGATATGTAATATTGTCGTATGTTAAAAAAAAGCACCTGCAGTTGGATAAGATGTGGTGTTAATGTTAAAATTCAAAGCTAGCGATGAATTCATCAACATGTACTGGACAGAATAGTCGACCCTATTCATTGTAGTAAACTTGAGATTAATGGTGAGTGCTATCAGGTGTGACGTCACTTGTAGAAACATGCGTGTAGAGCTGGTGGTTTTTATCTTAGGAAGGGCTGCCACATAGGCTCGGCGTTGGGGGAGGATGGCGTCTGTTTTGAAATACATATTCATTCTTCTAAAACATAAACATTTTATCTTAATACGCCAAGTTACACAATTTTTTGTTGAAATGTTTTAGTTCATTTTAATATATTAGATTTTTAGTTGGAAATGACATTTTTTATATATTAAATAGTCTTTTTAAATAGAACTTAACTGCTAGAAACTAAATAAAGTTTTAAAATCATGATACGCACCATTTTGACAGAGAAACCCATGTTTCAGTCCAACTATTTGACTGTCTGATAGGCTAATGAAGTGTGAAGTGTTCCACAGAACATAACTGATGTCCTGTGTTTTGTTTAACACTTGGTAGATGTCGCTCTGTTCAGTTTGTGATCTCCAGGTTGTGTTTGGTCCATTTACACTTAACCAGGCTTAACATTATACGTTACACATAAGTAAATTTTCAAATAAATAAATAAATAATTATACATACATATATATAAATAAATAAATAAATATATATATATATATATATATATATATATATATATATATATATATATATTTATACATATATACATATACATATATATACATATAAATATAAAAAGAGAGAGACAGAGAGGTTAATACATTATTTTTATTGTTATATAGTTATATGAATGTGTCTACTGATTTATTCTGTAAAAAAATAAATTACCATAAGAGATATTCCCTAAATAAAATTTGAGATGGTTGAGTGCCGCCAGTGTTGTTGGCTCCGCTAGATGAGATTCGTTTTGTAGACACATGCTCTGTATTTTGAAAATAATTAATAGTTATTACTTGGTATTAAAAAAAATTCAAGACTTTAAATAATAGACCGTAAACTTCATGGGAAAAAGGGCAATATTTTTTTAATAAAAAAAGCTATACAGAAACCATACGTTTTATAAAATCCATGAACTTTATTCTGAATCTTTTAGTAATGCTTTAAAGAGTATTCGTTATTATAAATCAATAAACATTCAAGGTTTTGTAAATTGTCTATATCAAATACTACCTTCGCCTCCTCCCATGTAACGTTAACATCGTAGAACATGAAACACTGGTCGTGTGTCTTAAATGATCCAGGTAGCAACTTGTTACAGGTAGTGTTGAATTCTAATGAAAAGACACATTAAAGTATTGTTTAATAAAATAACAAAGTTTATAAAACATATACACTTTTAATTAGTAATTATATAACTTAAATAATATATATAATAAATAAATTGACTGTGACGTTATTATATGAAGGGATAGTGTGGTCATGCCCATGCACAGCCGAAATCAATGTTTTTAAAAGACAAAAATGTGTGAGGTGTGACGCCTTTTTGAATGTGGGTTCTGGTTATTTTGTGATGATAAGTGACAGACGTGATGTCATTTATGAATGACCCCCAAAACCTTCAATTATCTAATGATAACTGGTAGTCTAGTTGAGTATTAAAGCTGCGTAAATCAGCAAACCTTACCAACGTGACACAAGAAGGGCTTGAGCACGTTACAGTTGTCGTTACCCAGCATGTAACTGTTGCTAGGGTCAGTGTCCACACAATATTCCAGGGCAGAAATGTCGTCTGGTTCACCTGTAGCCCAGACGTTCAATGGTAAAGTTTGGTTGTCTGACCTCCAGACGTGCATGAACGTCTGGTTTACATACATCGTGTTGATCCAGTCTACAGATTTTTTAAAAAATTCTTAAAAACGAATTATGTAGACTACAGATTCATTTTAACAGCTTGTAAAATAAAGAAGATATTGTGTAAGTACATATATATATATATATATATATAAATATATATATATATATATATACATATATATATATATATATATATATATATATATATATATATATATATATATATATATATATATATATATATATATATATATATATATATAAATATATATATATGTATATATATGTATGTATGTATATATAAACTAGCGTGCCCGTACCCGCTCGTTGTCGTGGGACTAGAAGAAAGCCCGAGGATTGTCCGACGCAAATCGTCTGATGTAATTAACTTCATGACTAAAATACTACTTCTTATCCATGTTTTATCAATTTCTTTAAAACGAACGTATGCGTCATAGATTAAGTGATACCCCTGGGCACCAAATGGCACTCTACTGGGACGCCGTCGAACGCGCCGATTTCAGTTTTGTGAAATAATGTAGAGCCAATGTGCTCACGGGATAGTCCGGGGGGTTAATTGCAATCTACCGGGGCGCCGCATAAACCTCGTCAGGAATATTCTTAACAACTTTCCAACGTTTAATGGTGATTGGATGAAAGTTGTAGTAATGCATAACGACAATTAAAGTCTGTCGTTACATGTTAAGGGGGTTTTATCAATGCTTTACCAATCCTAAAATCTTCGGCTCGTGACCTTGGTGTGTAAAACAGTGTTACTTAAATGTATGCAATGCTTAGTTTGAATGATATTTATTGGGGCAAGGTTTTACTTACACTACCACCCAGCACGCCATGGGCCCTGCTATATAAAAGCCTTGAGTGTAGGTTAGTCACTTCGAATAATATCAACGTTAGTCACTTCGAATAATATCAACGTTAGTCACTTCGAATAATATCAACGTTAGTCACTTCGAATAATATCAACGTTAGTCACTCACCACCCAAGTGTATAGGACGTAGAAGAGCTCTCTTGTGAGCCCCTGATTACTCTACCGCAGGGACGCCGCGTACGGCCCTTGCTTCTGTTTTAGTTTGACAATTTGTATGGTGCTCCTTAAAAACAACTTAGGCGCCATAGTCCTCACAGCACAGCGCAGCGTGCCGAATAGCACCGTGCCTGTCTGCTCTCGGACACCCTAATTATGTTTAGTGAACGACTATTAATTCCCATCAAATGCAAAGTCAATTATAGTGTTGAAAATGAACGTAGTTGCTATAGCGCTCTCATGATACAAGGGCCGCTAAATTGTACCCTACCGGGGCTCAGGCAAACGCGTCTGGTTTAATTTACAGAGCGACTATAACGTCCCCTTTAATCAATAGTCTATCGCACTTTTTCAAACAAACTTAAGTGCAATAGCGCTCACGGGATAACCCAGGGCGCAACGTTGCACCCTGCCGGGGCGTTGGCAGTTGACACTGATTCATTTTAGTGAACGACTATAATGCCTCTTCTTATCCATATTCTATCATACTTTTTAAAACGAACGTATGCACCATATCGCTCACGAGAAAGCCCGGGAGACAAACAGCACCGTACGGGACACCGTATATATATATATATATATATATATATATATATATATATATATATATATATATATATATATATATATATATATATGTGTGTGTGTGTGTGTGTGTGTGTGTGTGTGTGTGTGTGTACGTGTGTGCGTGTGAGCGTGTCTATGTGTGTCTATGTGTAAAACTCTATCAAATAGAATATATGAAAAACCCTAATTTTGAAAACAAATGTTTACATGGAGCAGATGGATCCCTTAAAGTTAAGCTGGCTGTCTTAAATTCCTGAAGACTTTTCGGCTCAATCAAAGTTTCGCCGTGGGACTTGCAAATTCTCTGTTGTCATTTTTAAAATATTGTAATTTAACATTTATTATTTAAATAAAAAATAAATAAATCCGAATCATTTTAAGAACTACTTTGAGTATATTTATGATACATTGTTTTAAAAAATATATGACCTTAAATAAATTGCAAAGTTTACCTGAGCCTCGCTGCAATTTAACCCGGCCAAAAAGTTGTAACGTCGATAACATTTACCGTTGTAGAATTGTCCGCCGTAACATGGGATATCTGAAGCTGTAAGAATCGAGAGATACTACAAGCTTTTTATACTTAAATTTTTTTTATATGTAGTTCATCTATTAGAACATTTTTTACAAGAAAACGAAATAATAATCAATGTAGGCCTACACAGAAATAAAGTATTAATTAACATCAGACTCTATGTGGAAATCAAACATTATTTCAAACATATGCTTAACTTAAATATAGCAGCATGAAACCGTAGAAAATCTAAAAACTGACTTACAATGTTCACATATTACATTGTTGACTGTGTTAAGTACTGGATGAATGAACATGGCGTTTTGAACTTGCAGACAGTCTACAACATGGGGTATGCTACCTCGGTACCACATGTTTAGGCTGATCTCCTGTTTTGTGTTGTCCAACCACACAAAATTGCCGTCTTGTTTCATGTCTTGACCGTTGACCCACACTTTAATTCACATGATTTGTCAAAAAAACAGTTCAAATAATATATCTTTGCAATCAAGTAAAATAAACTATTTACTACAGCTAACCTAAAATGTAGGCTACTTATTTAACACGAGAAAAATGGCCCGTTGAAGAAGGGTACAACGGGCGCTAGGCTGATAGTGCTGTCTCTTTTCTCTAAACTAAAACCAACCCACCCCGCCACACACCACCCCCACCCCACCCCCCCACCCCCACACACCACCCCCACCCCCCACCACACATTACCCCCACCCCCACCCCTCACCCCCACACACCACCCCCTCCACACACCGCCCCCCCACCCCCCACCCCCCCAAAAAAAAACATGTCTACCGTCCCATTCAACGAAATATAATTATATACTTTTTCCAGTGTCCGCCCCCTCCCAGAAAATTCTACCCCCGCCCCCGAAAATTTCAAGTACCCCCCACCCCTCTCCGGGGAGGAAAAAGTCTGAAAGAAACACTGAAACCAACCCACCCCCCACCCCCCACCCCTCCACCACCCCCCCCCCCCCCCCCAAAAAAAACATGTCTACCGTCCCATTGCAAGAAAACCACTTTTTAGATTAGACACATTAATTAGGCGGTAATTTTATTATAGAGTATCGATGAGGAAATTTCTTTTGAGTTGGGGAGGGGGGGGGGGGGGCTCAGACGTTCTTACGCGGGGGGTGGGGCTTCGCCCCTACCCGAAGAATTGTATGCAAGAAACTCTTCACGCAAACCATTTAGATTAGACATTTCCTTTTTTTCAATGTTTACGCGATAATCAATGACGTCATTACATTACTGTGTGCACTCTCTGGTTTGAGATTATGTTCTACTCTACGCTAAATGTGTCGACGTCATATTTCGTTTTTCGAATTACTGTGCATGTTTTTAAATTGCTTGTGTTTTCTCTAGAGCGTTCTTGTCAGACAGAGCGTTCTTGTCAGATAGACAGACAGCGAAACTATTATTATAGACGAGAAAAATGGCCCGTTGAGGAAGGGTACAACGGGCGCTAGGCTGATAGTGCTGTCTCTTTTCTCTAAACTAAAACCAACCCACCCCCCCACACACCACCCCCACCCCACCCCCACACACCACCCCCACCCCCCACCACACACCACCCCCACCCCTCACCCCCACACACCACCCCCTCCACACACCGCCCCCCCACCCCCCACTCCCCCCAAAAAAAACATGTCTACCGTCCCATTCAACGAAATATAATTATATACTTTTTCCAGTGTCCGCCCCCTCCCAGAAAATTCTACCCCCGCCCCCGAAAATTTCAAGTACCCCCACCCCTCTCCGGGGAGGAAAAAGTCTGAAAGAAACACCGAAACCAACCCACCCCCCCCCCACACACCACCCCCCACCCCCCACCCCCACCCCCCCACACCACCCCTCCCCACCCCTCCACCACCCCCCACCCCCAAAAAAAACATGTCTACCGTCCCATTCAACGAAATATAATTATAAACTTTTTCCAGTGTCCGCCCCCTCCCAGAAAATTCTACCCCCGCCCCCGAAAATTTCAAGTACCCCCACCCCTCTCCGGGGAGGAAAAAGTCTGAAAGAAACACTGAAACCAACCCCCCCCCCCCACAGACCCCCCCCCACCCCCACCCCCCCCCCCCCCCACCCCCCACCCCCCCCCCCCCCCCCCCCCAAAAAAAAACATGTCTACCGTCCCATTGCAAGAAACCACTTTTTAGATTAGACACATTAATTAGGCGGTAATTTTATTATAGAGTATCGATGTGGAAATTTCTTTTGAGTTGGGGAGGGGGGGGGGGGGGCTCAGACGTTCTTACGCGGGGGGTGGGGCTTCGCCCCTACCCGAAGAATTGTATGCAAGAAACTCTTCACGCAAACCATTTAGATTAGACAACATTTCCTTTTTATTCAATGTTAACGCGAAAATCAATGACGTCATATAACTGTGAGCACTCTCTGGGTTTGAGATTATGTTCTACTCTACGCTAAATGTGTCGACGTCATATTTCGTTTTTCGAATTACTGTGCATGTTTTTATTTTGCTTGTGTTTTCTCTAGAGCGTTCTTGTCAGACAGAGCGTTCTTGTCAGACAGAGC
This sequence comes from Physella acuta, assembly GCF_028476545.2. NCBI lineage: Eukaryota > Metazoa > Mollusca > Gastropoda > Physidae > Physella > Physella acuta. The sequence continues at coordinate 376,856 of NW_026732256.1, forward strand.
GTTCTTGACAGACAGCGAAACTATTAGTATTAACGAGAAAAATGGCCCGTTGAGGAAGGGTACAACGGGCGCTAGGCTGATAGTGCTGTCTCTTTTCTCTAAACTAAAACCAACCCACCCCCCCACACACCACCCCCACCCTACCCCCCACCCCCCCACACCACCCCCACCCCCACCACACACCACACACCACCCCCACCCCCACCCCTCACCCCCACACACCACCCCCTCCACACACCGCCCCCCACCCCCCACCCCCCCCAAAAAAAAAACATGGCTACCGTCCAATTCAACGAAATATAATTATATACTTTTTCCAGTGTCCGCCCCCTCCCAGAAAATTCTACCCCCGCCCCCGAAAATTTCAAGTACCCCCACCCCTCTCCGGGGAGGAAAAAGTCTGAAAGAAACACTGAAACCAACCCACCCCCCCCACACACCACCCCCCCCCCACACACCACCCCCACCCCCCCCACACCACCCCCACCCCACCCCACACCACCCCTCCCCACCCCTCCACCACCCCCACCCCCCAAAAAAGCATGTCTACCGTCCCATTCAACGAAATATAATTATATACTTTTTCCAGTGTCCGCCCCCTCCCAGAAAATTCTACCCCCGCCCCCGAAAATTTCAAGTACCCCCACCCCTCTCCGGGGAGGAAAAAGTCTGAAAGAAACACTGAAACCAACCCACCCCCCCCACACACCACCCCCCCCCACCCCCACACACCCCCCCCCCACCCCTCCACCCCCCCCCCCCCCCCCCCCCCAAAAAACATGTCTACCGTCCCATTGCAAGAAAACCACTTTTTAGATTAGACACATTAATTAGGCGGTAATTTTATTATAGAGTATCGATGAGGAAATTTCTTTTGAGTTGGGGAGGGGGGGGGGGGGGGGGGGGGGGCTCAGACGTTCTTACGCGGGGGGTGGGGCTTCGCCCCTACCCGAAGAATTGTATGCAAGAAAATCTTCACGCAAACCATTTAGATTAGACAACATTTCCTTTTTTTCAATGTAGAATCAATGACGTCATATGACTGTGTGCACTCTCTGGTTTGAGATTATGTTCTACTCTACGCTAAATGTGTCGACGTCATATTTCGTTTTTCGAATTACTGTGCATGTTTTTATTTTGCTTGTGTTTTCTCTAGAGCGTTCTTGTCAGACAGAGCGTTCTTGTCAGACAGAGCGTTCTTGACAGACAGCGAAACTATTATTATAGATACCTCACCGCAAATAAAAAAAAATAACCCTAAAGATAACATTAAACGAAAGTACATTTAACTATTCACATAATTTGTACTAACTAGTATTTTTTGGCGTGTTGGGTGCTGTTGTAGAGAGTGCTGATATGTCTGATTCGTCAAACTCTGGAACCTGTGCTAATGTGGAACCAGGGGATGCAGCCATGCAAGACGTCTGGCGATAATTAATTGTTACAATAAGCTCTATCGTCAGCAATAAGCAATTGATCATATATGCACAAATTAAAAAACTATTAAAATGTAAAAATATTGGGTAAACACTTAATTATTTTTCATTTAATAATGACGTTAAGTTTTTTTTTTTTTTTTTGCGAAATTTACTTCCCCTTCACTTGTTCAAGACATCGTCATAAAAAGCTAGAGCCCCCCCCCCTCCCCCTGCCCATAAAATGAAATCACACCTCATCCTACATTTCGTATATTTATCAATTCATATTACAGTTTACTAAAACATATTTCTTAAACGGAAAATAAATGAGTAGGCATATATTTTAGTTTCTGCAAAAAAGTGACGTTACATTATTTTAAACACCCTTTGCTCTTCATTATATATCGTCATAAAATTACGATACCACCCTAACCCTAGGAGTGCGGCTTCATTTCTGGGCGACCCCAAAAATATCAGTAGTGAGCTGTTTGTTTTTTTACCTTAGCTTGATACCAGGTAGCTTTACTTCCACTCAATAGCCAACATTTCCCATACTCATAGACAGCATCTTGCAGTGGGTAACATACAGCTGCAAGCATATCATAATGATGTGAGTTCTTTCATCTAATTCACGGAGTATAATGCTGCAACTGGGCCAAAAATAATATAAGGTTAAGCATATCTCCACATCATAAACATGTCCCACGTCGTTGATATGGCCGATTACAAGGCAGATAATAACAATTTAGGATACTTTGATTTTTCTTAAACTTAGTACCTTAAATGTACTTAACGTACATAAATTTACCCTACGTCACTAGTGGTTATAACCCAGGTTCGTTAATGCGCTAGCTACTTAAAAAACGGCACGCTGTCATTAACTTACTGTAACAAACTGTGAGTAGTCTCCCCTAAACTTTAACGAATGTTCTCATATGACACTACTAGATATGGCAATTCGAGGTACAGACATGGTTTCTAATTAATTTTTCTTCTTCTTCTTCGTTCTTAATTTTTAGTGTTGAAAGGGATCGAGCCTTATCTGCCAGAGGATTTGAACTCGAGACTTTTCGAATTTATCAACCATGAGCTTTTTGCTTACTCCACCATCACAATTAAGGATACGTGTCAACTGGTTATGCGCCATTGAGGCCATTGACTCCGATTTCAGCCTGCTTTTCTTTTTGGATTTGCTTCCATAGCCTTTGTTCAACCAAGAACAAACTATAAGGCAGCAGTTGTTTAATTTTGGAGGTTGTCTCCTAGAAGAGTTGCTGTCCCCAGCTAACGAGCCTCATCTGCCCGAGGGTTCGAACGCGAAACTTTTTGGTTTAGCAACAATGAGCTTTACCGACTCGACCACGCCGACCTCTTAATTAATTTTAAAATATTAAAACGTTTAAAAATATATGTAACACATATGGTTACCAGCCAAAAGGGGGATAAAACTATGAAGTTTTTATTCATTGGGTTGCGGCCCCTGTGGGACTGCAACTGAACTGTTGACGTTTTTTTTATGCTTTTGTGAGCGAAATTACCTGTGTTCCATGTCATGTGACATGTGCCTAGTCGTGTCGCACACGCAAGGCTGCTGTCTGTGGACCAAGATGTAGACCTAATGAAGGTAGTGTAGATATTTAAATTATGTTTGTTAAAGTACTTACTTATGTATTCCTGCTAGTGCTGCATGTGCACACTAGTTAGGGTGATGTATTAAATTAAGTATTTATTTTGTAGTACTACTTATTGGTACTTGTTGGCAGTACTGTGTACTGGCCGAAAACATAATTTATTGTACCCGTGTATATTGTAGCTTACACGTGGTGTTGTCCTGAATGTAACTTTTTTATTTTACATTTGTTTTAGGGCTACAGTTTTTCTGTTTCTATTTTGATCTTTTGATCTTTTGATCTTTTGGTCTTTTGGATTGTTTGGATCTTTTGGTCTATCTTGGCTAGTTCGTTTTGTGTTGCATCGCCGTCATGGCTCGATGCTATAAATAAACGAGTACTTGACAACAACTGTCGGCGTCGGTGTGTACTTAATCTCAGGGTCAGCCCGTCTTAACCACAACACCTCAGTGGGTAAAAGCATCCCCACTGAGTGAGGGTTACATTTGGCGCCCAACGTGGGGCTTGACCTTGGGAGGTAGGATGGAACACAGCGACCCGACGTTGGAGAAGTTGACGGAGGAGCTGGCCAAGTTGACGGCTAAGATGGCGGCGATGCAGGCAGATGCGCAGCGGCCCGTGAAGGTGGAGGTGTGTGCTCCAGCACACAACAGCAAGCTGAGTGTGTTCACCGGCCTTCCACCCACTGGAGGAGGGGAGGTGAATTTCCCGGAATGGGAAACTCAAGTACAGTGTTTGCTGCGGAACACCAGCGTTCCGAACCCGTTGCCACCCGTTTTAGGCAGCCTGAGAGGGATTGCCTATGAGCGGGTGAAGCAAGCTGCGAGTCCAGAGGAAGTGCTATGCCTCCTACAAAGCACTTTTGGCGACACCAGATGTGCCGAAGACAGGTATCTGCAGTTCAGCCGACTCACTCCACATCCAAGGGAGTCAGCGTCGGAATTTCTCTGCCGACTGTGGTCAGAGATGACGAAGCTAAACCAGCAGCGTATCTTTACTGAGGCCGATGCCCAGAAGAAGGTGTATCACACTTTCTGCAAGGGGGTTTCACCTCTTCTGGCGCTCGAACTTCGCGGCACATTTGGTTTCGCAGGGGAAGCCAGTCCGAAGGTGGAGGACGTTCTGAAAGCTGTTAAAAGGCTGGACGGGACAGCTGAGTCCCCAGTCGTAGCCACGGCAGCAGCTAACAGGACTATCCAGGTCGACGCAGTAACGGCAGCTGTTCACCAAGAGACGACGCCGCCGCTGATGCTCACGGAGGAGCAACTCGACCGTCTGGCGCAGAAGGTCGACGCAGTAACGGTAGCTGGTCGCCAGGAGACTACGCCGCTGATGCTCACGGAGGAACAACTCGACCGTCTGGCGGAGAAGGTGGCAGATATCCTAGCCCGGAAACAACAGCCCTCCAGAGGAGCTTGTTACGGGTGCGGGTCCACGAAGCACTTCGTCCGCGACTGTCCGAGAAAAGCAGCTAGGCAACGGGGTCAGCAGCAGGGGAAACGCCAGTCTATCAGCGTCGGGGAGCGGATGCTGATGCGTGTTCTGCCAAGCTCCCAGCCCAAGTTTACGCCACCGAGATCAGCACAGTGTCGAGCAACCACAGTTCAGGTTACCTCGCCTAACGGCTGGAGGTACGGCTGTCGGGTGTTCCGCCGTGGACGAGGGTTGCAGCCGGAGGGTGCGCGTGAGAAGGGTAGACAGCCACACTATGAATGTCAGTCTCAGCGCGAGCAAGATCATCGCTTGGGAGACAGACATGACACAAGCAGAGGTCGGAGACGCCGCCGGAGGAGAGGCCGACGACGTGGTGGACGCCGCCGTGGTTGGCAGCGACCCGACTATACAAGGTCGAGTGCTGAACCCACTGTGGCGGAGGGGGAGCGACGGAGAGAGATCGTCCCAACCAGTGAGGCAGATGAAGGTGAGGAACTGACAATCAAGGTAGTGGTCCCAACTAGACTTCGGCCGGAGGCAACGCCTTTCGTGCCCGAGGTGGTCGCCCAGGACGGACAAGAAAAGGAGATGGTCAGGCCAGCCCCACATCTGGATGAGGTGAATGCGAGGGACGAGGCATCGGACGAGGATGACTCTTGGATCAACCCAGAACCACCAGTGGAGCTGCGGAGGTCAACCCGTCAACGACGACCCGTCGAGCGACTCAACCTGGCGCATCAAGTGGTGACCAGTACCAGCACTGGAGCCTCTACCGGTTTGCCGGGAATAATCTATTTAAGTTGAAAGGACTTAATGTCTGTGTACTAGTGTACTGAACTTTTTTTTTTAAGTACTATTATGTATGAGTGTAAATGTAAATGTAAATTCCATTGTACATTTATTTGTGAGGGGGGCTGTGTAACACATATGGTTACCAGCCAAAAAGGGGGATAAAACTATGAAGTTTTTTATTCATTGGGTTGCGGCCCCTGTGGGACTGCAACTGAACTGTTGACGTTTTTTTTATGCTTTTGTGAGCGAAATTACCTGTGTTCCATGTCATGTGACATGTGCCTAGTCGTGTCGCACACGCAAGGCTGCTGTCTGTGGACCAAGATGTAGACCTAATGAAGGTAGTGTAGATATTTAAATTATGTTTGTTAAAGTACTTACTTATGTATTCCTGCTAGTGCTGCATGTGCACACTAGTTAGGGTGATGTATTAAATTAAGTATTTATTTTGTAGTACTACTTATTGGTACTTGTTGGCAGTACTGTGTACTGGCCGAAAACATAATTTATTGTACCCGTGTATATTGTAGCTTACACGTGGTGTTGTCCTGAATGTAACTTTTTTATTTTACATTTGTTTTAGGGCTACAGTTTTTCTGTTTCTATTTTGATCTTTTGATCTTTTGATCTTTTGGTCTTTTGGATTGTTTGGATCTTTTGGTCTATCTTGGCTAGTTCGTTTTGTGTTGCATCGCCGTCATGGCTCGATGCTATAAATAAACGAGTACTTGACAACAACTGTCGGCGTCGGTGTGTACTTAATCTCAGGGTCAGCCCGTCTTAACCACAACACCTCAGTGGGTAAAAGCATCCCCACTGAGTGAGGGTTACATATAATAAAGAATTGCGCACCAAATGAAGAGCAAATAATGGGAGTATTTAAGGCGTAACATTAGCAGGCCTACTTTAAAAAACCATATGCATTTTTGAGAGATTTTTTAAAAGCGTAAAGTATCACCGGGAATTACTCAAAATTTAGCATAAAACAGATACTTAGATCGTAGATGTGAAATCTTGTCTATCTGAAACAGTACTGAAGTTATTTGCTTTGTTGAGTAAGTACCACCCCCGGTTACCAGAAATATTTCAAAGGTTATTACGAAACAACATATTAAATATAATATATATACATGAAATTTCTTCAACATAACTGAACCGGTACTCATGTTATCGTGCAGACAGACACACACAGACACAAACAGACATGAGAGCAAAATTGCACAACTAAGTTTTCCGACTAAGTGAGGGGTGAAACGTAGAGATTTATGAAAATCCCGATTTCGAATTTTTTTTACACGATTGCAATACTACCACTATTCTTCGAATACGAAAAAATTAAAAATGATAATGAAGCTTTGATGTTAGAGATTTTTGAAACGCTCACCATGCATTATCATGTATTTAAACGAGACATACTATAATAACTTTGACAAAACTGTTCTAAGAAAAAGCAATCGGAAAACGACGCAGCAGCAAAATGCGCAAATTTCTAAACGTTATCAAACTTTACTAACACAAACTATAAATCTACCGCCCTCCTAAAAACGAAATGGAATTGATATACAAAATAAATATTCTTACCAATGTCGCCCACCAACCGAAAAATATGTAACTCTCCCTACCTTCCCCTCCTCCCGAAAGAAAACTATTTATTGGCTATATATATATGCCGCATGCATATGTAAGTCTGTGTATACACATGTATAATATGTATTTTAATATCTTTTTTTAAATATCTTTTTAAAGCTATTCAATTCGGGCTGATCTTCCATTTTTTCTGTTTGCTATAGGAAGCGAGTAACGTAGCGACCAAATATGTTTTTACGTTTGAATCCGATAAAAGATATTTACCTCCTTTGGGTATTCTAAATTTGTAAACAAATTATTATAATTTCAAATATTTTAATCCAAAATACACATCATGTTATGATCAAAATGATTAAAGGCCTGAATTATTGTTATAAAACTTTATGCCGACGAAAAGAGCCAACATGTGGCAATTTTATCAAACCAACCAGTTTTCTTTATTCTGTTGATTGGTTATTGATTGCTAATGGTTTTCATTATTGATTTTCGTCTCCCATAAATTTATAATTCAATTTATTTACAATGGATTAATACATTGGTTTTAGCCACACATCAGACTTTTAATAGGAATAGAAAAAAAAACCATTAAACATATCACATATCATAGATAATAAATCAACTACTTCAGCACAATCAAATGTATAACTATTATTCTACTGGTGTCAGTCACCTTCCTACACACACAAAACACACACTTACAAACACACACTTACACACACAATTACACACACACTTACACACACACTTACACACACACACTTACACACACACTAACACACACACACACACTTACACACACACACTTACACACACAATTACACACACACTTACACACACACACACTTACACACACACTTACACACACACTTACACACACACTTACACACACACTTACACACACACTTACACACACTTACACACACTTACACACACTTACACACACACTTACACACACACACTTACACACACACTAGCACGCACACATTGTAAGCTGTTGTATAATAATTTACTTAATCGAATGATATGTAGATTTGAAAATTTCCATTATTGTGTGGCCCCAATTCATTTCGGTAGGCTTTGTATTTTGGTGACGAAAGTCGTCAATTTGTGCACACATTATTTTAATCCATCTAGAATAAGCATTTAGGGGCTAAACTCTATCATTTATCTATTCAAACGAAAAATCATTGTATTTGTATACAATTATTACATTTGGTAATCCCAGGCTTTGCTTGACGTGTCACCGCGGGGATAGCCTTAAACTGACCACACAAATTGCTAACGATGTTCATCTATAGTCGGTTATATATACAGCTAGGTGTAGTATTGTTTTCTACATCGTTATCAGTTTTACGTCATGTTTAACCCTCCCCTCGTACCTTGTTGGGATTTTCCAATTTAGCTCTTAATTAAAATACTTTTTAACTCCTATAAATCACTTATTTAACTTTTTTTTCTATATAAATATTGCTATTTTTGTCTTGGTGTCAACCCACTAAATGGTGTCACCCCCCCCCCCCCCCCACCGCAACTCTTTTAAGTCTAATAGAAGATTGTAAAGACGCCCATTAGAAATATTGGTACAAAGCCTGAATAGCAAGCTAAGAAAATCCAGATTGCGCCAATCTATGAGGTAACTCCTAAACCAACATACCTGGTGTACTCAAAAAAAAAAGACTGGACAACATTAAACACGCCTAATCTGCCTGGGGTTAAAACTCTAGACTTTATGGGAATGCAACTTTGTGATTTCCCAGCCGACTTCGTTATTTGAATTTCTATTCATGTTTGAGGGAGAAGCAACATTTTTGGTACCACCTAGAAAAAATATACAACCTAAGCTGATTTACATATTTTTGCTTCTACACTTACGTGATTGGCATATAAAGAAGTTAAGATTACTACAGTAGTAATCATTGAGAGATGCCTGTTTATACATAAGCACGCAGTCCTGGTTCAAATAATTATTTGGTTGACCGGCATTCCATGGTAAGTCAATAGTGGATGCTACTGCTCCACTGCTCCATACAAACCTTCCCTCTACCTCGACATCGTTAAGACCTATCCACACTACACAAAACAAAAGGTTGGATATAAAATAAGTATTTACGTACACGCACACGCACATACACATACACTAGCGCATGCGCATAACAAACACATTCAGAATTGACGCAACTCAGTCGTAGTATTGAGCACAAGCATTAATGTATGGATTATATAAAATTTAACTCTCTTTCTCCATACACATACTTTCTCTTTCTCGATATATATATATGTGTGTGTGTGTAAATATATATATTTTATGTATGTATTGCAAACACGTAACTATACGCATATACATATATGAGTATGCGTGGTAGCGTATGTATATATATATCTATATATATTTATATATATATATATATATATATATATATATATATATATATATATATATATATATATATATATATATATATATATATATATATATATATATATATGTGTGTGTACTTTTTGACTAAATGAGAATATTTTAAAAATATCTTACGACTTTTTGAGAACCTTAAGTACAGCGATTGACTTAATAATCTCTCCTCTTGTGTGATCAAATCAGCGAGGTGTCCGTTGTTAATGGAATTACAGTATGCCTGAGATATGTATCGGAAAAAGCATCATTCACAAGTTTGTATTGTCGTTTGAAATTTTGATTTCCTATATAACCGTACAATGTCAATAGAAATTCGGTTTATCGTAAAATTAATGTATTTTGCTGTGAAATACATATATTGTTAAGAATAAAAACATAAAAAAACTGCTCTTATGGAACTCGAACTCGAGAATTTCGTGTTAGCAATCTACCCTTTACTACAAGATCACGCCAATTCATTTTTTTAAAAGGATATTACTCATATATTTAAACAATTGTGTTACTTTTTTGCATTAATATCTTTTTCCTTTTACGATGCCCACTTAAGCGCCTTTGACTGGATTTTTTTGGATTTATATTCAAAACTTTTTTCCCTCTAACTCCACCGTCTTCACGAACGTTTTAAAAGTTTCTAATAGCTTAGTTACTATTTTCGAAAAGTTTTGGACCAGTGGGTAAAGTTTTCGTCAACCTTTATTTTGCCATGTTTTGTCTTTCAATATATATTCAGGTTCCCTGATTTATCATTAAAACATAAATTACCAGTCACAAATTCGGCATATGACATAGTGAACACAGGGCAACGAAATACTCGCTAATAAATAGCCTGGCACATTTAAAATTTCTTGGTGGTTGGGGGGGGGGGGGATATATTGGGATTCGAACCTTAAGGCTTTTAAGACAACTACAGCGACGAAAGCGATGATCTGTAATCTATGCTGCACGGCGTATGAGCATTTTTTTTAAATGTCATATAGAGAGAGTTGCAACTAAGATCAAATGTTGTGCTTGTAGTTAAAGAAAAAGTAAGCAAAAATCGCTTAGAGAGATATGACGTAAACTGTATTGGCATTTGGTGTTTACTTTCTTGCATAATTATAACAAGACGCAAATGCTTCGACCATTTATTTCAATATTCAACTGCAATGTTTTAATTTGCCAAGCAACAAAGTGAAAGAATGAAGTGTTATCAGACTATGAATTGGTAATTGAAATCGGAAATAAATAAATTATCAAAATGTAATTAAAGCACAACAAAGAAGTTCTACCATAAACATCGTAACACTTCCAAAGAAGAGGAAAGGGTCAGATTTCATAACCATTAGTGAAAATGGGTAGGAATCGATGTTTAAAAAGTGAAACAAGACTAATTTTTTTTAGAGTAAGGTTTATAAACCACTATTACGCGTTTTAGAAATAAATAAATATAGAAGATGTTTAATTTACAGAATATTGACCAAGTTTAGTAAATATTTAGAAAAAAAAATTGTCTTAACAATCAACAACTCTGTTTTTGTGAGGTTGGAAAAGGGGAGGGGAAGCTAATGTATGATGCTATTTTGAGTTATTTTTAACTCTTTGAGATAATGTGTGACTATTTGCACTGTATGAAAACAACTTTTAAAAAAGTAACGTCGTTTATGGAAGTTTTCAACATAAAACATTCAATAAAAAATGTCTCATTATAACTCACCTGTGCGCCCCGCCAGTCCAATGCTATCGGGTAAACTTTGAAACACGATTGGTTGAGATGGACCGAACCCGCTATGTCAGAACAAGGGGCGGCGACTGTGTATCCTGTTGAGAAATTAGCCGTTTATTGTGCCAATATTATACTTAGTATTGATTTGTTACCTCCCAGTTTAAACGTAATCAAAAGAATTTAAATTAGTTACAAACGCAGCTAGTTACTTGTATACACACACCGAAGATAACAGATAATAAAAAAAAAAAAAAAAAAAAAAAAAAAAAAAAAATATATATATATATATATATATATATATATATATATATATATATATATATATATATATATATATATATATAAAATAAACAACAGACATTTGAAAACGTTATTTAGAAGTCTAGATGTTAGTAATTTAGCAAAAAATAAGTAGCACATGTAATTTTTTGTTTCAATGTATCCTTAAATTAATATACCAATGTAAACATTTAGCAACAAGAAAACTACTACAACCGCGTCCATCGCTGACTATTACTGACTGCAAGCAGACAACACAAAACCCCGACAAACGCAACACAATTAAATTACTACGAGCCGGCCCGCGGCATAACATACGCCGCTATTTAGTTGTTTCTAATTTTCAATAATTCATAATTTGTGAATTCGACAGTACCAACGCTGACACTGAAAATATTTCTTTAAAACACTATAAGTAGCTCGTTAAGGACCATAACCCCCCCCCCCCCTCCTTCCCTCCCCCCCCTCCCCCCCCCCCCCTCCCCCCCTTCCCCCCCCCCCCCCCCCCCCCCCCACGTTTAAAATCGTTGGCTCTGCTTGTAAACATTTAGAGTGAACACAGCTCACTAAAACCATGTAGGGGTGGGGAGGTAGGGAGAGCGTTTGCAGCTTGTTTTCTAACGGCTCGAAGAAGAGAATTATATATATAGATGGAGGCTATCTGATATACAATAATCAAATATTTATATCGTTGTTTTGAAAACTCAGGAAGAAAAATTACTCCCGCACGTAAGAACACGGTTGGTTTTAATTATTCCTTAACATCAACTTTTCTAGAGTCAGTGAAATTGTTGTCTAAACTAACATGTTATTATATGCAGCATACAGTTGATTGAACAACAAACAATACATTTTTCTTACCAAAGTGGTCATGATGTTCCGAAATCAATAATACACCCACAGGTAGACGCACACACATACTCATATTCATATATATATATATATATATATATATATATATATATATATATATATATATATATATATATATGTGTGTGTGTGTGTGTGTGCTTGCGTGCGTGTGTGTATGTGTGTGTGTGTGTGTGTGTAGATAGTAGTATTCTTGTACTAATGCTGAACCGAAGGTCAGTAAAAACTGAAATTTTCTGCTAAAGTTGTGATCTATCAAAATTACTTTTTCTGTAGCTCAACTTACTGCTCCTTACTATTTTGATATTTAATATTTCGGAAGTTATGGAAATGTAATTTAGTAAAGTTTAAAATAGATCAGAACAACATGGTGTAGATGCAAGTATAGTACTTTCTTAATATATGTATTTTAGAAGCAAATTGATTATTGTACTAGTACTCAACTATTGGTTTAACCAAAGACGTTAAAAACCATGACTGCTCCGTGTAAAAATATTGAACAAATAGGGTTTAACTTTTCAAAAATGTTTAGTTAAACTGTATTTTTAAAACGTCCATTTTTTTTATTTTGAAGTTCACTCCAATGTGATTAAAAATAAATTTAAATCTCCTCTTAATAAAAATATGTTTAAGTGTATTATCTGGCAGAGGTAGAGGTTAATTGGTAACAGTCCGATTCAACTTGTTATGTTGATAATTGCTTTCAGACTCGTTCAATTCCCATCCCGAAGATCTGAATCCACATGTTTATTACAAGCTTTTATTTAACTCACTTCCTCTGTCTGTCTGTCGTCAGTCTAGATGGAAACTCAGGAGTGAAAATTCGGACAGTTCTACTTGACCGATACGATTCACAGTTGGCACATGGGTCAAGACATGAAGACAATGCAATCTGAAACTAAATTTGACTTAATTGGATGCCTAATTAATTTTTTATGAATTAATTAAAATTTGGACCGAATTAGTAGGCATGTCTAGCCAACCACACCACACGCGTCATCACCTTCAATAGCTGCGCCATCACGTAATGGCTGCGTTCAAAAACCATTGCGCGCCTACTAAACGTGATGTTCAGTAGGCGCGCAATGGTTTTTAGTCATGTAACTCTATTTTAAATAAAACATGTAAAGTACTGAAAACAAATTCATAAAAAACGTTTTAATAACAAGCTTTTATGTAATGATGCACTAAAAAGTAGAAAATAAATTATAGACTACTATTTAAATAACTATAAAGAAAAGCGTGGGTCTCTTCCTTAACATTAGTAAAGGTATCCAATAGATACTAAAGTGACCCACGCTTTTCTTTATAGTTATTTAAATAGTAGTCTATAATTTATTTTCTACTTTTTAGTGCATCATTACATAAAAGCTTGTTATTAAAACGTTTTTTATGAATTTTTTTTGAATTATTTTTTTTGCTTGATAAAGAACGGCCTAGTTTAAAACATGCGGAAATTTGAATATAATTTTTCGTAAACCAATGTATGTGTTAGTTGTTCGGAGTTTTCCCATTTTAATGGCGACATACACTATTCGATAGGCTAGAATACATTTTATTATATAAGCTAGATGGCAGAACGAGGTCATGTGGTTTAAAATAGCAATATGTGATTTAAAAACTTTAGCGACAAAGTTTTGTAAACAAATAACTCTTGATCACGAAGTTCGTGTATAGTTATCAATGTTATAAAATGTCAACCTTCATAGCTGCAAGAAACAACCTAATTCAATCATCAATATCAAGAAAACGACCACAGAATACTAAGTTTTTTTCTGCCACTAACTGTGTAAAACTAACAAGTCAACGTTCGTTGATACAATCGCCAATTTGTTTATTTGTTTGGAAAGATTCAGAGAGAAAAGAAGTCTCTAGCAAGCCAACAATAGAGTAGTAAATTATTGATATCTCCAACTACGTGAGAGTTCGTCGCACTGAGATGATGTTATCTGCAGTGGAGCATCGATTATACATGTTATTTAGTATATATATATATATATATATATATATATATATATATATATATATATATATATATATATATATATATATATATATATACATAAAGCGCTGTGATTGTGTTTGTTTGTTTGTCTTTTCTATTATGCATTTTTACACCTTTAAGCTGATCACCATAAATCTTTGGGAAATTGTTGAGAATGCTCTTAAGAAGATATCTGAGAAAACAAATAGCAAAATTTTAGGGGTGGCGGCGCCCCAACAGGGCGCGATTTGATTCCTCTCTATATACGGTATTTAGACAATTAAAGTCGATTGCAGTTGACACCGTTCATCCAATCACCATGAAACTTTGGGGATTTGATCAGAATACTAATCTTTTTATTTTTATTTACAAGATTAGCGTCTTGGGAGGGTGTGATTTTTCTAATTTATACGATATATTAAAAAGAAGAAGTCATATCCGGTTCGATACCATTCATTAGAGCGCCATGACACCTTGTGGAGTTCATGAGAATACACCTGGGATGGATTCAGTGAAACAATTCAGTTTTGCACGGGCGGCGCCACGGCTGGGTGCGATGTGATGTCCCGGGCTATCCTATGGTCGCTAGGGCGCTTAGGTTAGACCATGGACAAGATTGGGGCCTTATAGGATTTCACCAAAATGAATCAGTCTCGACCACCGTGCCCCGACAGGATGTGTATTGTCGTCATCGGCTTTCCAATAAGCACTATGGCGCCAACGTTAGTTTTAATATTGACGCGGTGCGCAAGACATTTCTTTAAAAAAACCGAGCCAGTGGCCGTACGCGGCGCCCCTGCAGTAGTTTTTTCTAACTCATTATAACCAGGAGTGATTATCATACGCCTAAGGCAATCATACATCACGCCCTACTGCATGGTGCGCGGTAACGTAGGCAAACCCCTGTCTCGTCAAATATAATCAAGGAAATGTAGTGCAGGCATTGTTTACATTTAAATACTCAGTTTTAGAAAACCAGGTCAGGAGTCTAAGAATATAGGATTGGTAGCGCATTGCTGAAATACTACTAATATATTTTAGGAGATTTTCTTCTAATTCCGCGACAAAGCGCGTGGACTAGCAAGCTAGTGTGTGTAAATATATATATATATATATATATATATATATATATATATATATATATATATATATATATATATAAGTATATATATATATATATATATATATATATATATATATATATATATATATATATATATATATAAGTGAATGTTTGTTTGTCTTTTATGCATTATAACACCTTGTATCAGATCGTTAATATGTACAATATGCACAATAAATAATAACCTGAGTAATAGGCTTAGAAACGTTTTTTAACGTATAGTATTTCAGGTTTACTTTCCAGCGAATTAAACGTTCACAGTTTCTTGCGGAATATTTGTAGATAACACTTTATAGGGATGGGAAACTCAAATTTATTTGGGCTATAGACATTTAAAAAATCAATTTTTAAATACTTATCTTTTAAAACAAAATACAAACTCGTAAAAAAGGATTAGACAGAAAAAGTCTATGTAATCATACTAAATAAAAAAAAACACTTTTTAAAAATTGTATGGCATATATATATATATATATATATATATATATATATATATATATATATATATAATATATATAAGATAAGATTCTAGTTACATTTTGTAAAAATTAAAGCTTTTTTTGGAACCATCAGTTACACTCATTTTTATTTTATTTTTTTTGTTTGAAATATAAGCAGTTGAAAAGCCATCTAGAATTGTTTAATTAATTAAAATAATTAAAAAACTGCCCTCGACCAATCTTTGGAGTCAACCGGAAAAACCAGGGAGAGTGAAACAATAAAAGTCATAACAATTGTTATCCATAATAACATACACAACAGTGATATATCGTGTATAGCTTGTATTGTGTTTATATAAATTAGTATAACATCCACACTTACCACAATACCCTGACAATACTAATCCAAATTAAAAATAAAAGTGTTTGCTAAATTACTACTATATTACTAGTAATTGTTACTTTGACTATTTCTAGCCTAAATGAAACCAGAAAATGTTTATAGTTATTACACGAATGTTATAAAACATACAATTTTAGTGTAAAAATATGCTTCCTGGCAACAAAAAATTTGGAACCAGCATTCTAGGTTTATCGTGCTCCAAAAGAACAGAAAACATTATGTGTATATAAGTACAAAACATTAGTACTTTAAAAAGAACAGCAAGAATGTATACCAAAGAGTTAATTAAGAAAATAATTAAATACGTATTATGTCACAATAAATTGTCTCCGAGTATTGACTTACGTAAAAGATTTTAACTTACGTTTCTCCCAGATGCCTGTTAAAAAAACCCTGATTATGATTTGCGATATTAATCTACTTACCCTTAAGTTATTCATCAACCCCTCATCTCTTAACAAACTGAGAGTCAGTACAAGAGACCTTTGTGTAAGCATGCTCATGCTGTATTCTATGCACTGTATTTTCCATATTCTCTTTGTTAAAACTGCCGTTTAATATTGTATTTCTTTGCCAGTGGTTCCATTAAAAAAGTATATGTGACATACTTTATCTACCCTTTTTAAAACTGCTTGTATGATGATTTCTTTTTTTTAATTTCAAAATGAAATTTGTTATTTATATTAATGAATTAATGAAAAAATATAATTAAAAGCATGAAAAAATGACACAATGCATTAATTTTTCTAAGAAAATAAGTATCAAATAATTAACCAGCAGTTAAACATATTTTGATTTGAATCGTAATTTTTCTATAAAATACACTTTAAAATGAATGTACATATTATATAAAAAATATTTAGAAAAAAAGTTCATACTGTAGAGATTAAAAACAAATAATATGTGTTGTTTTGCAATATATACAACACCAAATTTATTTTGTTCATGAAACTATTTGTAATACCTACAAGCTTATTATAAAAGTGATAATGCGTAATTTGACAAATTGAGTAGGCTATTTGTTTTTATAGGAATGTGTTTCAGGAATCTACTTACGAACGCTGCTTATACAATTGTGACTGATTTTGAGGAAGTCGATTGAATAACTTATTTATTGTTAACTAACCATATGATTTTCAACTTGTTTGAGTTTGCGTTTACGTTAATTTTGCGTTTGTATTTTCTTTTGTGTTTACGATAAAATGTAGGTTAATTATTTTATTTCCTGTCCGCTTTTAAATTTATTTATCTAAATTAAGTCTCCCAACTTTAGCTAAAACAAATTGAATAATATTAACAAGATCCGCCAGAATAAGAAGACAAATCGACAGCGACAAGAGAACGACACCAAAACGACCAACAGCCTGGGCTGAAGGTCTGGGATCTTCCATACAAACTTTTGTTCTTTTATAAGCGCCCGTGTCTTGTAGCTCAACGTGCAGCGCTTTACGAATTTCCTCTACAAGTTGCTTGACCTCGTCCTCCGTGTAATTTGTTGTGTTGTACACACTTTCTGGACTTGTTCCTGGCTGGTTGCTAGGTGACACAGTTGTAACGTCAGATTCGCTAGTCGCAGTTTTTTCTGTACTTTGTGATGTATAATCAGTGGCTGATGTGTTGTAACCGTTTTTTGTACTGACATCAGTCACATCTGTGGTACACTCTGTGCTCTGTGATGTAGTTGTGGTATCTGTAACTGTCTCGCACGCCTGGGTGTCTGCTAGTAATTGTTCCTCACGTCTCATCATGTACAGTGTGTAGTTGAATTTCTGACACAAAAATATATTTCATATTTCCAAAATATTTGTTGAAATGGTTATATTATTATATAATATATACATAATAAGAACAAAGAAAAGATGAGCAAAAATTTAAATTTCTATAAACAAGTAAAACATCATTGTATCACTTCGACATTTTCAAACATAAATATATAATTTTTTAGATTTTTATATTAGATACAAATAATTTTATGTTTTATTAAAAAGGCAAAAACATTTGAACTAACCTGCATTGGTTTAGGATTATCGGTGATTCCAAGAGAATGACAAAAAGAAGATTTTGAATTGGTGCCGTAGACATACGCCCCAAACTTTACTCTCTGGAATAACATTTCTACTGTAATTTTCTGCAGATCTGTCGCTATTGAATATGTGCAGCCAATGTATGCTGTTTCTGAAATTATAACATAATATAATTGATACAAAAATCTAATATATAAAACTGACATATTACAGTTGGAATATTAATATATGTCTTTACGAAAAAAAATGCAAGAATTTAAGAAAAAAAATGGTTTAAAATGAAGAACCACGGAATTTTATACTAATTCAAAATAGTTTCTAAAAATAATGTTTTTTTTTAAATGACCCTAAAACGATACAGGTTTTCTTTTGTATTATTTCTTGGCAGAATGGTGATAATGAAGAAAAAATTTTAAATTTCATTTTATCACTAACCTGGTACTGAAATACATTCTTGCGCTAGGAATCGACTGTTGCTAAATCTAATGTTCTTAAGCAGGGCTTCCTCAACAATCAAAGACACGTAGATATTGTATCCCAGAAGATCTGGAGTGATCTCAAACGTGTACTGATAGTCCCAGAGACTGACGGGTAGAACTGTAGCAACACACGAACTTGTGGAAGTCGAGATGACGTTTTGAAGATGAAACGATCCGTTTCCGTGAAACAAGAAACTCATATTGCCAGGTAATTGTACGCTTTGAGATTCACCAATGGCTTGAATAATCACACGTTCGACAGTTTCATTGTTAAAGAAGATCTGTGTATAGAGAAAAAAGAAACTAACTTTCTATTAAAAAAAAAAACTTAAATATAATATGAGCTAATTAACTTCTTTTTTTTTTTGCATAATTTGCCATACTGTAATTAATATGTTTGTGTCTTTTAATTTAATTAAACAAAAAATTCCAAAACATATTTTGTAATATAAAGATCACGAAAAGTCCTCACATCAACAGAAAGATTATCCACAGCAGCAACAATGATGAACGTGTTGGTGAGTGATGTAGACAGCAACCCGTTAGAAAAGCTGATGTACTCAAACGACAGAAACTCTAAGGGGAGCAACTGGTCAAGTGTGGAGTCGTTTGCACTACCGCACTGTCCATTATAAGGTGTATGATATTTAAAGATAGGACAAATTGAATATGGCTAATAACAATTAAATTGGCTAACGAATAGAAGAAAAAAAAATGTCTGAATGATGCAAACGCACAAAAATATTACAAATTGTACCTGTGCGTAATATTTATATGATACAACTCAAACACTTCAAAATACGTAATATGTCGTAATTTGGATTACTTAAATTAGAAGAAAAAATCAACTTACAGTTGCTACACTAACGAAAGCTGCCAGGCAATTGTCTGAAATAATTCTCACATCGGTGTTTTCTGTTGCAATATTCAGGCTCATGCTGTCTAAACGTGCTGACATACTTCGTGATATATGACTGAAATGTATATATATATATATATATATATATATATATATATATATATATATATATATATTTATATATATATACTAAACATAAATATAACAAAAATATAAATTATCTCACGTCATTTGTGGCTATACCTTAATGTATTGTCCTGATTATACAACTCCAGTATGATGTTCGCTGATGTGTTTGACATAGACGAAAAACTGACTGAAACTTCTAAAATAGAAACATATTAAACAGCAGCTTTTTATACTTGTATACGCACGTTTCTATAGCATTTAAGAAGCAATTCAAATAATTAGTAGGCCTAAAGTATATACAGTATTCCTTTGAAATAATCAACTTGTTTTACCATTATAGGGAAACAACAGTACATTAGGAAAGTAAAGTCTGGCCGTGTCTGATGTAAACATTGATGTAGGGAATATGAGAGTTGACATTGCTAGAGCTAACACGTCATCAAGGATGTACAACACGACGGTCACTGGCTGGGTGGATTCTACCATCACTGGGAAATGTTGATGTTGTATAATTTAATTAAAACAAATGTATTATTTTTAAACGTGTATTTATTTCGTTGAAATTATGAAAAATAAAATACGTTTAATGTTGCATGATTTTTTTCAACATTTGTTTGCGGCTTGTTGATTTACAATATACTGTTTCATGTTTTGACATTTGTTCGTATGATACTTTAAAAATGTATGACCTAATAAAATGAGTATATTTATTGTCTAGCTGGATAAGTGGTTCTTAACTTGGAATCGATCAAACCACTAGGGTTCATTGAGTGAGTCTCAAGTGTTCGGTAAAGGTCAACACACATTCCCGACTCTTGTAATTCACGATCGGATTTTGTCAACACGAACGATATAACTATTAAGAAGAGTTCGGTGAATGTGCTTATAAAACTTTGTGGGGTGCGTTACCTAAAATATGTTTAGACCTAAATTTAGCGCTAAAATAAACTATGTCTATTACCTTTCTTTCTCTCTCTCTCTCTCTCTCTCTCTCTCTCTCTCTCTCTCTATATATATATATATATATATATATATATATATATATATATATATATATATGTGTGTGTGTGTGTGTGTGTGTGTGTACATGGCAATGAATACGTTTTTTTGTGGTAATTCCAAAACTATAAGCACATAGCAAAACAACATTTCCCACCTAAAGTCGGATTTAACAAAGAACTATTAACGTTGAAGTTGACAGTTTTCGATGTATTGAGCAACATGTACTTGATGTATTCCACCTTTCCGTAGTACACGGTAAACTTGAGGTTAATGGTGAGTGCTATCAGGTGTGACATCACTTGTAGAAACATGCGTGTAGAGCTGGTGGTTTTTATCTTAGGAAGGGCTGCCACATAGGCTCGACGTTGGGGGACTAGAGCATCTAAAACGTGGAGATACATTTATCTTTTAAATATGTATCAGCAACATGTACATTTTACTAAAAAAATAAAGGAGGAAGATAAATTCAATAGCAAAAACAATTATGCAACAATATTAAAGAAAAGAATAAACTAACGCTACTTTAAATTTACTAACTAAAAACGTATCGATCTTTTACAAAAGGTCGAAAAAGAAAAAAAGTAATTTAGTAAATGATTAATTATAATATTAATTGTAATATAGTTTCTAAATTTTGAGCAATGAATAAAAAAAAACGTTATATTTAAAATGTAAATCGGTATAAATAGTAACAGCAAGCAAACCTGTTTGACATACAAATCCAAATTTGATATCAGCAATCTGATCTTTTGATAAACTGATAAAATTCGAATTGTTCCATAGAACATAGTTGATTTGTTCCGTGCGGTTCAATAATTGGTAAATATCGCTGTTCTGTGTTTGTGATCTCCATGTTGTGTTCACACCATTTACACTAAACCAGGCTAAATTAAAATGTTTACAATATTTAAACTTATATATATATATATATATATATATATATATATATATATATATATATATATATATATATAATTTTTTTTATTTTATTTTTATTTTTTTTAAATATATGTGTGTGGGTGTGTATGTTTGTGTGTGTTTGTGTGTGTGTGTTTTTGTATGTGTCTAGTCACAGTGTTTACGTTTTCATACCCACATATATTAATGAATAGTAATGAAATCGTATAATAAACACTAACCTGATGGTACATCATGTAAATAAACCTTGAGATGATTGAGTGTCGCGAGTGTTAAGGGTTCAGCCAAGTGAAGATTGTTTTGTAGACAAGCGTCCTATAGGCATATTTTATTGTGGTAAAAAATAGACATATGTTAGCAAAATCATAGTTTGCTGTTCCACTATTTTGGCAAAAAAAAACATATTTCTATATTTACAAGCTTTTAAATAACTTGCTTCATCTGTCTGTTTGTTTTTATGTGTATATTACTTTATTTATATACTAATTTACGAAACAAATTTCAAAACATAAACGTTTTAAGTAACTGACAAAAACTAAAAAAATTATATACTTACCACAGCTTCATACCACCTGAGTGAGACGTTAAAAAATTTGAAACAATGGTCGTGTGTCATGAGGGATCCAGGCAAGAATTTGTCGCAAGTTGTGTTTAATTCTATAACAAACAAAAAATGCGGCAACATATTAGAAGGATAATAAACATTAAACATTTATATTTTCGATTGTTGTTATTTAAAAATACAACTAAAAGGTAAATTTAGCATACAATACTAGCTTTGCTTATACCTAAACTTACCAAGTTGACACAAGAAAGGTTTTTTAACATCGCAGTTATCGTTGCCGAGTAAAAAACTGTCGCTAGGATTGATGTCCACACAAAACTCGTTGGCTGATGTATTGTCTGGTTGATTAAAGCTCCAAAGATTTATAGGGATTGTTTGGTTGTCTGACTTCCACATATATACGTTACTGGTACTGTTATATCCGTATCCATTGACCCAATCTAGAAAAGTTCAGAAGTTGTTACATGTTCAATATATATATATATATATATATATATATATATATATATATATATATATATATATATATATATATATATATATATATATATATATATATATAACCGGGAAACATTATTCAATCTTCCACTAAGCTCATCCATCCCTAGGAAACCCAGTCCTACTACAGAGGCACTGCTTACACTACACTTTACCAACCACTCTCTTGTTTTATATTCCCCATACCATTTTACCCCATTCACCCTTTTCTCAATACATTTCTTACCTACCATGTCAAATAAATAATGTAATATTTCATATAGTTTGTATTTACTCTAATGTTTAAGTGGAATCAATAAAAGAAACAATGGCATTTAAAATAATCCATTGATTCCCCTTGCACTAAAGCAGATTTCTACCAAAGCAACGTGACATAATCAACGACACCAATACCTACCTAAAACAGGGCAGACTATCCCCTGTCTCATGTTCTCATACATTTGTATTAATTTTATTATTATAAATTATGACTTACAATAGTTGTTTTTAGAAAGTGCAAACGTGAAGTCAAGCTCTTCAATAGTTCTTGGTTCTATCAGTTGATCTCCTTGTGATTTACATACCGTCTAGTTCAGAAGAAAAGGAAACTGATTTTATATTTACACGTCTGAGCAATGTTTTCATTTTAGGCTGTCAATCTCTGCAATCTGTGTTAAATTACACTATTGTAAATCTAGAAAAATTGAGAAAATATTTTTTTTTAATTATATAAAGGCTAAATATATATAAACAGTCGACATGCAAATTATGAGCTTTTAAAAACAAAATGTTTTCTAAGTTTTTAAAAGTAGCTCGTTAGCACGACTCGACTTGCCTGGGCATCACTGCAGTTCATTAAAGTGGGTTCAAGACGATAACATTTTCCGTTAGAATAATTCCCTCCATGGCATCTGATGTCATTTACTGTGACGCAAAATATAAAATCATTTTTGTTTTAATACCTTTATTTTCTTTAGTTGGTATTATCGATACTACTACTACTACTATTACTACTACTACAACAACTACTACTACTACTACTACCAATAATAATAATAATAATAATAATAATAATAATAATAATAATAATAATAAAATAGTATTATTATTTATATTATTTTAATAATAATAATAATGATAACAATAATAATAATAATAATAAAAATAAAATATTAATAATAATAGTAATAATAATAATAAATGCAATAATAATAATAATAATAATACTAATAATAATAATAATAATAATAATAATAATAATAATAATAGTAATAAAAATAATAACAGTAATAATGATAATAATGATAATGATAATAATAATAATAATAATAATAATAGTAATAATGATAATAATGATAATGATAATGATAATAACAATAATAATAATAATAATAATAATAATAATAATAATAATAATAATAGTAATAATAATAATAATAATAATAATAATAGTGATAATTATAATGATAATGATAATGATAACGATAATGTTAATAACAATGATTATTATAACTACTATAGTTATTTTTATTATTATTTAATTATTATTTTTGCAATAAATCTTTTACGGATATGTATTTTTTAAAGAAAGTCTTACAGTTTTCGCATATGACTTGCCCAGATGGAACCGAAAAAACACTGATCAAACGCCCAGAAAACGTATACAGGCATGTTTCTTTATAGTAGTATAGCCAATAATAGTTTCTGAACCAGAGGTTTAAACTGATGACTTGTTTCTGACTGTCCATCCACACGAAGACCCCGTCCCGCTTTATATCTTGACCATTGACCCAAACTGAAATAATACAACATATCAATTTTTAGTATATCATTTTTATTTTTTATAACACGTTAGGCAATGAAGGACGGCTAAAGCCGTTTAATTATTAAGGAAGACAAATTTAAATAGAGATCGCAACTCAACCAGTAGATTTGCTTATCTGAAATCAAGCATAATTTGTTTTGGTGGAACGTAATGCTGTATTGATATTTTTCTACTAAATGAGAAGTGAGAAGTGAACTATTAATACATTATTACGATTGCAATAATAATTATTACATTTTTTTTAAATTTTATAAAACCACAGAATAGTGAATTCATTGTGTACATATAATTTTATGAATTTTAATATATCTATTTATATTAGTAATATATACGGTCATATATAGCAGGGGCGGAACTACAGTGCCGCCAGACCCCGCAATGCGGGGGGGCCCACGACGTTTAGGGGCCCAATTCCGAGCAAAAAAAACAATACATTTTATTTTCATAAATAATGTTTTCCGTGCACCTTGATAGTGGTTTTGTAAAAAACAAACAGGTCTACTATAGCAGTGATTGTTCTACAGTAACTAACACACACTGTTGCATAGAAAAATATAAAATCTACAAGAGCTGTAGTTTGAAAGATAGCCAAAGGTTACCACTTCTTCCATGACTTACTGCCCTTCATCAAAACACGGGTGCCCATAAAGCTCATTTAAATAGTTTTGTACTATGTAAATTAAAGAGCCATTTATTCTCTTAATTATTATTAAAATAAGGCATATTAAAGAATTCTATAGCTATAAAAATGAATGTATTCAAAACTAATAATATAAATACAAAAAATCATAAAAATAAACATAACGCGAGAAACCATTTCAAAATCAAGCTTAAGTATTTATATAATTTTGACCAGCCATCATTTTTGTCACAATTTTCGGCAAACATTTGTAAAACACGATGCGGGCCCGAAATGAGTTCGGACTAATTATTGTCTGATTCGTTATCTCAGAGTGGTTATACATTGCAATAAAATAGATTAAAATACACAGGTAATAGACTATTTAAAATTTTGAGAAGCGGGCTACTTATATATATATATATATATATATATATATATATATATATATATATATATATATATATATATATATATATATATATATATATATATATATATATATATATATATATATATATATATATAGGGGGGCCCAAAAAATTTTTTTGCGGGGGAGCCTTTTTTTTCTAGTTCCGCCACTGATATATAGTAATGAATTATTTGTTCATTACGTTTAGTTTTTGTCTTTGTGGATCCGATGACATCCGATCTATCTAGTGTTGAAATTTGTGCCAAGGTCGCTCCAGGGGCCAACGCTTTGCAGGTCATCTAAATTAGGTCAGAACGTTATACCATGAAATAAAAAAAGTTATAACATTCCTCTTTATTATGTTTTAATTGTGCTACATACAAATGTTTATATTGGTCTAGTTTTCGTGTTGTTTTGTGCGTTTATTATTGTGTAGACTAAATATATTACAAACTTGTGCATTGTCCCAGGTAGCGTAAGAGTTTTGAAGTTGAAAACATTTTCCATTTTGGTAGAAAGCGTTCTTTAAGGGGTAGCACACATCTGCGACATACAAAAATGTTATTGAAAATCTGCGTTTTAGTGATAAATTTTGCTTTATCAACCATTTATTGTCACTAGCTGTTTTAACAACTATGCTACAAATAATTTTAAAAAATGCTTGTAATGCATCTAGTTTGAACAAATAATATCGGATAATTAATTGTTATCAGTTTTTAATTGAAAATATATGCTAGTAAGTAGTTTTTTTTAGTATAAAATACTTCACGGTAAAAAAACAAACAAAAAAAAACCTAAAAAAAAAAGACTAGCACATGAAGCTTTTCCTAAACCTTAATATATAGCAGTTTACTGACAATAAAATCAAAGATAATTCAGGTAAGAACATTTAAGGAAATAAAATATCAAATTATGACTACCTGTCTGGCACATGAAGTACAGCGACAAACTGCAGACGGCATCAATGTACCCCCCACTTGAGTACATTGCCACGCAGTCGACCTGTGAGCTGCCACTTGGGTATCCTAGCAACCAGAGTGAGTCGTTGTTTGCCAACACTGCCCCAGAGGTCCAGATAAACTTGCCCACCGTCACGGCCTCGATAGCGCCTACCCAATCTTATACAAACAGTATGGTGTAAAGTATATTCTAAAATATATCCTAAAGTATATTATAATGTATATTATAAAGTATATTATAAAGTATATTACAAAATATATTTAAAATAAATTATAAAATATAGTATAAAGTATATATTCTAAAACATATTATAAAGTATAGTATAAAGTATACTATAAAGTATGTTATAAAATACATTATAAAGTATATTATAAATTTTTTTATAATGTATATTATAAAATAATTTATAAAGTATATCATAAATTATATTATAAAGTATATTTCAAAATATATCGTGAAGTATATTATAAATATATTATAAAATTTATTTTAAAGTATATTATAAAATATATTCTAAAGTATATTATAGTGTATATATTATAAAGTATGTTATAACGTATATTATATAGTAGTCTACATTATAAAGTATATAAAGTACAATATAACATATATTATAAAGTTTATTATGAAGTATTAGCGCATTGTTTATTGTTCTTTTTCAGGGTAATCTTCAATCTCTCACAACCAAGAAGCCCAATATGTTTATGTAAATCAATTGGTTTATTCCGGAACATTAGCTTATTTATCAAGCTAAAACAACCGTAGGTCCGGAACTTTAAACCAAGCTGAACAAACACACGCCTCACTAATTGCTATATTAGTGTTGCTACCACAAACTGCTAAAAAAAAAAAGAAGCATACATGCATGTATGTATGGATATGTAGCTGAAGGGTAGTTGATTGATATTGGGGAGTTGATGACATTTGGCGTGATGAGTATATGTCATCGTACATACGCGGGGGAGTTCATGACATTTGGCGTGGTGGGCATATGTCACTGGACATATGTGGGGAGTTTCTATGTATATACCAAGAATTTAAGACCTGTAAACAAGGAACTAGATTATAAAAAGCAACATAATAACAACTTTTCTTACATGGCTTATTGTATTTCATATACATAGTTTTGGTAAGGTTTCTCTGTTCGTCCGTTATAATCTCAACCAGAGTGCCATTGTTGATAGTAGAGCAGTAGCTCTGTAGCGAGATGAGGAGGGAGATAAAAAGGGTGAAAATAAAAAAAATCAATTACTTAACATCACAACATGGGAAGTGAATAAACATACAGCACATAAATATAACGAAATCTACACTGTTTAATTGCAGGGGGGGGGAGATTGAATGAAAGAATAAATGTATTTCATTACAGAGCCAAAGAAATGTAAAATTATGTTGTAATTATATAAGGAGATGTATTATTGATTTATTGCTTACAGTGAAGTCTTAGATCAATATTTTTATTTTATTAATTCGGCTGTAACTACTGAAATATTGAATGCTGGATGATTTGTGATAGCTTTGAGTTTAGATTGACCGTATATATATTTTACAAAAAATAAAAAACAAGGTATCATGTGACATAGAATATCTAATGAAAGAGGTGCCTTATGGGTGTGTGTATAGGTGTAGAAAAGTTACGGTGTAAGACCAGAGATGTGTTGCAACTCATTGTGTTACATTTTGTTACATTTGTTACATTTTGTTATATTTGTTACATTTTGTTACATTTTGTTACATTTTGTTACATTTTTTTTACAACACTATACCAGAAATAGATAATTGAGTCATTCGTAGAAATGCTTGAAACCAAACAAGCCCAAATAATGACTTCGTAAATTGTGAGTCTGTAAAGACATTTTACAGAATGATATACCTTTATCTTGTTCTTTAAGTAGATTTATACGAATGCCTCGTTTAATTGGAATACACAGTAGATTGAAAAAAATAACAACCCAAAAACAACTGCACAACGTTTCCAAATCCACATAAACAGAAACAACCCTCTCCCATACAAAACATTATACTAGTCTGACGGTTTACTAAACTTTTGTTAACAGTGCTATCATCTAAAATACTAAATCATCTATGTTTGGTTTACAATTAAAACCCTATTTTAGCCTTTAATATTGTACTTATAAGTGCAGTAAATTTGAACCTTTAGTAATAACATAGCATGCGATGGCTGTTGTTGATTGAACAAACAATATAAAACAACAACTTACCTGTGCAGAAGCCCAGGTCAATGATATGTTGTAGATTTTGTAACAAGTTTGGTTGAGATGAGTCGACCCATCAACGCTTGAACATGGATCACATCTAGCGCCATCAGGGAACACTTTTTTTAAATATTAGAAAATTAATTAAAATCGTATTTTTATTCTACTATTCTAGAGTTTTAAAGTGGGACGATTTGGCCTAGAGATATACAAAAGTCATAAGTTCAAATTCGTGTTTAAATCAGTAGAACTTATACCCAGCTTTATGGATGTGTTCATAACACTTTAGGAAAAAGCAAAGGTGACTGGGCATAGTGCTGACCACACTATCTCTTAGTATGCTGAGGTCACAGAAGCAGATGAACTCTACTTCACCAGGCACATGATCAGGTAAGTTAAAAATACTTTTATAGTATAAAAATAATATATAATATATACTGTATAAAATACACTATACGCTATATAATTATACATATAATATATCGTAGATTCATCGTATTTCTGAATTAGCAAAAACAAATATTTTTAAAAAGTATATTTTTAATAAATGACAAAGTTATGTATTTTTAAAAGACATTCGTATCAGTTTTGTTGAGATCCCCTATAAAAACCTAGATAATTCAAATTATTGAACAATGTAACTTACAAGAAATAAGCAAGTATATAACAGAAATCAGCATCCTTGTCTCCATTTTAAGCCGAATGCGACATTGCAGATACGAATGTAGCCTCCACAATATTAGCCTACAACTAAAAGTTAAGTCTAACTGTCTGTGACCATAATCGCGTTGGCCTATAGAAATGATGGCATGCATAATAAATGGTATTGCAAACATCGTGACCATAGCAGCCATGTTGTTTTCATCGTTATTAATACAAAGCAACAATAGACTTTGTTGCATATTTTAGCTTGCTCATACATACTAATTGATTCGCCGAGTACTGTTTCTATAAGCCTAGTTTGGTGCAGAAGTTGTCTATAGAATTAGAACTACGACACACTGCCATTCATAATCTTACACATACATTTCTTAAAGATACTCATATGATATTTTCAGCACACATATTTGGTAAATTAAATTTGCTATATAAAGTACTATTTTTGCGGAAGCACTCACACACTTGGTGCGTTGTCTTGTTGCGTATGTTATTTAACACGTTTTTAATATTCTTCAAGCTCCAGGCTGTTAAAAATCAATTTTGAAATAGACTACTTAATTTTTTTAAATAGAATAGAATCTTGTTGAAACAATAATTGCGCATCAAATAAACAGCAAATAATGTGTATGGAACACTAGTACTTTCAAACAAATTCAAAAGAAACAAGTTAAAAAGAAATTTGTATGCGGTTTTTAAGAAATCTGTTGTGCGAAATGCGCTACTTGACCGTAAGTTACTCTAAATTTAAAAGAAAACAGAGAATTAGATCTTTTACTTACATCAGAAATTTCGTCTTTCAGAAGAAGTACTCAAGTTATAGGCTTTTGAAAAACCTAAAGTATAATAAGTTCCACTTTCGGTTAACGGAAATCGCTGAAAAGTTGATACAGAACTACAACCTTGCTGTAACTTTACTCAAGTTTCACTGACACACACACACAGACATACAGACAGAATAGCAAAGCCCAGAATTTCCAACTAGATTACGAGTAAAAGCCGACAGTTTGATAAATCTGGATTTATATTTTTACCCGGTTAAAAAAAGTTTCATATACACCGTATATCATAAAGAACAAACAGTAGCTTCCTATAGCTTCGTTTACATTACCCATAATAGGAAGCTACTATTTGTCTGTATCGTTGTCCCTGTACTTGTGTGTCGTTTGTGAGGTCAAATACTGGTCCGTGTTGTATTTATGAGGATGTTGGGCAGAACCTACGGGGTCAGAGGTCAAGCTTGCCCGCGTCTTCCCTGCACAAGCTGTGATAGTGGTCTGTCATGAAAGCTCTATTTTTGTAGAACTGATTGGCAGAAGTGGTTACACGTCTGACTTGATGCATCGAGGGCGAGGCGATTTGATGCCTCGTGAATATGTAGGTTCGGATCCCGTTGGGTTTTGCCTGCTCTGTCTCTACTTGGACTATATTCTGTACCTTTGTCTACCCTTGACTTTGAAACATCACTTTCTGTTAACATTGCTATTTCAGTAACAACACCTGCAACCCCTCCTCCTTAATTTGGAAAGGTCGGGGCGATTTTTACCAGTCACTTTGTCTTTTTATTTTGGTGTCACATAGTTGATGTAGAAAACGATTAAATAAGTCCGTAATTTACATTGCGAACATTTCAAACAGTTGTCTAATTTTAATGTTGACTTAGTGATCGCATGATGTGGCGTTCCAAAACACATGCAATTTTGCTTTTTAATAGGGCCTGTAAGTCTCGTTTTCTTTACTTTGAATTAAAAATATGTTCTGGTGTATAGAGTTTTGTAATGTCTGGTGTTCAAAGTATTGTAGTTGTTTGGTAAGTTATGATGAATTGGTTAAATTTGGGAGTAAAGGCGAAAGGCTGTTGTTGATATGGCTTAGTAGGTAGGCCCTTTACAGTATCAAAGTGTTAAAGTGTAGTATTTTTTATTTGGCTGTTGTGTAGTTGAAGGTCTAGTGAAATCTCACTGGTAGTGGATGAATGAGAATGTAGGTGATGAGGTATCGTAGTTCTGGAGTTCGGCAGTATCGAGCATTGTGGTATTAAGGTATTGAAGTGTGAAGACTGTTATCGTTAAATAGTAGGTCCATTTAAATCTTTGTTGATTGGGAGTATCGCTTGTAGAGCTTGGTGAAGTTAAGCGAGGTGGTGTCGTAGTTCTGGAGCATCGAGTCTAGTTATATTTAGGTATGGAAGTTTGATATGTGTTGTGAATGTAGTAGAGTATATCGAGTAGTCGAGTTTATCGTAAGTTAGATTATTTCATTTCAGGACGGAACACATAGAAAGGTGGGCGTTCTCCAACTGAAAATTCTTATTTTTTGGGAATCTATATTGCCACTCTTAAAGTATTAATAAATAATAGTATATAGGCTAGCCTTTAAAACTAACCGTATTTTTTTTCAAATTATAATTTTTTTCATTTTTATATAGTTAAAGCAATGCCTTAATAGAAGGTGAACGAATTTAATTTTTTGATCCAAAAATGTGTATACAAACAAGTCTTCCTAGTGAATACAGTGATATGTATGTCATCAAATTTGAATAGAAGTATATTTAAAAAAGGTACCGTGTTTAGACTTTCACACAAAACCTACAGTTAAGTAAACAATTGTTAAAATATATTTTGTTGATACAGTTGCATACGTAATATAAATAGTTTGTTATAATTATTACGTAATGAAATTTAAATCGTTTCATTGTGTTTTTGAAACATATCTTTGCTACACATGGTTATTTTAGCTATTCTTGTGAAAGTTATTTCCCTTGAATAACATTTTGCTGTTGGGATATGAAAATGGGAGATAATTCGCTGCTCAACTTTACATTAATTTCAAATTCTTGCACCTTAGGTTGACCGCTTACTCATAAGTACAACTTTAAGTTATTATTTGCGATTGTAAAAATTATATAGAGCTGAAGTTCAAAACGAAATAATTTGGTAGTTTTTCTTGAATTTTAAAGTTGAAAAACAAATACATCAGCAGCCGTTGTATATTGAAATGCTTTATGTTAGTAGACATACAACAACTGCGTCCTAATTCGTCTTAGTCGCAAACTAATCATCTAATTAATTAAGTGTTTTGTTCATATTTTTCACCCTCTCCTTAAGGATTCATATATAAATATTGTAAACTGGAATCTATATAACATTTGTAACCTTTTATTTTTAAAAAATCGTTACATAATCACACAATATAGATATTTTACAATTATAACTAAAGACAGTCAAGCTAAAAACAGAAAAGTTCCATTCTAGAACTCACATTGTGATGTCTGTAGAGAGCCCAACATCACAAAAGCTATTTTTTTCAGTGTTTTTTTTCCAACCTTATTGCACTTGAAATTTTTTAATGTGTGTGTGTGGGGGGGGGGGGGGGCTATGTCGTAAAAAATGTCGTAAATAGAATATGATTAATTAAGCTTGCAAACTGAAATTAAAGGAATTAGTACAAACTTTTGTGACGAAGGAGGCAGGAAAATTGGATTTTGATGTCTGCTTATAACGTGTATGCAATTGATAATAAATTAATTATTAATATGTCAATTTTACTTAATTTTTTTTCTTATGCATATGTTTTAGTAATTAATTTGTGTGGAAGTTTCGCCTAGGGCGCTAAATAACCTGGCGCCAGCACAGGTCAAGAGTGTGTTGTTTATTACTTGTAACCATACCACACCTTCTAAAGCGTAATCTATTCTTATATCTCACAATTTATTAATGAAGCAAAGGCATCGCAAGGTTTAAAAAACGACACACAGTTTATCACATTAACTGTCCTATATAACACAGTTATAAACACGCTACTTAAACATCGATCTGAAATAGTGTGTATCTTCTTTTGTTTAGA
Source organism: Physella acuta (assembly GCF_028476545.2). Classification (NCBI taxonomy): domain Eukaryota; kingdom Metazoa; phylum Mollusca; class Gastropoda; family Physidae; genus Physella; species Physella acuta. Next base: position 409,920 of record NW_026732256.1, read on the forward strand.
GCTGTTCACTGCTAACCAATGAAAAAGTATGAATAAACTGAACTAATATTTCTCTGGATTTTGGAATATTTTAAGCAAGTTAATTGCTGATTATGTCTCTACATGCCGAGATGAAGTCGATTATTGATTGGAAATTATGCCTCGTATATTGCTGCCAGTCTCTCTGTATAATCGATATTCACGATCATATTATGCAGTCAATTTTATTGTTCATGAGATCGATTTTGTGTACGCTTGTTTGCCACTTAAGGTTCACATTGACGCTTACTTTGACAAAATGATTACAACTGTATCTTGTTTCATATTCCACGTTATAAAGTACGGTTCATTATTGTTTCTGTTCATTTCTCATCATGTATACGCAAACATAAATCATAGTGGTAGAACCTAACGGTCCATAGGGCAGTTGAAGTAGAGTTGATCTGTTTCTGTGACCTCGCCAAAAGAAAGATCAGTGTGGTCAGCATAATGACCAGCTGCCTTTACTTCCCCCAACGAGAGTCAGGTACGTATTCAAGCTGGACGAACTCAGGGACGTTCTACTTACAAGAACCCTGCCTTCACAAATGATTAGTTATCACATCGTTAAATGAATTTAATTACTTATAAATGAATTAATTTAATTAAAAAAACAATAATAAAATCTATATATTTACGGTAATTCTTTTTATTCACATTATAATTCGAAGAATACATCTAAAATATACCTTTTAAAAACGAAATGTAAACAGATAATAAGTATCGTATTTCAGGAAACAATATTTTTAAAATTAACAATACTCAAGAGTTCCTTAAAGTATTCTTCGTATTTATGCGTGTTGAATAATATTTTATACAGCGAAATATAAGAAGCAAGTTCTAGTAATAAAGTGGTTATTTTTAGCGTCCTCCATCTCGTGGGCTACATAATGTATCCAACCATATGTAAAAATGGTTGCTGTTTTGTATAACCAATGTGATGCGCTTGATTCTATTATTAAACTAATTTTAAAAAGGTATCGAATACAGATATAAATATGGTTCTAAAATAAATACAGATATAAATATGGTTTTAAAACACTATTTAAGCTAAATCTAATATATAAAGTTCAATTCTTTTTTTTTTTTTTTAGCTGGACTGCTAACCCGAAAGTCTCGAGTTCGAATCCGGGTTCAAGACCGTCGACCGTCCCTGAGTCCACCCAACTCTGATGGGTACCTAACTCACGTTAGGGAAAGTAAAGGCAGCTAACCATAGTGTTGACAGGTCACAGAAACAAGTGAACTCTACTTCACTTGCCCCATAGACCCTCAAGTTTAAAAGCGAAACTTTACTTTACACCAGGGGTCTCCAAACTTGTCAGTCCGAGGGCCGCTTTAACTATAAAATTTCAGTTCGGGGGCCAGTTTCTTCCAGGCATATCTTGGATTTTTCTGGGCAAAGTTCCTCAGCCATCACCAACAAACATTTTTTCCGTGGACATAAAGATCTCCGCGGGCCGGAAGAGAGGACCTCGCGGGCCGCATCCGGCCTGCGGGCCGTAGTTTGGAGACCCCTGCTTTACACCAACATCAAATTCTGTACATAATTTCGAACATCAAAAATGGAAAAAACGAAAGGTTAAAATTTTCGTTTGCTTTTTTGTTTGTTTTTTCTTTGTGTTTGTATTGATGTTTGTGGTTGTGGTTGGGATTGTTGTTAGGTTTTTGTTTTCGTTTGTATTTGTAATTGTGTTAGCGTTATGTTTGCGTTTTGTTGTTTTGGTTTTGGTTGGTTGTAGTTAGGGTGGGCAATGCCGGGTATATTATGATTACTAAACACACAGGTAATGGTCTTTAACAGAAAGGTTTTTCACAGAGGCCAGAGCAGGGCCTGGCCGGGACGGCTAGTCTATCTATCTATCTAATACTACTAAAAGTCAAGTTTGTTTACATGTTTGAATATTTATTTTTTTGTTTGTTTGTTTGTCCGATCGACTATTGTGATATGTTCGACTCTATCTGGAGAGCTGTAAAATAGTATGTAGGTAGAGAATAATTTTTTAATGCAGACAGACTGTTAATCACAAATTTATTTAAAGACGTTAATTAATTTATTGATTTATTCATACGTATATTAACCACAATTTTTTAAAAAGATTTGAAAAGTTATTAGACTCGACGGAAACAGTGACGTCACATGATGTGTTTATTTTTTTACATCGATAATGGCGGCCTATCGAAGACGATTGTGTTCCCATTCCAATGTTTAACGCGTTCTAAAGCTAATTTTCTGTCGGCTTTAACTTTAACAATACGTCCGTTTGCTGTATTTATTACGTTCCAACACTTATATCAATTTTAAACTGTCTTTTTCATTTAGTTTTACGATAAATTTCTCTAGATCTACAATCTGTCCAAGAAAGTTATTTATTTATTTATAGATCTAGATCTAGAATCTAGGTCAAATCAAATATTTATTGATTATAAATACAATCCAAAAAAAAAAGAGACTTAAGCAAACCAGTCGTAGATCTAGAATATAGATAATTCTATCTAGATTTAGATAATAATGAGTTTCTATATACTAAAATATTTTAGACCTTTATTATTTTATATAAATCTTTGTTTGGAATATGGTAATTTTGAAATGCTCGCTCCGGGCATAGAATCTATTAGCGTAGCTAATGATTAGATCTAGATTCTAGATCTAGCAAGAAAAACTAAACTTAAGACTTAAGCAAACGAGTCGTAGAATCTAGATCTAGATAATTCTATCTAGATCTAGATAATTTCAGACCTTTTTTATTTTATATAAATCTTTGTTTGGCTAATTTAAGATAAAATTTAATTTGAAAGTTACTGCTGCTAGACTTAGTTCTAGATCTATGCGCGTAAATCAAGTTGCATAAGGAGACTCATAGTATAGTATAAAAATTCACTTGTGACGTCACGAGTAAATAGCTAAGATGGTAGCGTAATCGGCTCTCATGCGGGTGGCACAGGTTCTAGACCAATATGTCAATGATATTTTTTTTTCAATTTTTTTTTTTTAGTTGTGAATGATAAAGTTGCCTATCTGAACTTGGCAGGATACAGGGCAGGTGAAGTAGAGTTCATCTGTTCCTTTGTCCTAAGCATATGAAAGGATAGTGTGGTCAGAGACATGCTCCCCTGGAATCGTTTTTTAAACGATAAAAACATGTTGTCTGAGACTTGGCGGGACACTGGGCAGGTGAAGTAGAGTTGAGTAGGTCACATGTGACGTCAGTATATGAAGGGATAGTCCGAAATCGGTGTTTTCGGTGTTTTTAAAAGATAAGAAACATATTTTTGAATGTGGGGTCTGTTTTTGTGACGATAAGTGACACTGCAGTAGCGTAGCGAGGAGGGGGGGGACGGTAGGGGAGGGGAGGCGGGGGGGACATATGTTGGGGCGCCAAAATGGTTTGGAAAAAAAATTGAAAGGTTAAGGGGGGTTCAAATCGAAAGTTTGAGTGGGGGGGTGCACATAAAAAGTTTGAGGGGGGGGGGGGGTTGAAAATCGAAATCTTGGGGGGGGGGGGTTTAAAATCGAAAAGTTTGTCCCCGGGCGCCGGGAAGGGTCGCTATGCCTCTGAGTGACAGACGTGATGTTTTTTGTTGGATGACCGCCGAAACCCACAGTTATCCAACGGATGAAGGGTATTCTAGTCTAATACTACTAAAAGTCAAGTTTGTTTACATGTTTGAATATTTATTTTTTTGTTTGTTTGTTTGTTTTTTTGTTTGTCCGATCGAGTATTGTGATATGTTCGACTCTATCTGGCGAGCTGTAAAATAGTATGTAGGTAGAGAATAATTTTTTAATGCAGACAGACTGTTAATCACAAATTTATTTAAAGACGTTAATTAATTTATTGATTTATTCATAGGTAGATTAACCCATTTTTTTTTTAAATGTTAAAACATTGACTAAACTTTGTGGGAATAGTGACGTCCCTTGATGTGTTTACTTTTTGGTACAATAAAAATGGCGGACTCCATCATAGACTTTGTGGCCCATTCAAAAGTTTAACGCGTTACAAAGCTAATTTTCTGCCGGCTATAACTTAAACAATACGTCCGTTTGCTGTATTTATTACGTTCCAACACTTATATCAATTTTAAACTGTCTTTTTTCATTTAGTTTTACAATAAATTTCTCTAGATCTAAAGATCAGCTGTCGAAGGAAAGTTATGAATCTAGAATCTAGCCTAGGGCCTAGATTCTAGATCTAGATCTAGATCTAGGTCACTAGACTCAATGTAAATTCTAGATCTAGACTTAATGTAAATTCTACATCTAGAATCTATTTCGGGCCTTAATTATTTTATATAAATCTTTGTTTAGCTTCAATGATCATCTAATTCGAGATTACATGGGATTTTTTTGTTATCTAGGTTCTATATCTAGATATAGTAGGATTACTCACTAACTTGGAGGCGTGGTCGGCTGCTAACAACAATATGGCGTACGGACCGGACGCATGACTTCCGACCATTTTTAGGCCATGTTTACCACGAGCAAAATGGCGGGTGTTCACATTATTTAAACATGGTATAGGTGGCCAGGGCTAGATATGCCAGAAAAGCATTTTCAAATTTGCTTTGGAGAATGAAGTCTAAATTTTAAAGTCAGTGTCATAAACATTAATAGAACTTTTTTTTTTACGTTTTCAATTATTTTTTCTTAAGCCCTATATGTGAATGATAAGGTTGACTATCAGGACCTCGCGGGGCACAGGGCAGGTGAAGTAGGGTTCATCTGTTTCTTTGTCCTAAGCAAATGAAGGGATAGTGTGGTCAGAGACATGCTCGGCTGGAATCGTTTTTGTTGTCTGAGACTTGGCGGGACACTGGGCAGGTGAAGTAGAGTTGAGTAGGTCACCTGTGACGTCAGTATATGAAGGGATAGTCCGAAATCGTTGTTTTCGGTGTTTTTAAAAGATAAAAAACATATTTTTGAATGTGGGGTCTGTTATTTGTGACGATAAGTGACACTGCAGTAGCGTAGCGAGGAGGGGGGGGGGGGGCGGGAGGGGAGGGGAGGCGGGGGGGGACATATGTTGGGGCGCCAAAATGGTTTGGAAAAATAAATTGAAAGGTTGAGGGGGGTTAAAATGGAAAGTTTGAGTGGGGGGGGTGGTGCACATCAAAAGTTTGAGGGGGGGGGGGGTTGAAAATCGAAATCTTGGGGGGGGGGGGGGGGGTTCAAGTCGAAAAGTTTGTCCCCGGGCGCCGGGAAGGGTCGCTATGCCTCTGAGTGACAGACGTGATGTTTTTTGATGGATGACCCCCGAAACCCACAGTTATCCAACGGATGACGGGTATTCTAGTATATTTTAAAATTTACTTTTACAATCTTTTTCATAGAAATTATGGTCGTTACAATATCAACAGTTTAAAAGAGAATAATTACAAGTAAAGCACCATATCATTTAGCTTTCGATATGTTTCATATGTTCAATATTTCATTTCTAATAATTAAAATTTCTTTTATTGATTTTTTAAATATTAGGCATTTTATTTAAAACACGTTGTGAAGATGTTTTTTTTGTTTCTTGAGTGTTTTAATCAAATCACTCGATCTGGATTTTTTGAAAGGATCCGTTGAATAAAATTGACAACATCCAACAGAACAATAAGACAAAATGTAACAGACAAGAGAACGACACCAAAACGACCAACAGCCTGGGCTGAAGGTCTGGGATCTTCCATACAAACTTTTGTTCTTTTATAAGCGCCCGTTTCTTGTAGCTCAACGTGCAGCGCTTTACGAATTTCCTCTACAAGTTGCTTGACCTCGTCCTCCGTGTAACTTGTTGTAACGCTTTCTGGACTTGTTTCTGGCTGGTTGCTAGGCGACGACGTTGTTGAGTTTTGTTCAGTCGTCATTTCTTGGCTCAGCTCCTGTGTCGTGGTGTATGTTGGTGTGGTGATGTTTCCGTCTTCAGTTGTACCATTACCTGTGGTATACTCTGTAGTATACGTCGATGTAGTAGTCTCTAACACCTCCTCACAAAACTGAGTTGTATGCAACTGTTGCTTGCGTTGTGCATGATACAGTGAGTAATCGAAGGCCTGAAACATGTACAGATAGATTACAAACACTCATTTTAGGTAGGAAACTAAAGTGTCAGTACTTGTATATCCATGTATGTTCCCCATATAATTAATACTTTATAGTTTACAAAAAGATGATACCATAATGATTTAAAATGTTTTTTATAGCTAGATAAATATAAAACGTTGGAGTTTTTTTTAAAACCGATTTCTAATGCATATCATTTTTAGATTTTAACATGTATAAAAACGATACACTTTATGGCTTTCACATATTAATAATCCTTGATTTAAACAGTCAATATTTCAATATGAAAGTAAAAATAACCTATTTCAAAAATCGATTTGTTAGTACATGTTTTCTGCTGAGGTAGTTAGGCGATATACCCTTAATTATTTCAGTTGTCAGTGATCAGCGTTATTTTTGTGTGCGGTAACTAGACATTTACTAGTCACATCACAAGGTGCTCGTAGTTGTCGAATGTTGACAGTTAATAGACTTGTCACAACCTACCTGTAGCTGTTTGATATTGTCAGTTAATGTTGACACCACAACCTACCTGTAGTGGCTTGATTTTTTCAGTTAATGGTAACACCACAACCTAATTGTAACTTAAATGTTGTCAATTAATGGTGACACCACAATCTACCTGTAACTTAAATGTTGTCAGTTAATAGTGACACCACAACCTACCGGTAACGTGAATGCTGTCTGTTAATGGTGATACCACAACCTACCTGTAGTTGTTTGTTGTTGACAGTTAATGGTGACACCACACCCTACCTGTAGTGGCCTGATGTTGACAGTTAATGGTGACACCACAACATACCTGTAGTTGTTTGATGTTGTCAGTTAATGTTGACACCACAACCTACCTTTAACTTAAATGTTGTCAGTTAATGTTGACACCACAACCGACCTGTAGTTGTTTGATGTTGTCAGTTAATGGTGGTTAATGGTGACACCACAACCTACCTGTAACTTAAATGTCAGTTAATGGTAACACCACAACCTACCTGTAGTTGTTTGATGTTGTCAGTTGATGGTGACACCACAACCTACATGTAGTTGTTTGATGTTGTCAGTTAATGTTGTCACCACAACCTACCTGTAACTGTTGAATGTTGTCAGTTAATGTTGACACCACAACCTACCTGTAACTGTTTAATGTTGTCAGTTAATGTTGACACCACAACCTACCTGTAGTTGTTTGATGTTGTCAGTGATCCCCAAAGCGTGACAGAACGCAGACCTTGAGTTGTTGCCGTACAAATACGCTCCAAATTTGACTTTGTCAGACAACATTTCTACAGAGTAGACGCCTGCTGTTTGTGGCATGTTGTAGACACACCCTTTGTACTGAGTGCCTGGAGAATGTGGAAATAAATAAATGTAGCGAAATTATAAAAAAATTATTGTCATGGAAGCAACGTTAGAAGTATGGTAAGGCATGGTCAAACGGTAGCGCAAACGACTGCTAACCAAAAAGTTGGTACGTAAATCATAAATATACATTTCTCATTCATTTAAATATGTATCCCTCAATTTCCTTTGTAAAATAATATTCGTAAAATTGTAGTTAATTAAAGTACAGCTTTAATTCTATGCGTAAGATTGTAGTTAAATACAGCTTTAATTCTATGCGTAAGATTATAATTAAAGTACAACTTCAATTAAGTTAATTTTTGAAAATAAAAGAGTATTTTACCCATTATTAATTGACAACGTGTCGTCTTGACAAACTCGGGTTTAAACTTTATAGACTGAAGCAGAGCATTCTCAACGACCACAGTCACATAGATGTTGTAGCCCAACATCTCAGGGGTGATCTCAAATTTGTAGCGGTAGTCCCAGAGTTGGATGGGGAGAACCGTCGTCAGGCAGGAGTTAGGTAGAGCTAGATGGGATTTATTTGTAAAATAATTTATTTAGAAACTCGTGTTTTTGTATCAATATTAATGCAATACACAAAGGTACGGCGTGGCCTAGCGGTAGACTGCTAACCGTAAACTAACTCATGTTAGGGAAAGTAAAGGCGGCTGGGCATAATGCTGACCACACAATCACTTTATATGCCGACGTCACAGAAACAAGTAAACTCTACTTCCTTTGCCCCAGAGACCGTTAGGTTTGGAAGTGGAACTTTACTTTTTCTACTTTTTACACCAAGTATTGAAAATTAAATTTCTATTTGTAAAATTTTATTTGTAATCACAATAAAAAGACTACAAATGACATAATTTTCTGTCAATAATACATTTTTGAAGTACAATTTAATGCTAAAAATAATTTTGGAAACATTTAGTACGACTATTCCCAAAAAAAGCTCAATAAAAGATATTACATTATGTTCTAATACCTGAGGAGTCTTCTGTTAAACTGTACAGGTAAAATATCCCGTTACCATGGAGAAAATAAAATTGGTCACTCGCCAAAACTACGTTCTGTAACTCTCCGAAACCGTGAAGAGAAATCGTAATGATAGTCCCGTTAGAGCAATAAATCTAAAATTATAAACGATTAATTTTTACTTTCTCGTATATACGTAGTAGGCCTATAGAGAAAGTATTGTAATCGTGCAAAAAAAAAATCGAGATTTTTACAAATCTCGACGTTTTACACCTCACTGATACGGAAAAACATAATTTTGCAATCTTGTCCGTATGTCTGTGTGTGTGTGTGTGTCTGTGTGTGTGTCTGTGTGTCAGTGTGTAAACACGATAACTTGAGTACCGTTACAGCTAGGTTGATGAAATTTCATATATAAGTATTATATCAAAATCGTAGATCCGTATCAACTTTTGAGCGACTTCCGACAACCGGAAGTGGTACTTTTTCTACTTTGAATTTTTCAAAAGCCTATAACTTGAGTACTATTTCAGATAGATAAATGAAATTTCACATGTAAGTAAAAGATCTAATTCTCTACCTTCTGTAAAATTTTGAGTAATTTCCGTTGACCGGTAGTAGTAATTTACGCTACTTCCGATTTCTCAAAAAACTAATGTAAATTTATTAAGTACTAATACTATTGCGCATTATTATACACACCTTTATTAGGCGTTCGCTTGGTGCGCAATTGTTTTTTACTGAGATTCTATTCTATTTTTAAAAGTTTCAGTATTTAAAATGGATTAAAAATCATAACTATATCCCCACTTACCATCCCCTGTTGTTTTATATAAGAATATTCGAGAAAGTTTAGAGGAGATCACTACCGGTTTATTTTATATTACATACAAGATTTTTATAATTATTTTAATTTTAGAATTTTAAAGAACACGATTGTTTATATTTTAAGTAATTAAACATTGCTAGGCGAGTGTTTATTCGTGTCCCCGAATTCTACTATCAATTAATTAATGTTCATAGCATTCAATTTTATGTACACCTTTCAGTTTATAGAATACATCTGTATGTACACATTTTAGTTCATAGCATAAACCTCTGTGCAGCTTACACCTTTCAGTTTATACCATGCACCTGTATATACACCTTTCAGTTTATGGCATACACCTCTGTGTACACCTCTTCGTGGGTAGTTTGTACACGGGCGTACAAGCAAGCAAGTCCAAGGTCATACAGTAGGCTACATGCCGACACATTTCTATTAATAGGTTTTATAAAAGTGTACATATTTTAATGATCATACCTCATTCTAACGCGTATTTGCATTCACAACTATATCTTTTTGTACTGTATGTATCTTTATAAATTTTTCGTTAATAAATTTCATATTTAACTTGATAACAAATTCTACATTTCGTGAACGCAACTGATAGGTAGACCAATACGTAAAAGAGTTAGTAACAATTGCTTGTTTGTAGGAATATTTAAAATATGTAGAGACACTTTTAAGATGTAGCTACATAAAAAAAAAAATTAAACGTTATTTGGCAACACATGTTTCATTTAAAAAAAAACAGCCAATAAAATCTTAAATTGTACATGATTTAATTAGTTTTATTTTATTTTTGACTCCATAATGTCTCAAACTATATTGGTTTATAAGAACTGACGTATCACCAAAATGAAATAGTATATGTTTTTATTTTAATGTTATCAATTTTGTCCCATTTTCAAGGGATGCAACTCATTTTATACAATTATGAAGTCAATTGTTTTTTTTTTGGAGAGTCCTAAGATGAACACTGCATATTAATTTAACTAATTCATTTTCGCTGAGGAAACTATGATTTTTAAAGTTTGAAGACAGATGTGTGATTCCATTTTATTATTGGGTTGACTAACAGATTACATGACAACGATGATATTATTGGAAAATTACCGCTAAGTTGATAAATTGTACCATAAAAATCACTTGGTATAAACGGTTTTGTAAAACATAAACGACTATACTACTACTTAAATTAAAAATGTTATTGTGATCGTTATACACATTTTCAACAATGAAAACCAAATTAATCAGCTAATGGACGCGAGCGAGAAAGTATTCGAGAGGCCCATTAATTAATTTCATGCATTAAATCATGCACGGCGTAGTTACAATTAATATGGTTATAAAATCCTGCCTGTCTGGTTTTTTTCAGACTTTACTAAAGATTGGATGTATTTGATGTTTTTAATATTTTCAGTAACTAAATAAAAAAAAGCAAAAACAATTTGGTTTTCACGTGTAATGCTGATATAAACAATGGCATCGTGTTATTCGATCGGCTGCCATAAATTTTAATGTACACGTTGTAAGCTAAAAAAAGAAAAACTAGGTCAAGAGGTTTAAATTTGCATTATTTTTTTAAAAACATTATTTGCAAAGTTTTGTAAACAAAGAATTATTGATTTTTGGAGTTCCTGTACAGCCAATCAATGTTTGTCTTACGAAAGTGAAACATCGGGTGATAACTTAGGCTTGATGAAAATAAATAAAAATGTAGCCTTAAGCTCAACAAATTATTTTCAAATTCTCTGGATTTGCAACTTTTAAAGCATTTATTCTAAAAATATAAAATTTCTAAATTAACTTAAGGCTTGTTTTTATTTTTTATTCATTTTACGGTCTAAATCTAAAAAAGCATTTTTTATTCCATGTCAACAACATGATGGAAGGATTCTCGTCAACTCACTCGCCTCCATTATCAAAGACATAAAGGTGTTAAATTTAGAAATTCATTGTAGAAAAATGTTGTACTAACAACACTGGTCAGCAACTTACATCGATGGACAAGCTCTCCACCGTAGAAATTATCGAGAGAGTGTTGTAAAAACCGGGTTCAAATCCGCTGGCCACAGTGATGTATTGAGACGAAACATATTCTAAAGGCAAGAGTTGGTCAAGCGTGGAATCGTATCCAGGGTCGCAATGGTCAGTCTAGAAGATATTCAACTTGTGAACATTAGCGAAAAGAAATCTTTGTCTGATAATAATTTATATTTCCTTTAAAGATAAACTTTAAGGCCTGACATGTGGTCTTAAAATGTAACAGGGTATTGTAATGGCTACACTTACGGTAACGGATATAATAAAAGCCACGATTGGTAGATCAGATACAAGTCTAATGTCTTCCAGTTGTCTCAATGTAAAACTGAGAACTTGATGAAGAGTGGAGGATATACTCTGAGTTTGGCTTCAATACAGAAGTTAAAAAAAATAAAAGTGTATATATATATATATATATATATATATATATATATATTTAATATCAAGCATAGGGCTGCATTGGATATACATATATATGGTAATGTTTGATACACATACAATCACATACATGTACATACTTGTTTTGTCCTTGAAATTCCAGTAACACGTTTGCAGTCACATTGTTGACTGATACAGCTGATGTTGAGGTTTCTTTCAATTGGAAGATTTATGTTATATATATATATATATATATATATATATATATATATATATATATATATATATATATATATATATATATATATGTATATATATATATACATAAATTATACATCTAGATATATAAAACAGTTTCTAAGTATAGCATAAAACGATACCTGTATCGGGTGAGAATCCAGCATATGGAAAGTAAAGTCTGGCCGTGTCTGATGTAAACATTGATGTAGGGAATATGAGAGTTGACATTGCTAGAGCTAACACGTCATCAAGGATGTACAACACGACGGTCACTGGATGGGTGGATTCTAGGCGGACTTGTAGAATAACATTGATATATGTTATTTAATAAATGCAAAAAATACTGAATGAATACTTAAATATGGTATATTACAATTTATAGTAGTTTATGCATCTGTAACAAACATTATATATATATATATATATATATATATATATATATATATATATATATATATATATATATATATATATATATATATATTTATATATATTTATATATATACATAAACTACTTTCTACGTTTATGTTTTTAGGGAGTTTGCTATTTGTAATCCCGAAACTACCAGTTCAATAATCTATTGTATCAATCAATAGTTTACCTATAGCTGGAGAGTGTGACGTGTGGTTGATGTTGAACTTGACAGCTTCAGTCGTGTTTAACAGCATGTAGTGGACAGTGTCCGAATTCTCAGAGTGGACAGTAAACTTGAGGTTAACGGTTAATGATACCAGGTTAGAGGTCACTTGCAGGAATATGTTGGTCGTGTTTGATGTTGTTAATTCTGGCAGAGCGGTTATGTATACACGTTCTTGCGGAAATATGGCGTCTTGTGGGGGTGGAGGGGGGAAGCAGACGTAAATATTAACTAAATTGATTACGTTTTGTTAAAATCATTGAAAAATAAAACTTCAAGAAGCGAGAAAATGGGTCAATATTGTTTATTGAATATTTCGTCTTTATCGTTTTAGCTATTTTATTTTTAAATTGATATTCCATTTACAGTAGGTCCGTTTAAAGTTCCTAAAACAAAATGTAGCTATTACTCAGGATCCGTGATGTGTTTAGTTGAATCATTACCTGCTTTAAGTAATTGTTTTGATTATCAGCTGAATGGTATTTAGATGCTTATTAAGTAACAAAAAATCTGTATTGAATAATTTAGGCCTACATGCCTTTAATCATATTAGCGCGGAGGGGTATGACTTTGTTGATGAGGAAAGGAAGTAGCTGTGACGTAAAAAATTGACATTTAAATAATAATCATTAAAAAAAATTCATAAAAAACGTTTTAATAACAAGCTTTTATGTAATGATGCACTAAAAAGTAGAAAATAAATTATAGACTACTATTTAAATAACTATAAAGAAAAGCGTGGGTCACTTTAGTATCTATTGGATACCTTTACTAATGTTAAAGAAGACACCCACGCTTTTCTTTATAGTTATTTAAATAGTAGTCTATAATTTATTTTCTACTTTTTAGTGCATCATTACATAAAAGCTTGTTATTAAAACGTTTTTTATGAATTTTTTTTTCAGTACTTTACATGTTTTATTTACAATAGAGTTACATGACTAAAAACCATTGCTCGCCTACTGAACATCACGTTCAGTAGGCGCGCAATGGTTTTTGAACGGAGCCATTACGTGGTCGTGATGGCGCAGCTATTGATGACGCGTGTGGTGTGGTTGGCTAGACATGCCTACTAATTCGGTCCAAATTTTAATTAATTCATAAAAAATCAATTAGGCATCCAATTAAGTCAAATTTAGTTTCAGATTGCATTGTCTTCATGTCTTGACCCACGTGCCAACTGTGAATCGTGTCGGTCAAGTAGAACTGTCCGAATTTTCACTCCTGCGTTTCCGTCTAGACAGACTGTCGACAGACTGACGACAGAGGAAGTGAGTTAAATAAAAGCTTGTAAAAAAGTTTTAAAAAAATTCATAAAAAACGTTTTAATAACAAGCTTTTATGTAATGATGCACTAAAAAGTAGAAAATAAATTATAGACTACTATTTAAATAACTATAAAGAAAAGCGTGGGTCACTTTAGTATCTATTGGATACCTTTACTAATGTTAAGGAAGACACCCACGCTTTTCTTTATAGTTATTTAAATAGTAGTCTATAATTTATTTTCTACTTTTTAGTGCATCATTACATAAAAGCTTGTTATTAAAACGTTTTTTATGAATTTTTTTTTCAGTACTTTACATGTTTTATTTACAATAGAGTTACATGACTAAAAACCATTGCGCGCCTACTGAACATCACGTTTAGTAGGCGCGCAATGGTTTTTGAACGCAGCCATTACGTGATGGCGCAGCTATTAAAGGTGATGACGCGTGTGGTGTGGTTGGCTAGATATGCCTACTAATTCGGTCCAAATTTTAATTAATTCATTAAAAATCAATTAGGCATCCAATTAAGTCAAATTTAGTTTCAGATTGCATTGTCTTCATGTCTTGACCCACGTGCCAACTGTGAATCGCATCGGTCAAGTAGAACTGTCCGAATTTTCACTCCTGCGTTTCCGTCTAGACTGACGACTGACGACTGACGACAGAGGAAGTGAGTTAAATAAAAGCTTGTAAAAACCCACGTTTTCTGATTGAACTAAAAAGTAGAAAATAAATACTATACATCACAATAATGCAAGCGATCACTCTACTATAAGCGATCAAAAACGTGGGGCGCCGAAGTAAAAGTTATATTACTATTGATTAGATAATACTATTGACTTTTATTAGGGAGCTTATAGTCAACAGTATTAGAAACTGTAAGAAAATCACGGCGCCCCACATTTTTGATCGCTTATAGTAGAGTGATCGCTTGCATTATTGTGATGTATAGTATTTATTTTCTACTTTTTAGTTCAATCAGAAAACGTGGGTTTTTAAAAACTTTTTTAATGATTATTATTTTCTACTTTTTAGTCTTTGTCTGTTTGTTTGCATTAAAATCTTGCTATCGATTTTATCTTTTCACTTTTTTTTTTTGGGTAAACGAAGACAACTCGTAAAAAGACAACTCGTAAAAAACACGTTGTGTGAATACGTTACTGACTAGAACACATAGATTTGAACCCGTGTCGAGTGGGATAGCAATCGTGTGCCCAACCACTCGACCATATAGTCTCCCCCATACTGGCCACCAGTTGTTAGGTTATGGTTGTTTGTACACAAACACCGCGTGACAACTACTCAGTAAGCAAAAAGAGGGGGAGTGCCGAACCTTGTTTTCATCAAATTACAGTTACTGGGTAATGTCCCTTTTTCCCCACGTTTTTTGGTACAATTATATAGCGGTCTAAAATGATCAATAAAATGTTTCCATGGATTAATTTAGTAATAAAAACAATAGAATATTCAATTGTCATCCAAAACAAAGCTTCCCTGAAAATTGCAGCGCGCTAGCTAACTGGGAAGTGCCAGAAATTTCGATCGCAAGATTGGATTGGAAAGACAAACAAACACACAGAGAAAGCAAGTTAAAGAAAACGTGAGGAAAAAACAAAAAAAACAACTGCTGTCAAAGCAATCGGGACGTCATTTATGTACGAAAACTTAACATTTATTTGATAAAATTAATGAAATGTTCGCTGTTAGTCACAAGGCGACGTGTACCTGTTTGACAGAGGAATCCGTGATTGTGCTCGGCCAACATCTGGTCTTCTGTTAAAGAATTAACGTGATAATCTCTCCACAAGGTATAGACTTTTGTTGTCGTGCTTTCTACGTCACTTAGCCAGGCTTTATGGGAATACAAGTACACATTACCTTTGCTTAATTTCTGAGAATTATAGTCTAATAGTTGATTGTGTTTTAACATTGTTTTAGCTTTACTATAGTATCATTAAGAGTTATTATGAGTTACCAATGAAGCATGAAATAGTGAATACCTACTTGTGTTAATTGTTTGTAGATAATACATCTCTACATGTCTCAGATAAGGCGAATCAGCGAGCACAGCGAGACGTGAGTTCAATTGTTGACACATGATCTAAAAATTGTGTCTTAATTGAGATTTAATTTCGCGTTTTTGTTTTGTGTTTGATACAATATGTAATTATCTTAATTTAAGGATCCGTTTTATGATATATACAGTTATATACAGTTATATATATATATATATATATATATATATATATATATATATATATATATATTATACATGTGTGTGTGTGTGTGAGAGAGAGAGAGAGAGAGAGACAAAGAGAGAGAGACAGTGAGAGAGCGAGAGTATAAATACATCTAAAACAATTGTTTATGATCTTTTTAATAATTTTAGTTAGAAACATTTTTTTTCCAGCTTTCATGCTTCTAATTACAATTTGTATAAAATGGTCAACCATATGCAAAGTTAAAAAAAAAACGTGAAGACTTAACCAACGTATTATTTCATGTCTGGGTATCCAGCAATGATCTGTAAAAACTCTGTATTTTATTTAGAGTCTAAAGACCGTACCTTAGCCAATGCCCACGTGACTTGCAAGTCATAATACTTGAAACACTGGCCGTGAGTCATGAAGGATCCAGGCAGTAATTTCTCACACGTAGTGGTCAGTTCTGGTGAAATATTTTTTTTTAACGTTAGCTTTAGCCCGATGTACACACTTTAAAGAAAATCTTTTAATCATTTTCAATTAAGCATATCAGGCATATTCCCAATACGTTTCCTTTCGGTTAGGTTAGGTTCGCCTGTCGCCCCTCCTGGGACGTAGGCCGCTGACAAGAGCTTTCCAGGCATTTCTGTCCTGGGCTAGTCTCTCCATCTGTCCATAGGTGTATCCAACATTCTTCTAGGTTTCCGTTACTAATCAATACTTTTAATGAAATAAAATTACACATTAAAATTGAAAGAGAAAACCATTTCCCACTGACCGATTTGACAGAGAAATGGCTTTTTGTTGTCACACTTGTCGGTGGCCAGCAGGAAGTTGTTGCTGGGGTCAATGTCCACACAAAACTCGCCACTGGACGTGTCGTCTGGCTGACCTTGACCCCACAGGTTGACCGGGATAGTTTGGTTGTCTGACGCCCACACGAACGTTGTGGGTGTGGCGCTAGAGACCACGGCGTTCACCCAGTCTAGTTGAGTTTGTGTAGATAGACGATGTGTTGTATTATTAAAATTCCCACAAAAAATTTAATAGATTATAAGAATAGAAGGGGGTTGTCGTGGTCGAGTTGGTAAGCTCTTAGTTGCATGTTATTGGTTGGACTAAGACTATGGAAGTAAATCCAAAAACAAAACAAGCTGAAATCGGAGTCAACTGCCTAACCAGTTGACACATAAACTTAATTGTGTTGGAGGGAATCACTTTCAAGACTAAAATTAAGAACGGAGAAGAAAAAGAAGCATAGTTTTTGATATGTGCTTGTTGATTTTCACTTTCGGATGATGTATTGAGGCAGTTGTATATATATATATATACTAGCCGTCCCGGCCAGGCCCTGCTCTGGCTTCTGTGAAAAACCTTTCTGTTAAAGACCATTACCTGTGTGTTTAGTAATCATCATAAACCCGGCATTGCCCACCCAAACCACAACCAACCAAAACCAAAACAACAAAACGCAAACATAACGCTAACACAATTACAAATACAAACGAAAACAAAAACTTAACAACAAACACAACCACACCCACAAACACCAATACAAACACAAAGAAAAAACAAAAAAAAAAGCAAACGAAAACAAAAACCTAACAACAAACCCAACCACAAACACCAATACCAACAAAAAAAAATCAACGAAAAAAGCAAACGAAAACAAACCAAATCCAAACGCAAAACCAACCAAAAACACAAATACAAACCCAAACAAAAAAAACACAAACAAAAACGAAAAAAGAAAGAACAAAAACGAACCAAATTAAAACGCAACCACTAACGCAAACCCACCTAAACACAAAGAAAACACTAACGCGAACATAAACGCCCGGGGCGGAATCACCTGTTTTAGCTTAATGAACGACTATAGTACCCCAACTTATTCACAGTCTTTTGCACTCACTTAAACGAACGCGCCTGTTTCAATTTAATAAACAATTTTAATACTCCAAGCTTATCCGTAAAATACCTACAACATTTGCACTTGATCAATCCCCGCTAATTATGTAATTATTTTTTTTCCCAACACCAAAACAAAGTAATTAAAAAGTAAATTATTTTCACGGAATGCAATCGTTTTATAAAGGGAAGTAATTGTGTTTTTCCTAATTTATCAAAGGGAAGTAAGTGCTATAGGACTAAATAAAGACATAATTAGAATTTTTGTAAAAGATGATATTTTTTTTAAAACTTGTGTTTAATGAACATGCCGACAATTATTACTATAATTTGAAAAATGAAAATTATTTCCCAACACTTTCAATGGTAATTTTTTAGCTCATAAATTTAGACAAATGCGCACGATAATTTTTCTAACACTTAAAATCGTACAATTCCAACGACATACAAATGCATTACATACAGAACTGAGCTTTATATATTAGATATACTAGCCGTCCCGGCCAGGCCCTGCTCTGGCTTCTGTGAAAAACCTTTCTGTTAAAGACCATTACCTGTGTGTTTAGTAATCATCCTAAACCCGGCATTGCCCACCCAAACCACAACCAACCAAAACAACAAAACGCAAACATAACGCTAACCACAAACACCAATACAAACACAAAGAAAAAACAAACAAAAAAGCAAACGAAAACAAAAACCTAACAACAAACCCAACCAAACACCAATACCAACAAAAAAAAAAAAAACGAAAAAGCAAACGAAAACAAACCGAAAACAAACCAAATCCAAACGCAAAACCAACCAAAAACACAAATACAAACCCAAACAAAAAAAAAACCAAACAAAAACGAAAAAAGAAAGAACAAAAACGAACCAAATCAAAACGCAACCACTAACGCAAACCCACCTAAACACAAAGAAAACACTAACGCGAACATAAACGCCCGGGGCGGAATCACCTGTTTTAGCTTAATGAACGACTATAGTACCCCAGAGGCGTAGCGACCCTTCCCGGCGCCCGGGGACATACTTTCAATTTGGCGCCCCCCGGGAGCAAATTTTCGATTTGCACCCCCCCCCCCTCGAACTTTTCATTTGCACCCCCCCCTCAAACTTTCAATTTGGCGCCCCCCCTAAGGTCGGCGCCCGGGGACATATGTCCCCCCCCCCCCCGCCCCCCCCCCCCCCCCTTGCCCCCCCCTCGCTACGCTACTGTAGTACCCCAACTTATTCATAGTCTTTTGCACTCACTTAAACGAACGCGCCTGTTTCAATTTAATAAACAATTGTAATACTCCAAGCTTATCCGTAAAATACCTACAACATTTGCACTTGATCAATCCCCGCTAATTATGTAATTATTTTTTTTCCCAACACCAAAACAAAGTAATTAAAAAGTAAATTATTTTCACAGAATGCGATTGTTTTATAAAGGGAAGTAATTGTGTTTTTCCTAATTTATCAAAGGGAAGTAAGTGCTATAGGACTAAATAAAGACATAATTAGAATTTTTGTAAAAGATATTTTTTTTAAAACTTGTGTTTAATGAACATGCCGATAATTATTACTATAATTTGAAAAATGAAAATTATTTCCCAACACTTTCAATGGTAATTTTTTAGCTCATAAATTTAGACAAATGCGCACGATAATTTTTCTAACACTTAAAATCGTACAATTCCAACGACATACAAATGCATTACATACAGAACTGAGCTTTATATATTAGATATATATATATATATATATATATATATATATATATATATATATATATATATATATATATATACATACATATATATATATATATATATCTATAATATAAGCGGGCTGTGTCTGTCCTTCCTTCCTTCCTTCCGTCCGTCATCGCTATAGCTTTTGGAACCATAAAAGTAATCATTCGCACCATGCTGTGCTTTTCAGTGCACCGCAGTGTCTTATTATAAGTAATAGAGTAGGGTTTGTTTATATAACGGCATAGAGCTATTTTATAATTTCCACCGTTTGTACAATTTTGCATAACGTAAAGAGAATATTAAATACACGCACATTGCTAAAACATATTAAAAGGATCAATGTCAAATATCGTTTTCGTTAATATTCCCAGAAAAAGTGGATACATATTAATAACATAATAACAGTACGGTAAAAAAATCTAATTAAACTGCTTAGTAATTTTGCCAATGGAGGTAATTCAAAGATAAATTGAACTCACACTAAAAATGTGAATGCAAAATCTGCAAGGCGGAATAATTGTTGGAATAATATAATTAGCAAAATGTGAATGCAAATTATGCAGACGTGTAAGAGTACATTATTGTTGGAATATTATTATTAGCATTGATTGATAAAAGGCTATCTTTTATTTATTTTATTCACTGAATGTACTGTTTACTAATTATAATTTTTAATCAACTATTCTCCATTACTATATTAAGTCATCACGTTCATTAGGTGCGCAATGGTTTTAGTCATGAAACTTTATTGTAAATTTTTAAAAGTACTGAAAAAAATGCATGAATTTATAAAGTGCAATATGGTCGGTAAAACACGGATATTCTAAATACTGCCTTTAATTTATTTGAGGAAAAGCTAGGGGTTTTATAACAGAGGCGTAGCAAGAGTGGGGGGGGGGGGGGGGAGGGTGGAAATCGAAAGTTTGAGGGAGGTGGGAGGGTGTAAATCGAAATTTTCCGCCGGCGCTCGGAAAGGGCGCGATTTGGCGCTACGGGATAGACTGAGCAATATGCCTTTATGATTACATTTAAATTGAGTTTATGTTGAGTGTTGTGTTTGTTTTTTCGTTTTTGTTTTTTCTTTGCGTTCGTTTGTGTTGTATTTAGTTTTGTTCTGTTCCCAACTTGGTACATTTAAAAAAGATTTACCGTGTGTTGTGGTTGTGGTTGTGTTGTGGTTGTGTTGTGGTTGTTTTGTGGTTGTGTTGTGGTTGTGTTGTGGTTGTGTTGTGATTGTGTTGTGGTTGTAATGTTGTTGTGTTGTGGTTGTGGTTGTGTTTTGTTTGTGTTTGTGTTGTGTTTTTGTTTGTTTTGTTCTGTTCCAAAGTTGGTATATTTTAAAAAGATTTACCGTGGCGGAGCACGGGATGCAGCTAGTATATAATATAAGCGGGCTGAGCGTGTGTCAGTCCTTCCTTCCTTCCGTCATCGCTATAGCTTTTGGAACCATAAAAGTAAACATCGCACCATGCTGTGCATTTCAGTGCACCGCAGTGTCTTATTATAAGTAATAAAGTAGGGTTTGTTTATATAACGACATAGAGCTATTTTATAATTGCCAATGTTTTTTTCTTTTTTTGCATAACGTAAAGAAAATATTAAATACACGCACATTGCTAAAACATATTAAAAAGATCAATGTCAAATACAATTTTCGTTTATATTCCCAGAAAAAGTGAATACATTGTAATAACATAATGACAGTACGGTAGAAAAATCAAATTAATTGAACTTTTTTTTTCTAATTTTGACAAAGGGGGTAATTAAAAAAAAATTAAACTCACGCTAATAAAAAATGTGAATGCAAATATACGGTCGTCATAGAAGGAATTAGTGTTGCAATAATATAATTAGCAAAATGTGAATGCAAATTATGTGGATGAGTAAGAGGAAATTATTGTTAGAAAGTTATAATTAGCATGGATTGATAAAAGGCAATCTTTTATTTATTTTATTCACTGAATGTAGGCCCTACTGCTTATTACTTATAATTTTTAATCAACTATTCAGCACTATTATAGACGCGTCATCACGTTCATTAGGTGCGCAATGGTTTTAGTTATGAAACTCTATTGTAAATTTTTAAAATTTAAAGTACTGGAAAAAAATGCGTGAATGGATAAAGTGAAATATTGTAGGTAAAACACGGATATTTTAAATACTGCCTATTATTTATACTGTTTACTTATTATTCTATCTTTCGGTTTGAGGACAAGCTAGGGGTTTTATAGGAGAGGCGTAGCGAGGGGAGGGCATATGTCCCCGGGTGCCGACCTTAGGGGGCGCCAAAGTGGGTTGGAAAAAATTTGCGAGGGGGGGGGGAGGCTGGAAATCGAAAATTTTAGGGCGGTGGGGGGGGGGGGGGACTGGGGTGCAAATCGAAAGTTTGAGGGGGGGGGGGGTGCAAATCACCGGAAAGGGCGCGATTTGGCGCTAAGGGCTAGACTGTGAGCAATATGCCTTTATGATTGCATTTAAATTGTGGTTATGTTATGAGTGTTGTGTTAGTTTTTTCGTTTGTGTTTTTTTTTCTTTGCGTTCGTTTGTGTTGTGTATAGTTTTGTTCTGTTTCCAAGTTGGCACATTTCAAAAAGATTTACCGTGGCGGAGCACGGGATGCAGCTAGTATATATATATTAGTCTAAATATGGATTTTTGTTCGGGGGATAGGGTGACACCATTAGGTGCCACACCGGGTGACACCCGACCTAGCGACGCCGCTGACTTACACAGTAAGGTCAGTGTGTTTATTGTATTCAGCTCTTGCAGTGTTCTTGGCTCAGCTAGCCGTTCACCACGTGATGCACACAGCACCTAAACAAAGGAGACAATTGTTTTAAAACGCATCTAGACATCAATAACTGCTCTTATGTAACTAATTGGATATTCAACTATATTTTGCAATCTTTATACCACTATATCTATCTAATCTAAATACTACTAAAACTCAAGTTTGTTTACATGTTTGAATATATATTTTTTTTGTTTTTTTGTTTGTCTGATTGGCTACTGGAGAGAATCTGCACTATGTGGAGAGCTGTAAAATAGTATGTAGGTAGAGAACAATTTTTGTTTTCAGACAGACTGTTAATCACACATTTATTTAAAGACGTTAATTAATTTATTGATTTATTCATTGTTAGATTAACCACATTATTTATACACGTTTAAAAGAATGGCTTTACTTTGACGGAATAGTGACGTCACATGATTTATTTACTTTGTAAATCAACAATGGCGGCTCCCATCGAAGATTGCGTTCCCATTCCAATGTTTAACGCGTTCTAAAGCTAATTTTCTGTTGGCTATAACTTTAGCAATACGTCCGTTTGCTGTTTTTATTACGTTGCAACAATATTATTAATGTTTTAACAGTTCTTTTTATTTTATTATGCAATACATTTCTCTAGATCTACGGATCAGCTGTCAAAGGAAGACAAATCGGTAATCTATCGTTTTGGGTACGTAAAATCGCCCGCTACTAGTAATGTGAAAAACAGGTGACTCCTTAAATTTTAATAATTATTTCACATTTTGAGGAGGATTTATATTAAGAAAAATACAAAAATGTTTCCTTGTTTTATTTATACACCTGTTTTTAAAAGATTGAATTAAAAATTTTAAAATTTATCTACAATATTTGACACAAATATATCGCAATATACTTCTTTTAAAGCCTTGACAATGAGGTACCTTTTTCGTACATTAGAAGCCGTGGGCGATTTTACGTACCCAAAGCGATAGATTACCCGATTTTACGTACCTAAAACGATAGATTACCGAAAAATTTATAAATCTAGATCTAGATCTAGATTCATAAATTTTTCTAGATCTAGATCTAGGTCACTAGACTGAACGCAAATTCTAGATCTTGACTAAACGTAAATTCTACATCTAGAATCTATTTCAGGCCTTAATTATTTTATATAAATCTTTATTTAGCTTCAATGATCATCTAGTTCGAGAATGCATGGAGTTTATCTATCTAGGATTACTCGCTAACATTGAGGCGTGGTCGGTTGCTAGCAACAATATGGCGTCCGACCATTTTAAGTCCAAATTCCAGAGACCTTCTTAGAATTACTAGTAAAAATGCTTACCACGAGCAAAATGGCGGGTTTTCACGTTATATAAACATGCTATAGGTGGCCAGGGCTAGATATGCCAGAAAAAGCATTTTAAAATTTGCTTTGGAGAATGAAGGCTAAATTTTAATGTCGGTGTCATTAAAATTAATAGAACTTTTAAAAGGTCACATGTGTCGTCAGTATATGAAGGGATAGTGTGGTCAGACCCATGCTCAGCCGAAATCGGTGTATTTAAAAGATAAAAAACGCCTTTTTGAATGTGGGGTCTGGTTATTTTGTGATGTTAAGTCACAGACTTGATGTCATTTATGGATGACCCCGAAACCCACAGTTATCTAACTAGATAACTGTGAGAATTATTTTTAGTTGTTGTTGATGTAAAAGCGTCCATGATAATTGCCTGATTAGTTAACTTGTGAAATTTCGCTATATTAAAAAAATTCCATGTAAATACCGTATTGTGTTATAGTATGCTTGGAAGCATTGCATACTTTATCAAATTCAATTCAATGTATAAATTCAATGTATAACGTTCGTATGCCATATGTTTATGTTGTATTTGACTTGGTTTTGAACGGCTCTCTTATTTCCGCCCACGTAAGCCCAGCAACCCTTGCTCCCATTTAAATTGTCCTCCATGATTTCCTCTTCCCCTAGGGATTCCAGTCTAAGTTTCCTCTTCCCCTGGGGATTCCAGTCTAAGTTTCCTCTTCCCCTGGGAATTCCAGTCTAAGTTTCCTCTTCCCCTAGGGATTCCAGTCTAAGTTTCCTCTTCCCCTGGGAATTCCAGTCTCAGTTTCCTCTTCCCCTGGGGATTCCAGTCTAACTTTCCCTTTCCCCTGGGGATTTCAGTCTAACTTTCCTCTTCCTCTAGGGATTCCAGTCTAACTTTCCCTTTCCCCTGGGGATTTCAGTCTAACTTTCCTCTTCCCCTAGGGATTCCAGTCTAAGTTTCCTCTTCCTCTAGGGATTCCAGTCTAACTTTCCCTTTCCCCTGGGGATTTCAGTCTAACTTTCCCTTTCCCCTGGGGATTTCAGTCTAACTTTCCTCTTCCCCTAGGGATTCCAGTCTAAGTTTCCTCTTCCCCTAGGGATTCCAGTCTAATTCTTTCCTCGCTATGTTGTCCTCTCCCCGTCTTATAGTATGGTCCATCCATCCCAATTTGGGGGCTTAGTATATAGTTTGTTGTTTGTTGCCACATTTAACTAAGTAAACGTTATTCAGTAAAAAAAAGTGGTTTCATACGTGAATGATTAAAGCACAAACCTGTGCGTCGCTACAGTTGGTTAGAGTAGGTATCAGTCGGTAACACTTGCCATTATAAAACATTCCTTCCGTGCAGCGAATATCTTCAACTGTTACGACATTCAAAGGAACAAGGCAGTTGTTGACGTTAGAAACATTATGTGCGTGTATGTGTATGTATCCTAATATATAAAAGCCCATATGCGCACTTTCTCTCTCTCTCTCTCTCTCTCTCTCTCTCTCTCTCTCTCTCTCTCTCTCTGTCTGCAAAATATTTTAAGAGGCTATGAAATCAATATATTCTGCAAAATATGAAGAAATTAATGATCCGGGCATTTGTTGAAAATAATGTATTGGATGTATTAAGTGTATTAACTAAATTTTTTGTAAGAAGAATAAACAGGGAGTGATCTCCCATAAACTCTCTGGAATGTTCTAATATAACACTACGAGGGATTGCAACTCGGGTCATGGACAATATTTTTAATCCATTTTCAATTCCTTATTTTTTTTATAATGGAATAGAATCTCGTAAAAAAAAGAATTGCACACCAAGTGAACACCAGATAAATGTTCATAATAGTGCCGAATATTATTAATACTTTATAAATTCACATGCTTTTTTTTGAGAAATCGGAAATAGCGTAAATTACTACTTCCAGTCAACGGAAATTAATCAAAATTTGATACAAGGCAGAGAATTAGAACTTTTACTTACATGTGACATTTCATTTATCTATCTGAAATAGTACTTAAGTTATAGGCATTTGAAAAATTCAAAGTAGAATAAGTTCCACTTCCGGTTATTGGAAATCACTCAAAAGTTGATACGGATCAACGATTTTGATAATACTTATACATGAAATTTCATTAATCTAGCTGTAACGGTATTCAAATTATCGTGTTAACACACACAGACACACTGACACACATACACACACAGACATACGGAAAAGATTGCAAAACTTATGTTTTTTCCAACTCAGGTAGCCCTAAAACGTCGAGATTCACAAAAAATCTCGATTTTTTTTTTCTGCACGATTTCAAGACTTTCTCTATACTTCGTATACACGAGAAATTAAAAATAAAACAGGACTATATTGAGCCCGGGGAGGGGGGCTTTGAAGAAACCTCACAGAGAGCGGCAAAAGTGAAAAGAACTTTCTGTGGTGCTCCCATATATATATATATATATATATATATATATATATATATATATATATATATATATATATATATATATATATATATATATATATATATATATATATATATATATGTATATATATATGTGTGTGTGTGTGTGTGTGTGTGTACCAGTCGAAAGCAATGTATTTGAAACCACACCACCGATGTTTTCGTTTGTACAAATGCATCTTTCAACTTTCACAAAGAACTTACATTTTTTTACAAAGAACTTACAATTTTCACAAAGAACTTACAGTTTTGACAAAGAACTTACAATTTTCACAAAGAAATTACAGCTTTCACAAAGAACTTACAGTTTTTACAAAAAATTTACATTTTACAAAGAAAACTTACAATTTTCACAAAGAACTTACAGTTTTCACAAAGAACTTACAGTTTTCACAAAACAACACTCAGTTTTTACAAAGAACTGTACATTTTCACAAAGAACTTACAGTTTTCACAAAGAACTTGATTCTGTTTGATCGTCTTTGCCGAGCTCAGACGTCCAAACGAGACGTAAATACATTGCGTCGTGTTCATATTGTTGGTGACTGGCTGATTGAGGCCCCACATGTTTAGATTTATCTCTGCTTTAGTCATGTCCATCCAGACAAATACACCGTCATGGTTCATGTCGTGACCGTTCACCCAAACTAATACAAGATAAATTAAATAGACATAGAACTATCACGTTTTGAAAACAATATGATTTCAAAATATACATAAATAAGTTAAGATTCATCTTTCGACCTAGCGATCCATTGGGCAGATGATGAAGAGTTTATATGTTTCTTGGCCATTTCATTTTAAAGTATAATGTGATTGTCTTTTCTTTCCCTAACTTGAGTTAGGTACCCATTAAAGCTGGGTGGACTTAGGTACGAACTGGGACTTTCAGTTCAGAAGTTTTTCTCTCTTCCACTAGGCCACGCCGTCTAATAATACAGGTCAAAATTTATCAAACATCTTTTCAAATATAAATTCCGTTTCGTTGCCTGGAAGAAACACACTTTTTAGACGATTTTTACCCCACCCCCCCCCCCCTCCGCTCCGTCACACGTCGTCATAAAAAGTTAGATCCCCTCCCCCCTCAAAATTGCTGTTGCATTTTTCTTGAAACATAGATATTTTTCCAATATTACAATTTATTTAAACCTTTTTCTAAAACGCGAAATAACTGCTAAAACTAGTTTTCTAACATTGCTTTTTTATAATGCAGAAAAGTAACATCACACTATCTGAACCCCTCTCCCCCTCATCACACACCATCACAAAATTACCTATCTCCCTCCCCCTACGAGTGTGACGTCATTTATGGACGACCCCTTAACGACGAAATATGCAGCCTATGTGTTAACATGTATGACTTTTAAGTTGTTACATATAAAACAAAAATAAAAATTTTAATATGTCTTTTAAACGTTGTTATACTTACGTTTTGTCATTGCATTCGTTGACTTTAACACATCCGATCTATATGGCTCTGAGATTTGTGCCAGTGACGAACCAGGCATTGAATCCTTGCAAGTCGACTAAAAAATTTCACGAGATTTAACAGTTAAAGTAACGGTCCTGATTTTTATGTAATTCAAGAAAATACGTTAATGGGAATATATTTTGTTGATGTTAAATACGTTGATGGGAACATATTTTGTGGATATTAAATACGTTTATGGGAATACATTTTTTTGAATTTTTTTATAATAATTGTTTGTATGTAGCCTGCATGTATTGAAATGAAATGTTATTCAATGATTAAATAATTTAGTACAAAATATAGTTGTATTGTTCATGGAGCTCTTTTCTTTCTTTCGGGAAACCACACGTTTTTCAATATGTTAATTCGTAGGTAAATTTTCTAACTGGCTAAACAGTTAATCCTAAACCTACCGGCTAAATAACGTATCATGAGTTTACTGGCTAAAATACTTATCCTGAACCTACTGGCTAAAATACTTATCCTGAACCTACTGTCTAAAATACTATTCCTTAACCTACAGGCTAAAAAGCTAATCCTGAACCTACTGGCTAAAATGCTAATCCTGAACCTATTGGCTAAAATGCTAATCCCTAACCTAATGCCTCAACAGCGAATTCTCAACCTACTTACTGAACAGTTAATCCTGATCTTAATGGCTAATATAACCTGTAGCTAAACGGCTAAACCCGAACCTACCTCAGCCTTGTACCAGTTGACCTGTGAACTCTGGAGCTTAAAACATTTACCCTTCTTGTAAACAGCGTCTTGCCAAGGGAAGCACACATCTGTAAAATCATAAATGTGATTTGCCTACAACAGTGGCGTAGCGAGGTCGGGTGTCACCCGGTGCGGCGCTTAATGGTGTCACCCCCCCCCCCCACAGAGGCGTTGCGACCCTTCCCGGGGACAAACTTTCAAGTTTTTGATTTGCACCCCCCCCCCTCAAGTGTTTCTCTATATATTTTGCTATTTTTTGCCTTGGTGTCACCCCCCTAAATGGTGTCACCCGGTGCGGTCCGCACCCCCCGCCCCCCCTCGCTACGCCCCTGGCCTACAAAGATAAGTAACATACTCTAAGCAATTAGAATTGTGTATTGTATTTGTTATATTCTTCATGCCTATACTCTGACCAACAGTCATAAAGACAAAATTGAAATAATCGGTTTATTCAACTCAAGAAAGTGTAAAATTAAAATTGTCACAATCTCGATTTCGCTGTTGTTTTTTTTAACGATTGCAAATCTTCCTACCCTATAGTAAAAAAATAAAATTAGCAATAGTAATAAAATAATATTAGCATCTTAATATGACATTACAATATGTTTTTTTTTAATATGTGATAATTTTTAGCCACATGTATTTAAGAAGATGAGTGAATACCTTCAATCGTCATACACACCTGTCTGACACATGAAGTATTGAGCAATTGAGCAGCTTAGATCGTTAAAGTTGGATGCATCGACAATCTGCAGGCAGTCCTCTTCATTATGGTTGTCCGGCTGTCCTACATACCATTGCAATACGGTTGGTGAGAAGGCGGTACCAGAAGTCCAGACAAATTTTCCTTCGACTTCCGTGTCTCGGGCGCCAATGAAAACTTTTTAAATATTAAAATGTCAATGTTTAAAAATATACCAATACACAGAGACACTCACACATATATATATATATATATATATATATATATATATATATATAAACTCACTAACTCCTAGAGAATTATGTCATACTATAAGGGATTTAAAATTAGAATATCGGAAAACTGTTTTCGATTTGGTTGATAACACAACGTCATAAATGAGACTGACCTAGATCTAGTAATGGCGTCGCAAGGTCTGGCGTCAGGGTAACTTGAAGTCTAAGGTAACTGAATACGTCACCGCATACCATAGCCAACATTTATGAATTTTCAGTTCGGTGTCACCCCTCTACCCCTTTTGTTGTGTTTCCATAACTACACCGAAATTCGTTTTGAAAGTATATTTTAAGATACATCGCCATGGTGTCACTCAGTGAATGGTGTTGTCATGTGGGCACCGCACCCCACAACCCCGCCTGGCGACGCCAACGAGATTTAGTAAAACATAACAATTGATTGTCTTTGTCTTACTGGTATGGTTGTGCTCCGTGTACAGTGTGCTAGCAAGTTTTTCTTCCTCAGCCGTCAATAACTCAGCCAGTGTTCCATTGTTTACTGATTCACAATAGAGCTGATTGAGAAATGTATGGAATATTCAAATTAAATCGTAGGGAAAAAGCAAATGTTTACAGCATGCAAATATTAGAACGTAGTGACAAAGCAAATGTTTACTTTAAAGCAATCAAATATTAAACCTTAGTGACAAAGCAAATGTTTGCAGCAGGCAAATATTAGACCGTAGTGACATTTGCATTATTCAACTTTACACTGTTTAGGTACAAAAAAAACGAAGACTGTGTGTAATAGATAAAATAACCTGAGCATATGCAGGAATAATGTGATCGGCTCTATGCCGTGAGCCTTTATTTCCCCTATCGTAAGTCATGCCCAGGTGGAGGTATTTCTAATAAATTAAAACTCTATAAGACCTGAGTACAATCTTACCTGTGCGTCTGTCCAATTAAGGTTGATGTTGTAGACTTTAAAACATTTTTGGCCGACGTGTGATGAGCCTTGCAGGTAGGAGCACGGGGCAGACGAACAAACACCTGGTTATAATAAAGGTAAGTCAGGTAAAATCTTGGGTGCTTTGTAATGGCTTGGGAAACAAATGGCAGGACAATTTAAAACGATTGGTGATTGTATAAAATGTACGCTTATGCTTCACACGATATTTAGAATAATGAAAAAATGAAAGGGTTCGTAGAAATATGACAATTATATGTGCACCCATTGATGATATATAACGTAGAGAACTAGGCTGCTAATTCGAAGGTCTCGAGTTTGAACCCGCGTCGAAGTCAGTAGAACGACCCAGTAATGGATACCTAACTCATGTTAGAGAAAGTACAGACGGCCTACCCCACCTTCCCTTCTTACGCTGATAGAAACTTGACCAATGTTTCGCTAGGTCTAAAGAGGATTCTTTATTTTATTTTTCTTACATACTTTCTTGTAAGAATGGATTGGTTGGTTAAACACGATTTCGTTCCTGCCCTACACATAGGCGGCTTATGTTAGTTGTTATTTTATAACACAGACTAACCTCCACACCACCAGACTTCGACTGAAAGCGTGGCTGTCCACAACATCCACAACCACATCGATAACCCTATACAACAACACGACCCGTTTACTGTAAAGAAAGAGTAAATAATTCTCTTTCGACAAAGCAATCCATTGGGAAGGTGTGGTCAGCACTTATCCCAGCCGCCTTTACGTTCCCTAACATTAAAGCTGGGTGCAACTTGGATTGGAAATCGAGACTTTCGGGTTAGCAGCCTAGCGCTCTACCTCTTAGACCACGTCGTTCCATTTACCATACACAGCACATAACATATCCATCAACACGCCCACACATTTACATTCGCACACCACTTTATGTGCATACATCACTAGACTTGAGTACATAAACAAAATTTTCTTTAAACTATACAGGGTCTCCAAACTCTTCAGCCCGAGGGCCGCATTATCTATTAATTAAAAGTACGGGGCCGAGAACAAACTCCATGTCCAAATTAAAAAAAAAATCATTATATGGATGTTGTTTTTAATAATTATTAAATTCAGTTATTATGTAATAACAAATTGATACACTACACATTAATACACTACACACTGATACACTAAACATTTATACACTACACATTAATACACTACACATTGATACACTACACATTGATACACTACACATAATACACTACACATTAATACACTACACATTAATACACTACACATTAATACACTACACATTAATACACTACACATTGATACACTACACATTAATACACTACACATTTATACACTACACATTAATAAACTACACATTAATACACTACACATTAATACACTACACATTGATACACTACACATTAATACACTACACATTAATACACTACACATTAATACACTACACATTGATACACTACACATTGATACACTACACATTGATACACTACACATTAATACACTACACACTGATACACTACACATGAACACCTGTATGATTTGGAATGGTGACATTGTCTCCTATATGCCAGAATAGAAGACAATTTAGGCTTTAGCTTTGATGTCCCCAACATGAGTGATCTGAGATTATCATTGTACAAGTTTGGCAGGATACACGTACATTCGTGTAATTATTTTCCGTGCACAAAAAGAACTCCACGGGCCGGATGAGAGGGCATCGCGGGCGGCAACTGGCACGCGGGCCGTAGTTTGGAGACCCCTAAACTATACCCTCCGGACCACCTGGCTGTTTCCAAAAACGAGTCATTTGTATTTGTTTAAAAAAAAACAAACCTTAACGTAATGTAGAATAAAATAAATCACAACTTACCGAATATTAAAATAAATGAATACTTTAATAAAGAATTCATTTTTACGCCAGAATGTAGGTTTACGTCTTGTTGGTAAGGAATCCAATATGTGTTATTTATAGATCAACTCAATTTGGTCTCATGTATCCTGCTAATGTTAGCTACATGTTAGAATCGTTGTTTTCTCGTGTAGTACAACAATGTTGGCTTAAATGTCAAGTCCTTTTTCGCTTATGAATAAAAATATATTAGGCTCATGTAGCTAATGTTGTAGGTTCAAGTTTGCAGTCTATATTAAATCACATATAAAGACTGTTGTTTCATGTATCCAATCTATCTTGGCTCATATATAAAGTCTCTAGGCTCATCTAACAAATCTATCTTGACTCACATATCAAGATTGTATGTTCATCTAACAAATCTATTTCGTCTCAAAGAATGTAGATTCTTCTATCCAGTCTATCTTAGCTCATTTACGAAAACATTGTAATCTCTTTGTTATATTTTAGTTGTCTACCTTCCCCTTAACATTTGAACCGTTGCCCAACCACCTTAAACTGGCACTCTAGTGAACTGCGACCAAACCCAAGTACAAATAACGTGGGGGGTGGGGGTATTGATTCAAATTGAAATTTAAGTGCGTCGATTATATTTGCTTTAAGGATGAAACGATTGAAATTATACCGGTGATAACCTAGTATCGCTGCTGTGTATTGATTATTTGCTGGCTTCAAAGACATGAGCTACACGAGTCTTGTCAACAAGCAACTTGTTAAGTTCATTATTTACAATTATAGTATTATAACAAAAGAACAATCAAGATAGAATAACGAACGCAATGAACTTCAACACATGATAAAAAAAAAATAAGAGCTTATTTTAGCTATATAAGATATTAATATTGAAGTCTGAAATATTTTAACTTTGAAAGTGTAAATATCACTTGCACCTATTTGATGTAAACGAATTATTTTCCCTTAATTATAACAAGCTCGCTCATGTATGTGAAGCGTGATACACCCGATGTGAAGTGATATGCACAGGTGTAGAATTTGCTGCTTCAAAATCAAAGTGTTCGTGCTTCAGCACTTCAAAAATTGTAATGGCACTAATATCGTTAAGTGCTTCCATTGTTTAGTAAAATTATATAACTTTGGAGAATATTTTTAAAAAGTTAAACATGAAGTAATTGGGAGGATATAATTCCTTAAAATAATTTACTTCCCCTGCGATTTGAAATATATCAATAATATATTATATATCTATATTTATATTTTATATGTGAATTTTTATGAATACATTATTATCGTTAGCTATGAATATAACTTTGTCAACAACATTAGGGTTCGCTGAAAGGATAATTATTTTTAACTATTGTTACTTTGGCGTGTGCATTGATTGTTGTGATTAGCCACTAATTTCCAGCTCGGCAGGCATGCCATAATTACAAACGTGATTTAGTTACAACACACTGCAGTTGAAATCCTTCACAAATGATTAAACAAAATTATAATAATAATAATAATAATAATAATAATAATAATAATAATAATAATAATAATAATAATAATAATAATAATAATAATAATAATAATAATAATAATAATAATAATAATAATAATAATAATAATAATAATAATAATAATAATAATAATAATAATAATAATAATAATAATAATAATAATAATAATAATAATAATAATAATAATAATAATAATAATAATAATAATAATAATAATAATAATAATAATAATAATAATAATAATAATAATAATAATAATAATAATAATAATAATAATAATAATAATAATAATAATAATAATAATAATAATAATAATAATAATAATAATAATAATAATAATAATAATAATAATAATAATAATAATAATAATAATAATAATAATAATAATAATAATAATAATAATAATAATAATAATAATAATAATAATAATAATAATAATAATAATAATAATAATAATAATAATAATAATAATAATAATAATAATAATAATAATAATAATAATAATAATAATAATAATAATAATAATAATAATAATAATAATAATAATAATAATAATAATAATAATAATAATAATAATAATAATAATAATAATAATAATAATAATAATAATAATAATAATAATAATAATAATAATAATAATAATAATAATAATAATAATAATAATAATAATAATAATAATAATAATAATAATAATAATAATAATAATAATAATAATAATAATAATAATAATAATAATAATAATAATAATAATAATAATAATAATAATAATAATAATAATAATAATAATAATAATAATAATAATAATAATAATAATAATAATAATAATAATAATAATAATAATAATAATAATAATAATAATAATAATAATAATAATAATAATTAAACAAAATGATTTGTTAATATTATTAATTTTAATTTATTTCATCTATGTTTGACAGTTTTTAACGAAAGTTAAGCTACAATATATAATTAAAATATATCAAATACAAAAAATAAATGGTGATAACAAAGATATATATCGTTATATTTTTTAATAAACGTTTAAACGTAGCAATATTTAACGTGAGTAAACATCTTGTATGAGGTTTAGACTAAACACTCACCTTGAGTCTTAAAGCAATTTTCATAATTGAAAATTACAATCTCTAAAATTGTGTTATAAATAATTACAAACAATTGTTTTCGAAAAATTTTTTTTTTAAATGTATGTTCTAATAAGAAAATAAACAGCACATTTTAAGTTTTAAAATCCTTATCTTAAAACAACGTATGACAACCATCGAATACAAAACTATTATTTTACGAATCCTTTGTTTAAAATGTATAGTCATATAGAAAATAAACATCAATTTAAACAGTTTTGAAAACATTTACTGGCAACAACGCATGACGTCCATCAAGACAAAAAGAGAGAAAACAGTTGCTAAAATAATAATTCCCAACCCCCCAATTGCCTGCGACGTTGGCCTTTGGTCGTCTGAGGTAACCTTTGACCTCTTGTAAGCTGACGTGTTGTGCTTGTCTACAATCAACGAGGCACGTAACATCTCGGCCAGTTGACTAGCATCGTAGCTGTAGCTGGTAGTGTTGTCTCTGGATGCCACACGTGTGGTGTTACCATTGGTGGTTAGAGTGAAGGTAGTGTCGCCACTGTACGGGTAGTGTGACTGTGGAGTGGCGGGGTCTGGTGTGGTGGTGTGGGTGTCGACTGTGGGGACGTCAGATATTGTGGTCTGTGGTGGTGTTGTGGTCTCACTTTCACAGATCGGTGGTTGTGCGTGTCCAGTTTCTGTGTACTGAACTAAATTCTATTCATAGAAATGTGTAATAAATGTATGTAGGCACAGTTTGAAATGAACTTATAAGAAATAAAGAACAATAACATTAGTTACTACACAATTACATAAAAACGTTTAATCTATGAGGGGTAGAGACTGACTGACATGATGGTCGATAAATCATCATCATTTTTTTCATTTCGTGCCCAAGACATATGGAGCAGATACACTAAAATTCATCTGTTTCAGTGACCTCAGCATTTGAAGGTTTTTGTATAGTGAGCACTAAGCCCAGTCACCTTTATTTTACCTAACTTGAGTTTGGTACTCATCAGAGCTGGGTGGACTCAGGTATATTCTACTGACAAACCTTGATTCGAACACGAAACTTTCGGGTAAACAGTCTAACGCCTGACTTCTAGGCCACACCACACCGTCACGTTATGAAGAATTACCAACTCATAATGTATGTTCTAAAAACATCCTAAACTATTATTAAAACAACGTAATGTGTAACCTATAAGCACGGGGCAATACTAACTCTGATGGGCTTGACTGAATTAGACATCCCAAGTTGGTGGCAAAACGAAGACGTAGAACTGTGCCCGTACACAAAAGAACCAAATCTGAGTTTCTGTGAAATCATGTCTAGCGTGTACAGCTGTAGTGTTTGTGGGAGGTGGTAGGTACAGCCGATGTACTGAGTGCCTGCAGAAACAATGGGTACATATGATATACTGGGTCCATGTAGACACAATGGGTACAGCAAATGATATATGGGTTACTTGAAAAACAATGGGTACACATAATATACTGGGTTACTTAAAAACAAATGGGTACAGCAAATGATATACTGGGTTACTTGAAAAATAAATGGGTACAGCAAATGATATACTGAGTTACT
This sequence comes from Physella acuta, assembly GCF_028476545.2. Lineage (NCBI taxonomy): Eukaryota > Metazoa > Mollusca > Gastropoda > Physidae > Physella > Physella acuta. The sequence continues at coordinate 446,229 of NW_026732256.1, forward strand.
TGAAAAACAATGGGTACAGCAATTGATATACTGGGTGCCTGTAGACACAATGGATACAGCAATTGATATACTGGGTTACTTGAAAAACAATGGGTACAGCAAATGATATACTGGGTTACTTATAAAAAAACAATGGGTACAGCAAATGATATACTTGGTTACTTGAAAAACAATGGGTACAGCAAATGATATACTGGGTTACTTGCAAAACAAATGGGTACAGCAAATGATATACTGGGTTACTTGAAAAACAATGGGTACAGCAAATGATATACTGGGTTACTTGAAAAACAATGGGTACACATAATATACTGGGTTACTTAAAAAACAAATGGGTACAGCAATTGATATATTGGGTGCCTGTAGACACAATGGATACAGCAATTGATATACTTGGTTATTTGAAAAACAATGGGTACAGCAAATGATATACTGGGTTACTTGAAAAACAATGGGTACAGCAAATGATATACTGGGTTACTTGAAAAACAATGGGTACAACAAATGATATACTAGGTCCCTGCAAAAAGAAATTATTTGTACTGTACACATGATATACTGGGATAATGCAGATAACAGAACATAATTATTACAGTTTACAGAATTGCTGGTCCAGTGAGTTATGGCTGTAGTCTGTAAGCTTGTTAGTTAAGGGAAACAACCAAAGAAATACCGAACGAAGAAAAATATATGAAAAGTAGATTGCGGACATTGATTGGGATAATAAAATAAGGCTTCGATTTTTTAAAACTCGTATTTCTCTTTTTTAATCCTCCAGTCCAACATACTTTTTATATCTCTACACATTTAATTTGTTGTTCTGGTAACGATTTTCATTTAACCGAGAACCCTACCATGAGAAGTGTTGTGTAAAAGATGTTCATACTAACCTGTGATTGAAGTACAGGTCGGCAGCTGATCTAATGACGGTGTTATCTTAAAGTAAGAACTTAACAGGTCCTCGACCACAACAGAGATGTAGATGGTGAATGTGCTCATGTCGGGGGTGACACCAAAACTGTACTGATAGTCCCAGAGATGGTTGGGTAAAATGGCCGACATACAGGAGCTTGTATCTGCGAGATGAAGAATATTATATATTTATGTTGCTGGGATTTTAATCAATAGTTTTAAATTAAAATAACTTAAGTTATTATTTTAACGGTTTATAATTAAGTTAACAATGTTTTTAATGTAGCATTATTAATTTGACGTCAACTTAGTATTTTTTTTTACTGAAAAACAACTGTTGAACATACAGATCTAGGAATAATAATTCACATTATTGGTTGGTATGAACGGTTTTTTATCGCTACTGCTCTATCTTATTAGAGTTAAAAATAAAAGCTTTGTTAACTCAGGAACTTGAATAATCTATATATATAATTCTCTTCTGGGAGACGTTAGAAAACAAGCTGCAAGCGCACCTAGCAGTCCCCTCTCTTCCTCTCTATCACTATCACTACCACCCCCCACCCCACCCCCACATGGTCTGGTGAGCTGTGGTTCACCCTAAATGTTTACATTTTACAATCATAGAGCCGGGTTTGGTGACGGCTATTAGGGACAGATAATTTAGTTTGAAACGATTTTAAACTTAGAGGATGTAACTAAGAGGAGGCTGCTTTCACGGATGGGGGGGGGGGGGGGGGATTTAGTGTTTTAAAGCAAATATTTTCAGTGGCAGCATTGCTACTGTCGAATTCTCAAATTATGAGTTACTGAAAAGTAGAAAAAACAACAACTAAATAGCGGCGTATGATACGCAGCGGGTCGGCTCGTTTTACTTAAATGAACCTGGAGAGCTTTTCCCAAGTGAGTTTTTATGGGCAGAGCACCGAGAGTTTTCCCCTAAGAGCTTTACCTGAGAGAGTTTTCCCGGCAAAGCTTTACCGACATAACTTTACCGGCTACCATAAAAGTGTAATAGGCCTAATTGAGACAGATTTAATTTGTTAACTAAAAGAAATTCTCACCATCCGTGACGAGACTATGAAGATAAAAAGCGCCACTCCCATGGAAGAAATAAAACCTGTCACTTGGTAAGTTTAGTCCAGTAGACTGACCAAGTTTAGGCAGCGATACCTTGGAGATGGTTCCATTTGATAGGTACATCTGTGAAATTGTTGAATTTAACTCAAGAGAATGCGTTTGATTATTTACATTTTTTTTCAATAGGCTAAAAAAATAGTGCGACTAATTTTGTTAAAGTACTTCCAATTTTTTGATACGATCTGTAAAGACTCATTGTGATTAACATTTGTTTAATTACTTAAGTATAACAACGCTGTTCTATATTTAGTGAGTAAATTTTTATCAGACATTAATTGCTAAATAATATTTAACCAAACATTAAAAATGACAAAGTTGTCCTCACATCAACAGAGAGATTATCCACAGCAGCAACAATGATGAACGTGTTGGTGAGTGATGTAGTCAGCAACACGTTAGAAAAGCTGATGTACTCAGATGACAGAAACTCTAAGGGAAGCAACTGGTCAAGTGTGACGTCATAACCCGTCCTACACGAATTCACCTTAAATAACAATTTGTTGTTAACACATTGAAGATACTCGATTTTTTTTTGGTGTATTGATTAGCGGTAAATTTGCGAACGTATTTATATTTTAAAGATTCGGTTAATTAAGTTAGCTTTCTCTTCATCATTTTCCCCCATTTGTGCTCAATACACATGGGGCTGATGTAGTAGAGTCCATCTGTTTCTTAGGCTTTGGCATTTGAAGGGATAGTGTAGGTAAATTAAGTAGGCTACCTACTAACATCTTAAAGATAATCAGAATCTAAACCATAGCTTATACTGTGTATGAAAATACTTACAGACAAAATATTGATGAATACTGAGAGAGGACCATCAGATACCAGCACACTGTCTTGAATGGAACCAAACCCCAGACTTTCATTTTCAGACAAACTTGTTAGCACTTGTCTGCAATATAAACAAGTTTCAAAACATAACCCAAGACTTTCATTTTCAGACAAACTTGTTAGCACTTGTCTGCAATATAAATCAAGTTTTAGACACAAACATAATGTATTCATTTTTTCTCAATAATTTTTTGCTTTAAAAAGTATAATTAATATAAAAAGTAACTCACATTATAATAAAGCATTCGAAGCATGAAATACATAAATTAAGTTTAAAACTCACTTATTTAAAACATTTTTCCTAATTTCTCTTAATAAAACATTTATTCTATTTTGGGACACTGATATGGCCGTAACAGCAATGTCTGCAAATTGAAACATATATTAGATTTATATATATATATATATATATATATATATATATATATATATATATATATATATATATATATATATATATATATATATATACAGAGAGAGAGAGAGAATGAGAGAGAGAGAGAGAGAGAGAGAGAGAGAAAGAGAGAGAAACAGAAAGAGAATGAGAATGAGATAGAGAGAGAGAGACTATAATTATATAGGTTTATATGTGTTTGCGTCTGTAAATACAATTTATTTTGTTGTAGAGTTCAATATAAAGTTAAAAAATCTAAAAATAGAAACTTATACAGTCAAAATACCTGCATCAGGTGAAAATGCCAAATTAGGAAAGTAAATTCTGGCCGTGTCTGATGTAAACATTGATGTAGGGAATATGAGAGTTGACATTGCTAGAGCTAACACGTCATCAAGGATGTACAACACGACGGTCACTGGCTGGGTTGATTCTAGACGGACTGCTTTATAAAAATCATTTAAAACATAGTATGAATGTCGTTGCTACCTATAGTTCTATGTAGTTTGGACACTTCATTCTTAACGCTTCCGCTTTCTCTAATGGAAGAAAACTTGCAATTATATTAAATTTGATACATTTAATTTTAATTAACATCATTCCTTTCAGCTAATGTATTAACATGTCTCATGGACCGTCAGGTTTGAAAAGGGAACTAGCTTTATTTGTTATAATACGTTTCTCCTCGTTATCTAAAATATAATATGCTTAAAGATACTCAAACAATATAATTTGCCCGTTATAATGTTTAATGATCATCAGACAGTTTTATTTTGTTTGGTAAATAAATAAAAAAGGACATATTAAAAATATATAAACGCGAGACTTAAGAGAAATGGTAAATGAAACGACATATGTTGATTTTCGAGCTCATGTTCCGAACTCGTACCTGTTAGGATAACGGGCGTGCGTTTTACCGCTTGACCACGTAATCCCGGCTTATTCATCTGAATAAATCAGACCAAAACTCGCGAGCTCAGAAATATCAGATAGTTCATAATTTTCACAAAGACTAAACCACGCCTTTTCATTTGTATATATTTACTTTATGTTCATATTTTCCTAGTACATTATGGAATAATACATTACGATAGTAGGCCTACATTACCAGTCACTGGATAAGATGTAGTATTATTCACGTAGATGTTGACGCCTATTGAAGAGTTCATCAGCAAGTACTGAACAGATTCAACGCCTCCGTATCGAACGGTCAACTTCAAGTTCAAGGTCAGAGAAATGAGGCGTGACGTCACTTGTAGAAATATGCGCGTGGTGTTGGAGGCTTGGAGCCTGGGTAGGGCTGCCACGTAGGCTTGGGGGTGGGCTGGGAGGGCGTCTGTAATCACAGAATACATTTGGCTTGAGTAATTGCATACTGAGACTAACTGACGGTAATTAAAAACTTAATTAGCACCAAATAAATCTACCACGTCGGCTTGGGGGTGGGCTGGGAGGGCGTCTGTAATCACAGAATATATTTGGCTTGAGTAATTGCATACTGAGGCCAACTAAAATGTATTACTGCATTAAAAACTTTAGTTAGCGTCAGAAAAATCTGCCACAGTGGCTTCAAGTTGGGGGGGGGGTCTACAATAACAAAAATTATTTGTCTTGGGTAATTGCATAATGACGCCACCTAAAATGTATTACTACAATTAAAAACTTTATTTAGCGTCAGAAAAATCTGCGAGTGGCTTCAAGTTGGGGGGGGGGGGGGAGGGGGTCTACAATAACAATAAATATTTGTCTTGGGTAATTGCATACTGACGCCAACTAACTGTAATTAAAAACTAAATTATCACCAGATAAGACAGATAGGCTTCAGGTATACAATAACAGCGTAATGTTATTTTTTGAAGTATTGCATACTATTATTGATCAACTGAAGCAGCTTAGATGTATTACTGCAATTAACATTACAGTTAACGCTTGATAAATCTGCCGCATAGGTCTCATATTGGGCTAGGTTAGAGTCTACAATAAAATCAATCATTTTTTTTTCTTTGAGGTAATGCATAGTATTATTGATTAACCTTAGATGTATTACTGCAATTAATAACTATAGTCAACGAAGGATAAATCTGGGATGGATATATGTCTATAGTGGTAGCTCAAACAGAATGCTATTTTATTGATTCAGATTATACTAGCAAAAACATGTTATAGAATAGAATACAGATATATCTTTTAAGATATAATTTACAAGTACGTTCGCACCAATCAATTTCTAAATACACTTCGACAAACAGTTTCACTATTTTGATTTCTATAAACAAAATACTCTAATAATGAAACATAATGCAAATTAATTGAAAAATAGTACTTATAACTGGCTATGTAAAATCGATATTAATTACAATAAAAGAAAATTTAAAAAGGAATTAATTAAAATGATTAAACCAATTATTGTTAAATACAAATTAACTTTACATAATTACGTAATAAACATAATTAAAGGTGAAGATTTTAAAAGTTTTACCTACCTCTTTGACAGACGAACCCGTATCTCCGGTCTGTTATTTGACTGACAGATAAACTATTGAAGCTGGAATTTTTCCACACAATGTATTTTACATCTGTCGTGTAGTTTAATGTTTGGTAGACGTCGCTGCCCTCTGCTAGAAATCCCCACGTTGTGTTTAGTCCGAATACACTGAGCCAGGCTTCACAAAAATGAAAACAAAAATCTATATATATATATATATAATTATCTTCTTGGAGACCACAGAAAACACCAAGCTGTAAGCGCGCTCCCAATCACCGCCACCCCTACATGGTCTGGTGAGCTGTGGTTCACGCTTAATGTTTACAATCGTAGAGCCGGGTTTAGTGACGGCTATTAGGGGCAGATAATTAAGTTTGAAACGATAATAAACTTAGGGGAGGTAACTAAGAGAAGTTTACTTTAACGGGGGAGGGGGTGGGATGTGGGGTAAGGATTGGGGAAAGGAGGGGGGGTATCGTCCTTAACGAGCTACTGATAGTGTTTTAAAGCAAATATTTTCAGTGGCAGCGTTGGTACTGTCGAATTCATAAATTATGAATTACTAAAAAGTAGAAAATAAAACAACTAATACGCCCCTGGTCGGCTCGTACAATAATAACAGTCAAATCCCAGGTAGTTAGCAAAACTTATTACCAACTATTGCGATCATCATCATTTCCCGTTCATGTCCAAGACACCACGGGCAGATGAAGTAGAGTCCATCTGCTTCAGAGACCTCGGCATATGAAGGGATAGCGTGGTCGGCATTTTAACGAGTGGACGTTACACTTTTTGAACCCGGATTCAAGCTAGAGACTCTCGAGTTAGGGTCTAGGTCTCTAGCGCTAGGCCACGCCGTCTTATAAACTATTGCAATGGTCGTTTAAAATTACTTAAAACAACAACTTACACACTTGTATGCCTATATATATATATATATATATATATATATATATATATATATATATATATACAAAACACTATACTAACTGACCACTTGGAACGTTCCTTAAATATTCCTGCAGATGATTGAGTGCTGCCCTTGTTAAAGGTTCTGCCAAATGGGAATTGGTTTTCAAGCAGAGCTCCTGAAATGGAACTTGCATTTAGCAATACTTTATTTTAATTGCAACATGATTTAGAACAATACAACTGATATATACTTCGTAGGGTACACAATTAGAACAAAACAATATGGTCAGAGTAGGGTAAGAATCAAGTTTTAAATTAGCGCTAGAAATAGTTTCGGTTAGGCAACATTTAACTGTTGTAGGTATTTGTATGAACCCTAATAATTAAACTAGACTTCATTAATTTACTTTGAAATAATTTATCAATAATATTAAATTTATAGTTTCTAAGCTACAGAAACTTCAAACAATTGACAACGAATAATACACAAAAATCATTAAGAAGACATTGACACGCTTTACCTTGGCCTCTGCCCAAGTAACCGTGACGTTGTAGTAGATAAAACATTGGTCGTGCGTCATTATTGAACCAGGCATCATATCGTCACACACAGTTGAGTTCAAATCTAACAGTGTAGGTAGTTTGAAATGATACAACGAATTAGATGTAATTAAAACAAGGTCAAGGATTACGTAAATAGATCACACTTACACTAATTAACGACTTCACTCAGAAACAGTTTCTTAGTTTCACAAGTTTAAGATAACAGTTATTACGGACACCTACCTAAGTGACAGGCACTGACTATCACCTACCTAATTGACAATCACTAGCCCCTACCTGATAGACTATAACTAGCACCTAATTTACGTGCACGAATATCTACCTATATGGCAGTCACCACCTACCTAATTGACAAAGAAACGGTTTCTGTCTATCACACCTATCATTGCCCAGATTAAACTTGTCACTTGGATCAACGTCCACACAAAACTCTTGACTGGATGTATTATCTGGTTGACCAATACTCCACTGGTTCCAGGCGATTGGCTGTTTATCTGACATCCATACATAGGTTCCGTTAGAGCTTTTAGATGCCGCTGCATTCACCCAACCTAGAAGTTAAAATTCAATGGTGTATTTATTAGTATATATATATATATATATATATATATATATATATATATATATATATATATATATATATATATATATATATATATATATATATGTATATATATATATATATATATATATATATATATATATATATATATATGTATATATATATATATATATATATATATATATATATATATATATATATATATATATGTATATATATATATATATATATATATAAATATACTACTTTAAAAAAAAATTCATATAATCTGTCTACTAATTCCTAATTAGTATCACTTACATGTTTCAATATTCTTCATTAAATATTTGGTAATATTAAGCTCTTGAAATGTTGTGGGTTCAAATACTACTTCTCCTCGTCCGATACAGAAATTCTAGGGATATTTAATTTAAATATTTAAATTTTAAATATTAACATGTTTAGCCAACCCATCAGTAAAGTTGGTGAAAAAACGGGATTATATATTATTATATTTTAGAGGTTTTTAAAGTGTAAGCTTTATGTATACGCTAAAATTAAATATATATTTTTTTTTCTTTTTGAAGCCAACTATTTAAAAACCAACGTGCAAAATTAACTTTTAAAAATATATTTTGTAGTAATGCATTGTGTTTATTTTTGTTTGACATTTTTATAGATGTTTAATCAAATAAATACTTGAGAGTTATCTAACCTGTGCGTTTCTAAAATTCATTTTCTCTGTATACAAACGATGACATTTGCCAGTGAAGAATACACCACCACTGCAAGTGATGTCTTCAGCTACGATAGACACATAGAACTAATCAACTTCAAGTTTGTTAAAATACAATTTGTCTAAATACGCAACAGTTACGTAATTGTACATAAAATATAACAAGGTAACGAAAACAATCTATTAAGACGTAGCCTAACTAATAATGCTTCTATTTAACGATATATATATATATATATATATATATATATATATATATATATATATATATATATATATATATATATATATATATATATATATATATATATATATATATATATATACGGTACACGGAAAAAAAGTCACAAGAAAAAAAAACACAGTTTCTGTTGGGAAAAAGAGTAACACATGAAAAATTGTACAGAAAAAAAAACACGTTGGAAACGAGAAGGTCGGAACATTATATTACAATATATTATATATTTTATGTATAACGGAAATAAAACGTACATAATTCATACTAAATATTTTGATTTGTGTTATAAATATTAGTATGTGTACAACCTACGCACATTGCAGTACATTTTATTAAACTGATTTGCACTTTCTTAATATTTATAGATAGAAGTACTAATTCCATGCAAATACACAATTATGACTTAAATTCTTGTGACATTTTCCTGTGAATTTTTTCCCGGTGAATTTTTCCTGTATTTTTTTCCTCAGGCTTTATTCATAGAATCATGCATACATAGGTATAGGCAGATTTACTGATCTTTAATTACTTTTCTCGCGAAAGACTATATAAAATTTGCAAATACTGAAATGAACATTTTATAATTTGGGCGCTACTTGGTAGGTTGAAAACCACTCCTCTTGCACTTTATAATAACGGAACTGTAACTTAACCACCTAGAGAATTATGTATTGTTATAATTCAATCAATCGATATTTTTAAAAGTTAGTGAATCAAAATGCACGTATGATTTAAGAAGAATACACTAAACACATACAGATGAAGGACTTGCCATTACTCGTACGCTGAATGAAAACAGTGGAACATAAATCAATGACAGACTTTTTCACTGGGTGCTGTCCTACAGAATGGGGCCTCATTATGTGTGTTTGTATACGCAGTTTGTTCAGCTTAGTAAGCTCGTTGCGAATTGATTTCTATGAGAATTCAAAAGTAAATTTATCGACAGCTAAAATAGAATATATTTCCATTTTTGATGGAACTCTACGCGTCGGAAAAACTTAATTTTACAATCTTGTCTGTATGCCTGTGTGTGTGTGTGTGTGTTTGTGTGTGTGTGTGTGTGATGGTCTGTCCATTTGTCTGTCTGTGAACATGATAACTTGAGTGCCGTTACAACTAGGTTGGCAAAATTTCATATGTGAGTTTTATATCAAATTTGTAGTTCTGTAGCAAATTTTCAGCGATTTCCGTTAACCGGAAGTGAAAAGTATTTCTTTTGTTTTTTCAAAACCTATAATTTGAGTACTGTTTCAATTAGATTGAGGGTGATTGAGTTAATTATTGATAGTGGGAGTGATTGATTTTTGGGCAATAACCGTTTGGTTATTGACATACCCCCTGTGCCACTAGTTTAAAACAAGTTCCAGCATTTTTTTTGTTGTCTATTGTGTCAGACTATGGATACCATTAACATTTTTTCAAGCAGCTTCTAAAAAAAGATCGCGCTTAACAAAGCCTTTCAGACATTTTCAGCATGACAGGACTGAATAGGTTTTGTACGTAAACCTAAAAACATAAGCTCAAACTCCCCCTCCCTCAAAAAAAACAACTTTAAAACCATTACATCCTACGTTGTTAATTGTATTGATTGTATAACCCTTAAGGCTATATGTCCTGTTTCCGTTTCACTAGAATCTATATCGAGAGAAAACAATAGCGAAACGCATGAAATAAAGAATAAAACTTAAAACGTCTACTTCATTGAAATCATTAATCCGAGACTAAACGAATTGCAAATTTTCTGATTTAAATAAAATCAATGGTCAGTGCAGAGATGTCTAGGTTAGAAGTTTGAGTTCTATTAGGCAAAGTCTTGATGTCATAGTCACAAAACTGTCAGAGGCGAACGATAAAAATGTGAACATGACCTTAAATTCATCAGTGAGTAAATGTCTGGGTTAGAAGTTAGAATTCTATTAGGAAAAGTCGGGTTGCCATAGGCACAAAACTGTCAGAGGCGAACGATGAAAAAGTAAAAATGACCTTTAATTCACTCAGATGACTTAGAACCAAAAGGAGACTCATAGCTCTAGCATTTGACTTAATTATACATGAATTTAGGTCAAGTTTCGATTTAAAATTCTGGCACATGACTGAACAACAAAATATCACTTCAAGCTTTCACACATGATTTAAGATTTAATGTCGACTTACGACGGTAACCCCTGACTTAAATCAAAATATGACTTACGACTGTCACTCCTGACTTAACATCAAGAAAGTACTTAGAACTTAAAAATGACTTAACCAGAGATGACTTAAAACTCTCACAGCTGACTTAACATCAAGGAAGTACTTAGAACTCTTAACACCTGACTTAACATCAAAAGAAGACTTAACATCAAGAGATGACTTAAAATCAAGAGATGACTTAACATCAAGAGATGACTTACAACTCTGGCACACCACCTGGCTAACCAAGTCAGCTGACTGGAACCCCAGCATCCCCGACCTGAATACGACAGCAGAACCAGTGACGTCATACTGCCCAGAGTTCCACATGTTGAGGCCGATGTCCGGTTTGGTGTTGTCCATCCATACAAACACACCGTCATGTCTGATGTCTCGACTGTTGACCCAAACTCAAGAGGCAAGCAGTGAAGTATGTAAATAAATATTAACAAAAACATGCATTTAACATTAACGCAAATGTTGAAAAACCTAGTGTTTTCATCAAATGAATGTTTACAATATCAGTCCCCTCGAAAAGGTTAATAAGTAAATAGTAAGTTAGAATCGTTTCTTAAACATAAACATACGAAACATAAAATGTTAAAAACTGACTGGTTTTATTATGGTAATTTTGCATGTATTATTTGTTTTGTTATACAAATCTAATATGTGAATATTAAGTGATCAAAAATACACACTTTAAGGGTTTTTTAAAAGATTTTACTTATAACCTAAAACAACTCAGAAAGAAAATTAAACATTACATTTGCAAGTACCTCAACCAAACGAATCATAGCATTTTAATACAAAATCTTAATCTAATTTGTAATTTAGTCTTTGACTTCAATTTTAAGTTTAACATAACTTAAATATTAAATGTATCAGTAACTTTTATTCTCTTACTTTAAAAACGGTAGAAGTAAAAGAGGTACCGTATACTACTGCAATATGATAAAAAGTAACAAAACTACTTACATTTGTTTGTTGTATTGTACAAAGTTTTTAGTCCAGCTATCGCAGACTCTTGTGCTAATGAAGAACCTGGTGTCAAAGCCTTGCAATACATCTGGAAATACATTCAAAAACTTATTTAGCCGATAATGTAAAACCCTTATTAATACGTGCTACTTGCGTAATCTAAAATAGGGAGTAGGGTATGTTAATTTAAAGACTTTGACGATTGTGTATTTTTATGTTGAGGCGTAGGGTTCGGTAAATTAACGAAATTACGTGTTCCGCATTCCAACTGAGTTCTGAAATAAATACAAATTATAATTGTGTTTACCATCAATAAACTATGTTTAGAGGCGTAGCGACCCTTCCCGGCGCCCGGGGACAAACTTTTCGATTTGCACCCCCCCCCCCTCAAGATTTCGATTTGCACACCCCCCTCAAACTTTCGATTTGCACCCCTTCTCTCAAGATTTTGATTTGCACCCCCCCCCCCCTAAAACTTTCAATTTGCACTCCCCTCAACCTTTCAATTTATTTTTCCAACCCATTTTGACGCCCCTAAGGTCGGCGCCCGGGGACATATGCCCTCCCCCCCCCCCGCTACGCTACTGCTATGTTTGGAATTGATGAAACGAAAAGAATATGTGTTGTTATTATGTGGTAATGTAGGTAATGGTAACCAAACGAACATACGTGCGCCTCATCCCAAGTGAGTTCAGCGCTAATCATCTTCACACAAGACCCATTGGTGTAGACAGCGTCTTGCATTGGGTAACACACATCTAGTGACAGCGGGGTGAAACATTTACCATAAGGCATTAGAGTAAATAATGATCATTACAAAATTTGTGAAAAAAAATATATTAATGTTACTGTAATCATTTATGTTTGTTTTTTTAAACTGATATAGTTAAAATACGCCTTCGTGTAGAAGATATAAAAACAAAAAAAAGTATAACGTATTAAAGATACTATGTATTTAATTTTCGATCAATTAGAAAAACAAAACAAAACATAAGTGTTTTAAAACTTGAAAATCAAACAAAACATTATGCCACACATTACCATTTTTGTATAATAAATCAATACAATACAATATTAATTTATTAATTTCTATAGTTAATGGTACAATGACATTTTTATCTGCATAATGTAAAAGGTATATAATCACATTTCTGACACATAAATTAATGTAACATTATAAAACGTATCTAATCACATTTTGACACATAAAGTAATGTAACTTTATAAATTGTGTCTAAACTCATTTTGACACAAAAAGTAATGTAACTTTATAAAACTTATCTAAACTCATTTTGACACAAAAAGTAATGTAACTTTATAAAACTTATCTACCCACCTGTCTGGCACATAAAGTAATGTAAAGTGCTACACAAGCGGTCGTTAAACGCATTATAACTGGTGACTTCTAAACAATTCTCGTTGCCGTTTGAATTATCCGGTTGACCTGGATTCCACCACGTGTCTTTGTAAGATAAGACTTTCCCAGAATTCCAGAGAAAAGTTCCTTCCGTGATCAGGTCATTAGCGCCAAGCCACACTGGATGATGTGTAATTAAAAATTAAATCAGTTTATGATCACATGGTATAATACGTTCATATCAAACAAGATTTTAATAAATAATCTTAGATTTATAATAACTAGAAATCATCCATGCTACATTGTAAAATGCAAGAGAAAAATGTTGAAAAATATTTAATGTGTTTCTATTTTACTATTTTTAATTGTTAAGATACATATATGCGGTTTTCAACAAGGTTTATTGTCTATAATAGTTGTGTGGGGTTTTATTTTACTATTTTATGTGAAAAAAGTTATATTGTGTTTATAATAAGTAAACTCGGTGTACAATTGTGTTAAATACA